>NC_037671.1:19659281-20020145 GCF_003255815.1 Theropithecus gelada
AAAAAAAAAAAAAAAAAAAAAAAAAAAAAAAAAACTATTTGTTTCAACAATCCAGAGGAGAAATACAGGTAGAAGATTTTGTGCAAGTGCAATCTATTTTGTAAGAAGAAAATTCTCATATATTTTAGGGTCAGGGTTCTCAAATCATAAATCTTAAAGTTTTCAGAATGCATGCCAAAGGACTCAAGAAAATTAATATTGCCCCCATATAAGCTGTCCTTTGTGTACTAAGCATAAGCAAAGCATCTGCCCCCAACAGCTATTTTACTGGTCCCAGAGGAAAGATAAGCAGAGTTGTCCTTGGCAAAATCATAAAGAAGGTGAAGTTTATCTGTGGGATCCTTCCCCTTAGGCCCTCTAGGTGCCTCCCCATTGGGCCCCAGGGGTTTCTGCTCTGTAATTCCTTCCCACCCCTGCCCTGTCAACTGGAACACTACTGAAACACCACAGTGTTTCAATATGAATACGCTTCAGTCAGTGTTTTTGCTCCCCTCGCCAAAAAAATCCATACTTTAAAGCTTTTAATTTTTTAAGCTTTTAATTTTTTTAATTGAAGCATCAAACACTTCACTTTCTTTTAATTTCTAACATCAGTGAGCAGCCACATTTTTTCTTTTTTAGATGGAGTCTCGCTCTGTGGCCCAGGCTGGAGTGCAGTGGCATGATCTTGGCTCTCTGTAACCTTCGCCTCCTGGGTTCAAGCGAGTCTCTTGTCTCAGCCTCCCAAGTACCTGGGACTACAGGCGCGCGCCACCACACCCGGCTAATTTTTGTATTTTTGGTTCAGACAGGGTTTCACCATGTTGGCCCGGATGGTCTTGATCTCTCGACCTCATGATCTGCCCACTTTGGCCTTCCAAAATGCTGGGATTACAGGTGTGAGCCACTGCACCTGGCTGCAGCCCAAATTCTGAATGGGGAAAGAGGATAAGGTAACTTCTCCTACTTTTATAAGCTTCTTTTGATTCCTACGAAGGCTTGCCATAAAGATGGAAATGCTTTGACATCACAAACTGGGTTCATGTTCCACTGTGACCATGGACAGGCTACGTAACTGAGCTTCAGTTACTCACTTACAAAACAGGAATTATCATAATATAATGTAATGTAATATAATAGTTATGAGATAATGATATAAAGTGATTGGCCCACTGCAATGTTAAAGAGTCCTCTCAGAAGGAGCACCATATTTTCTAAGAGCCGAAAAAATAAAAGATAAAAGCAGCCGACTGGGATTAACCCAGCCACCTCTGCTAAGGGCCTGTTACCTACAGTCACCTCACTGGGACCTGGGAGAGCATAATTCTTACCAGTTTCTGAGAGCTTGAGGTCTTGGGCCCTCGAATCAGGCGTCCCCTAAAGGTAGGTCTGAGGTTAGCCCATTTCCCAGTTACCATTCTCCTTTCCCCTGGCTCTTCTCCTTCCAAGAGCCTTTAATAAGCCTTTCTCACTCCTCCCTCCTCTCCTGCTGCTCCCCTGTCTCAGGTCTCCCAGAGACTGAGAATGCAGTACCATTCCTCACTGGGCCACCTTCCGTTTCCAGGCTCCATAATCCATTCTGTAATAAAGTTCTCATGGGGAGACCTCCAACAGCCCAACCGTTGAGTGTACACAGCCTTGAGTGCTTAGCCGTCAGAACCTCATTGAAAACACAGTTCCATAAGGAAAGGCAGGTTTTAAGATGAGCAGGTGACCAGCCAGGCCCCCACCATAAATGGTGTGAGCTCGCGAAAAGCTAGGGTTGACTCAGGCCTCATTTGGAGGTCTGAGTCGAATTTCAGAAGTCAAATACAAAAACACTGGCAGAAGTCTAGAGAGGCAGAAACGGGCATTACCACAAGAAAAGACGCGGGAGGCTTCACCAGAACAGACAGGAGGAAGTAGATGAGGCACAGCAGATGAAGTGGGGGAAATGGTCCACCAGGCGAAACTGGCCTGCTGACTGTGGAGTACAGGGGAAGAGGTGAGCAGGCTGGGGTGGGGATGAAGACAGTGACAGAAGATTCACAAAGGCACTGTGCAGCACCTCATGCAGACGGGCGCCTGTCCGTCACACTTACTGATATGAGGTTGTGGGGACCAAGTCCTATGAGTTCCTGTATCTCTACCAGGATTTTCCAGGTCAGCATCAAGTGAAACAATCTCTCCTAGAAGTGGTGGCAACTAATGGGAATGACCATGAAAGCTGAATCCACAAACCAAGGGTCTCCTTATCTTGTCCTCTCATGGATAAGGCTTCGTAAAGCGGGGATTCCTCAAGGTCTTTTAACCCAGTCTGCACATGGGAGAAAATGATGGGAAGCAGATGGAAATGCGTCTCAAGAACCTCTCAATACAAAGAGATAAAGAGGAACAGGCCAGGCACATGGCACATACCTGCAACCTCAGCACTCTGGGAGGCCAAGGCGGGAAGATCACTTGAGCCCAGGAATTCAAGAAAAGCCTGGGCAACATAGCGAAACTCTGTCTCTAAAAAAAATACAAAAATTATCCTGGCATGTGGTGTACACCTTAGGTCCAGCTACTCGATCGACTGAGGTGAGAGGACCATTGCTTGAGCCCAGGAGTTTGAGGCTACAATGAACCACAATCGTATCACTGCTCTCCGGCCTAGGTGACAGAGAGAGACCCTAGATCTAAAAAAAAAAGAAAACAAAATTAAAAGAAATAAAGAAAATGTCTCCGTGCTTCAGACAACTGGATTTTGTTTCTCCTCTTCTTCTTCTCTCTCTCTCTTTTTTTTTTTTTTTTTTTTTTTTTAAGACAGGGTCTAGCTTTGTTGCCCAGGCTAGAGTGCGGTGGTACAATCACAGCTCACTGAAGCCTCAGCCTCCTGGGACCAGGTGATCCTCTCACTTCAGCCTTCTGAGTAGCCAGGACCACAGGCACACATCACCATGCCTGGCTGATTTAAAAAAAAAAAAAAATGTAGAGATGAGGCCTCACTATGTTGCCCAGGCTAGTCTTAAACTCCTGCCCCGAGCAATCCTCCCACTTTGGCCTCCCAAAGTGCTGGAAATACACACTTAAGCCACTGCACCCAACTGACCACACCTGGATTTTGGAAAAGAGGAAAACAGGGAAGTCTGACTGCTAGATGTGAGAGTCAGATGTTTTCCTGTTATATATGTGAACTATATTCCATGCACATGTATGCAGTCTCTATCATACCAAGAGAAAGTGTTAAACACACTAACTAGAGACATTAGAAAACAAATCAAGGACTGAGGAACAATAAACAGTGCTGTAATGGTGTAAACGTAATACAAATTATAGTCTTTTACGTGAACTGCTTCCACTAATGCCCAATTACTATGCAGCAGAGTATCATTTTAGTGGATCATGAACTATGTATCCAATTGACTCACTTGTACAAGTTACATTTTATGACAACACTAAATTCTCCTTTATATGTTCAGGCTCCCTATTTTGTGATGCGTGTAATTGCAGAACTTGGAAGCTAGAACGGACCTTGGGGAGATCCCTTTCACCAACCCTTTCACTTCACAGATACAGACACCGAGGCTTTGAGAGGGCATGACTTTCCCAAGGCCACAGGAGGACTAGTTTACAGAAGAGCTGGGCTTATATAACAGGGCTGCCCATGATCCCTGCATGGCTCCAGAGCTATTCTTAAGATCCTCTGCATTAAGACAATGCTGCAGGTACATACTCTCTTCTTTATTTTGTAAGAACATTTGTTCACAATTCAGAATTATTCAGAGAATGGGAAACAGGTATGATGCATGGGAAAAGAGGTATGGTCAGGGATTCAGATGCTGGAGCTCTTGGTTAAGCAACTTTTGGATGATACGATACTTAGAAGAACTACCTTCTCTCTCAGTAAGAAAATTAGCAGAAGAATACATGCGGTACAGTAGAAAAATGCAGGTTATTCAAGCAGTGACCCTAAGATGAGCCTCAAAGCTTACTAGCTATGTGATCTGGAACAAGCTATAGAAACTTGCCAGGTCTATATTCCCTTAACCATAAAATGGCCAAGATAATGATACTGACCAGGTGTAGTGTCTCATGCCTATAATCCCAGCACTTTGGGAGGCTGAGATGGGAGGATCACTTGAGCCCAGGAGTTCAAGACCAGTCTGGGAAACATGTGAGACCCTAACTTTACAAATAATATTTAAAAAATTAGCCAGGTGTGGTGGCACGTGCGTATAGTCCAGATACTCAGGAGGATGAGGTAGGGGGATCGCTTGAACCCAGGAGTTCAAGGCTGCTGTGAGGTATGATCACACCACTGCACTCCAGCCTGGGCAACAGAGTGAGACCCTGTCTTGAAAACAAACAAATGAAAAGAATGATAATTAACTCAAAAGAGTTATGGATAAGGGTCTATATTTAGAACACCTAGCACAGCACCGAGGCTCAATCAATATTCAGTATTCAATCAATATTTCTTTACTATGTCTCCTTACATAGTGCTGCTAAGAAAGCCCTACCTGTGAACACATGTGATGGGTACCTGGATGGTGAAAGGTATTTCCAAGACCAGGTCTAAGTTATTTCATGGATACTATGAAATCTAATGTTATCTTAAGATCCAAAGTACAGAGGAGCTTAAGAATAATAGCTCTGGAGCCATACAGGTGGGCAGCCCTGTTTTTGTTTGTTTGTTTGTTTGTTTGTTTGTTTTTGAGATGGAGTCTTGCTCTGTCACCCAGGCTAGAGTGCAGTGGCGCGATCTCAGTTTACTGTGACTCCCGCCTCCTGGGTTCAAGTGATTGTCCTGCCTCAGCCTCCCGAGTAGCTGGGACTACAGGCGCCTGCCACCAAACACGGCTAATTTTTTGTATTTTTAGTAGAGATGGGGTTTTGCCGTGTTAGCCAGGATGGTCTCGATCTCCTGACCTCGTGATCCACCCCGCCTTGGCCTCCCAAAGTGCTGGGATTATAAGCGTGAGCCACCGCGCCCAGCCCTAAATTGAATTTGGGGGGAAAGTATACAGTTCCATGAGTTTTCTGTGTGTGTGTGTGTGTTTTGTTTGTTTGTTTGTTTGTTTTTGAGATGGAGTTTTGCTCTTACTGCCCAGGCTGGAGTACAATGGTGAGATCTTGGCTCACTGCAACCTCTGCCTCCTGGGTTCAAGCGATTCTCCTGCCTCAGCCTCCCGAGTAGCTGGGATTACAGGCAAGCACCACCATGCTTGGCCAATGTTTTGCATTCTTAGTAGAGACGGGGTTTCACCATGATGGTCAGGCTGGTTTAAAACTCCTGACCTCAGGCGATCCGCCCACCTAGGCCTCCCAAAGTGCTGGGATTACAGGTGTGAGCCACAGTGTCCAGCCAGGTAGCCTGCTATATAAGCCCAGCTCTGCTGTAAACTAGTCTTCTGTGACCTTAGGAAAGTTACACCCTCTCTAAGCCTCAGTTTCTACATCTGGGAAGTGAAAGGGTTGGCGTAAGGGATCTCGCCAAGGTCCATTCTAGCTCCCAAGTTCTGCAATTATGGGCATCACAAAATAGAAAGCCTGAACATACAAAGGAGAATGAAGTGTTGTCATAAAATGTAACTTACACAAGTGAGTCAATCAGACACATAGTTCATAATCCACTTAATTGATATTGTGCAGTATGGTAATTGAGCTTGGAAAGCATGTCCCAATGTGTCAGTGTTATATTCATGTGTAACTTCAAAATGGAATGTCAGTGTCCACGGTGGGTGGGAAATCCAAAGGGAAGTTCTAAGAGGGAAGCTTGTTTCCATCTGACACGTCAAAATATATAAATATGTACTCATCTCCCTAGGCAACCATGGTCAATTGTTGGGAACCACTTCTTGCTTTACATCAAAATGTGTTAGTAGAAAACAAAAATACCTTGGGTCAAGCATATCCCCAAATTCCTAAAGATGGCTCTTTGCTCATGTTTTACCCCCAAAATCTCTAAGAAATTGATTACAGATCCTAATATGGTCAACCACAGGTCTGCAGCTCACAACATCTTTTTGGACATCGTCTGAAATGCCCAAGGCATCCAAGGAAAAAGAAGTGCCTGGTCTGTAGACAAAGGCCCCTCAATCAGTGGTGAGGCAATAGGATTCTGCAGTCTTCTTATGACATCCACTTCCCATATATAATCTTGTTAGTAAATGAGACATTAAAGTCTCATGGAGAAAAAAGTCAGCAGTGTCTGCATTATGCTATAAACAGATCTCCAGCTGAAATTGCTATGTACTGAATGACATTTGAGTGGGAGCCACTGGCTTTACCTGCAAGCCTCAGCTTTAGTCCAGATCTGTTCCACACAGCCCTAGCAATATTACCTCTGTTCTAGAACCATCTGTGACTTGGATGTTCCGCCAAGCAAACAAAGCTGCTCTACATCTGTCTACCTATCCAACTCGCTCTCTTTCTGTCTCTCTCCAAGGTCTCTCTTTTTCTAAGTCACTTTTGTTGACAATCATTGCAGCTGGACCAGTGAGAAGGGAAAAAAATAGAAGTCAATAAATAAAGCTCTTCTGGGTTCAATAAGCCTATAACCCACCTTCTGCCCATGTACACTTGATTTCTATCTTCTTGGTTTTGACTACACTGTGTTTGGATGTGGGGAGAATTATTTTTTCACTCTTATTCAAAGACATGTGACATTATTATTCTTTGTTTCCTTAAAATATGTTGGCATTCTTCTCTCCCTAGTAGGAGAGCGCCTGCAAGGATCACAAAAGCTTCTGCTTCTGTGGGAAGCAGTAGTCTGCTGAATAACCAGGCCCCAGCTGCCAAATGCCACTGGGAAAAGTGCAAAGGGTGAATCGGGCACTGCTCTGAATCATAAACATTATTACAGGCAAAGTGACTGGCTGCTACTTGAGTGTTCTTCTGTACCTAATTGGACCATGCGGCATGATACTCCTGGGGACCATTACAGGGATACAGGTGTAGCTTACAATATACAAAATCTGTGTGTCTGACAATCTACGTGTAAGCCTAACTTTATACATTATGTGGTGTGCCAAGTGTCCTGAGGGAGTTCATTATTTAGAGAACTCCATAAATGCTTTTGTAAAATTCACAGTCCTCTCCATCTGAGTTCCGTAAATTTCCTCTCTCTGTCTTTAGAGCATGTCATCAATCTGAACATCCATTTCCCACAAATATAAAGATGGGGAGAAGTCTATACCAGTGCTGGAAAATAAAAGGAGGGCACCCAGCATTTTTAACATTAAGACATTTTGTTAGATAGACCAGAGAAAGCATCACATAAAAGGCTGAATCAGAAACGTGTCTTCGGATTCTCTTTCTTGAAAAGGTGGCGCAGCACTGTGAGAAGCAACAAGAAGAGATTCTGACAGAGCACTTGTTAGAAGTCTTCCTAAAATGAACTGAACACCGGAGGCGAGAGCAGGCTAGCAAACCAGATAGTGTCTGGTGTCCAGGGCATTCGCATTCGGAAGGCACTAAGTAAGAGAACCAAGCATAAGTACCTCCATGCCCATGGCTATTTGGTGGGATGTGAGATGTCTCTCTACATAGCAGGACTCTGATGCCAGAAAAATGCATCCTCTGCTACAAAGGGGGCTTGGAGTGAAGCTAGGGTCAGGGAGAAGTTCAGAGTGAGAACACTGTCTCTTGCACGATGGCTTCACCCACTGCCAAGCAGCAACCATGCAAAGAAGAAACCCCAACAGAGATTGCCCCATTGCTCCAGCTCCCTTCAAATTTGTGCAGCTGCTGAAACGCACACCTGGTCTCGTACATTTTTAAGAACCAAGCCTTTAGCTTAAGACCAAGGAAAGGAGTCCAATCTTTCCCTAATGGTACGGAGATTATTAGAGAATAATTTCCAGGCCAGGCTAGCCCTCCCATCATTCAATGATGAGTAGACCCAAAATCGGCAATATTGGGCTTATAAGGACTTGGTTACAAAACAAGAAACATCCAAGAAATAAAGGAAGAAGATGATTTCAAAAAAGATTTATTACTGGAAATAGAAACAAGTTTCAGACAAGATGTGATTTGCACCTTTGAAGGAAGAGGAGGAAAAAGAAGGGGAGGAGACCCAGACTTAGGTGTGAATGACAAGTAAATGAAAACAAAATGAAACACTAAATTTAAAAAAATATATAGGATTTTTTTTCAATGATTGATTTTTCCAACGTATTATTTAAAACTACATTCGATGCAACGAAAAGGAAAAACAGCCTCTGGAGCATCAAACCAGCGAGTAAAGAACAAACCTGAAAAACTCTCCCAAAAGGCATTGGAAAAAAGATGAAAAGTATAAACAAATCAGATAGATGCTAATGGACATGGGAGACAAAGTAGGAAGCCAACATACAGATAGCATGACTTATGCGTAGTCAAAGTAAATACCATAGAATCAATTATTAAAGAAATAATGAAAGAAAACTTCTAAACTGAAGAAATACCTGATTCTCAGAGCAAACCAACCAACCAACCAACAAACCAAAAACTCACTCTATACAACAAGAAAAAAATGAAAACTGATGTAAACATTAATATAAATTAATAAATTAAAGAAAACTGCCATCTATTTATTTACCTTCTGGTGAAACTTTTGAAGTCAAAACAACCCATAAGCATTCAGTGAGGAGGAAAAGAAATACAGGTAACCAGGTCACCAGGATGGAAAAAAATCAGATTTCTGACAATAGAAGAAATAAAACAACTACAAAGCTCTAATGGCAAAGAGTTCTGATACAAAAATTCCAAACTAACCAACTTTCCTACTGAGGTATGAGAGTTCAAAAATAAAAAAGGCATTCTTGGATCCAAAGGAGCAATAAAAACACAATGTACTTCATAGAATACATTTGAAGAAGCTCCGTAATCAATCAAAAATTTAATTTTAAACAATAAAGAAAAGGCGTAGTTGTGCTTTAAAATAGTTTACAATCTGTAATCAGGCCCAGCACAGGAGCTCATGCCTGTAATCCCAGCACTTTGGGAGGTTGAGGTGGGAGGACTGCTTGAGGCCAAGAGTTTAAATCCACCCTGGCCAACACAGTGAGACCTCGTCTATAAAAAAAATTCAAGTTAGCCAGGCGTGGGGCTGTGTGCCTGTAGTCCCAGCTACTTAGAAGGCTGAGGTGGGGGATCCTTTAGAGCCAGAAGGTCAAGGCTGCAGTGAGTTATGATCCCAGCAGTGCACTCCAGGCTGGGCCACAGAGCAAGACCCTGTCTCTAATGAAAAATATATACACGTATAATCAAAGCATATAACAAACAATTGAATATGGTTATAAAAAGGAACACAGGTCATATAGATAATCCTTATAAGAAAAGTTATATAAAACTTAAAAGTAATCATAAACTGGATCAAAACATCTATATGTCTATGTCTATCTTTAAAAAAGAAAAGGAGAATTCCAAAGGAGAATAAAATGTGTTAATCTTATCTTATACAGGGAGGAGGTATGGTCATTCAGCTTCCTGACATTGCTCATACAGAAATATAGGTCATATTTTGTCAAATTTAAAAAGATAACTAGATTAAATATGAGTATTACTAGACAGTAAATCATATCACACAAAATGGAAAATGATGCAAATATAAAGGAATCATAAAACCAAAAGAATAAAAAGATGACAAAAATTAGAATAGGCGTATCAACATTGAAGATAGGTATTAATTCATTTTGAAGAGCAAAAGAACCTCAGACAATGTCATACATTAAGAATGCCCTTAGACTATCTTCAAGAAACCCATAAAAGTTACAAGAAGATTGGGGCAAAGGAATACCAGGTAACTGCACATTTAAAAGTGACAGTTACAACTGTTAGTACAAAATCAGTATTACATATCTAAAGCATTCAACAAGGGTGAAATTTTTACTGACAAGAGATACATTCCAAAGAATTAAGTCAAAATGTTATGTGCCAAGATAGTAGAGCATGGAAATATAGAGATTGAGAGACATGCAATAGTGTCAAAGTCTACCCCATGACATTTAGTCCTTGGAAAAGTAAGCAGATGAAAATTTAATAAGGATATAGAGAAGTAGGATAAAATAATAAATATGGCAGATCTGATGACAAGATAAGCCTGATTAGATTTAATTAGAGCATGCATCTTCTATACAGGGGCTCATGGAACATTAACAAAAATGAATCCTGTATTGGAACAAATAAGAAATTTTACCATCTTTCAATATTCTGTGACCACAATGCAACAAAACTCATTAATAAACAGAAGTGTAAACAATTCAAATTAACTTGTGCATTCAAAAAATATACTTTTAAATAGGTGTGGAGTATAAGAGATAATAAATTATGCAATCGCAGACTGAGACAATAAAGATAATGAGAAAATTATGTATCAGAGTGTAGGCAGCTTACAGTCAGAAGCAAATATCTTAAGTATTTTTATCATTAAGAAAAATTTAAAATAAAAGATCAACTCAAGAAATTAGAAAAGGGGGCAGGACGCGGTGGCTCACGCCTATAATCCCAGTACTCTGGGAGCGTGAAGCAGGTGGATCACGAGGTCAAGAGATCGAGACCATCCTGGCCAACATGGTGAAACCCTGTCTGTACTAAAAATACAAAAATTAGCTGGGCATGTTGGCACGCACTTGTAGTCCCAGCTACTTGGGAGGCTGAGGCAGGAGAATCACTTGAACCCAGGAGGCCGAGGTTGCAGTGAGCCGACATTGCACCACTGCACTCCAGCCTGGTGACAGAGCAAGACTCCGTCTTAAAAAAAAAAAAAGAAGAAAGGGAATTAAACCTAAGAAAAGCAATGTGAAGGTAAAGCACACAAAACTAAAAAACAAATCCAAAAGTTAGATAAAAATTATTTTAAAAGACTATTAATTAGCTAGTAGCAAGTCTATCTTATTTTTGCATATATTTAAAAATATATGCAAAATATTTTAAAATACATACAAAACATACAGAAAATATTTTAAAATATATGCAAAAATAAGATAGACTTACTGCTAGCTAATCTGATATTTCAGAGAACAAACCAAATTAAAAATAAGAAGTGGAATAAATTCACAAATATTGAGGATATTTTAAATGTTTAAAATATGTAATACTTGACTGTGTTAATAAAATTTTGAATATAGAAATGGTCAGGTCCGGTGGTTCATGCCTGTAATCCCCACGCTTTGGGAGGCTGAGGCAGGAGGACTGCTCAAGGCAGGAGTTTGAGACCAGCCTGGGCAACATAGCAAGACTCCATCTCTACAAAAAAGTTGAAAAAGAGCCAGGCATGGTGGCATGCACCTGCAGTCCCAGCTACTTGGGAGGCTGAGGTGGGAGGATCGCTTGAGCCCAGGGGTTCAAGGTTGCAGTGAGCTATGACTGCACCACTGCACTCCAGCCTGGGCAACAGAGCGAGATCTTGTCTTGATAAAATAAAATAATATAATATAAATAGAAATGACAAATTTTCTTGTTTTAGTATTAATTCAAGAAGTAAAAATCCTGATCAAAAAAATTATTGTAGACAATACTTTTAGAGAGGTGGGGGGCTTTCATAATATAACAAGCAAAAAATGACTTAATTCCAATAACTCTGGGGACAGGTAATTTCAAAGCCTGCGGGATGCTACATGTATCTTAATGGGGGCAAAGGTACCCTTTCTTTCTCTCACTTTTCTTCTCTTTGAGGCAACTCAGAGCGATTGTGGAAATTTCCAAAGCTGCTGAATGTCAGCTTGCCCATTTGTGTATGGAATTTCATGGTTTTTGTGACAAGTCAGTCTTTTTGTGCTCATCGCATCTTGAAACTAGAGAGGAAGGGAATGGAAGGGAGAATTGTTACTATCAAAGGCGTATGGAAATCTCCGCTTTATGGTACACGATTCTTTCTTAAGAATGGTTCTCTTTACTGGTCGCCATTTTGGTGACAATTGGTACATCCAGCTCTACCTCTGGGTGGGCTCAAGTGTACTTCAGCATGACCCCATCTCGTTCTTTCTCTACCAGTTTCCATGATACCTACATTACATCCTGAAAATCACAGCATCACCATTCAATAGACAAAAATTATCATTATCAAAGTGGCCAAAAAGATTTTCTCTTAAATATTCTGTGGGAAAGAGGGTTGAAAATTAGAATAGAATACTATGTATTTGCCACAATAAAAGATACCTACCACAAACCAGTAGCCAATATTATATTAAAAGTTAAAAACAAGAGTCAATAACTAAATTCAGGTTGGGTGCAGTGGCTCATGCCTGTAATCCCAGCACTTTGGGAGGCTGAGGCGGGTGGATCACTTGAGGTCAGGAGTTTGAGACCAGCCTGGCCAACATGGTGAAACCCCATCTCTAGTAAAAATACAAAAATTAGCCAGGAATGGTGTTATGTGCCTGTAATCCCAGATACTTGGGAGGCTGAGGCTGGAGAATCACTTGAGCCCAGGAGGCGGAGGTTGCAGCGAGCCAAGATCATGCGCTACTGCACTCCAGCCTGGGTGACAGAGCAAGACTCTGTCTCAAAAAAAAAAAAATTAATTAAATTAAATTCAGGAATAAAGTCAAGTGTATTTGTATCTGCTCTTCCATTATTATTTGTCATACCATCAGGACGTTGTAGAAGAAATAAAAGTTAAAAACATTAAAATATAGGAGACAAAATTATCATTATTGGAAATGGTATTATTGTCTACTTAGAATATTTAAGGGAATTAGCTGGAAGACTCTAGAATTGAGATCAATACTATGGTCAGTTGGCTGGGCATGGTGGCTCATGCCTGTAATCCCAGCATTTGGGAGGCCAAGGTGGGCAGCTCACCTGAGGTCAGGAATTTGAGACCAGCCTGGCCAACATGGTGAAACCCTGCCTCTACTAAAAATACAAAAATTAGCCAGGTGTGGTGGCATAAACCTGTAATCCCAGCTACTTGGGAAGCTGAGACAGAAGAATCACTTGAACCTGGGAGGCAGAAGTTGCAGGCAGCTGAGATCATGCCACTGCACTCCAGCCTGGGTGACAGAAGGAGACTCTGTCTCAAAATATATTTTTATATATATTATATTATATTATAATATATTTATATATAAATATATGATATAATATATAATTATATAATATAATATATATTATTACACTATATGATTTATATATGATATATTATCATATAATATATATTATATATACTATATTATACACAATATAATATATAATATAGTTATATAATATAATATATACATAAATATATATTATATGTTATATTACTATTATATACATAAATATATTATATATTATATTAATATATCATATATACATAAATATATTATATATTATATAATATATTATATATACATATATGTTCTATATTATATTTATATTGATAAATATTATATATTATATATTATATATCATATATCATATATTATATTTTTAAATATGAATATATAATATGTATTATATATTTACATATTATATATTTATACATATATATACTAGAAGATATACATATACCCCTCCACACACACTTACATAGAAATACTAATAGTTTTCCTAAAACCCAACGATAATCAGGTGAAAATTTCCCTTATACAGTAGTCTCCCCATATCCACGGTTTTGCTTTCCATGGTTTTATTTATTGGAGGTCAATTTACTGTCTGAAAATAGGTGAGTACAGTACAAGAAGATATTTTGAGAGTGAGAGAGAGATCACATCCATATAACTTTTATTATAGTACATTTTATATAAGTGTTCTATTTGATTATTGTTGTTAATCTCTATACATTAAATTTTATCATGGTGTGTACATACAGGAAAAAACACAGTCTATATAGGGTTTGGTACTAACTGGCAGTTTCAGGAATCCACCAGGGGTATGGAACATGCCCCCACTTGATCGGGGGGACTACTGTATAAGGAAAATAAAGATTAAGTGCACAATTATAACCAACACTGTAAAATCTCTAAACAAAACAAGAACTGCTCAGATTCTATAAAAACAGAAAATGCATTACTAAAAAACAATAAAGGAAAAATACTGTGCAGGTATCAAAAGTTATAAGAGTTCATTAAAGACTTTCATTCTCTCTGAATTGATATCTAATCTATTAAATTAAAATTTATTTTGAAAAGATGTTTTAAAATCTGACTAAATTAGTCTATGTACACATGAAAGAATAGACTAAAAATAGCTAATAAATGCTGAAAAAATCATATGAAGGAATCTAATTATGTTAAAAACTACTAAACTCCTAGAATCAAAACCAAAGTAGAAAAAAAACAAGTATCAAGATAGCAGAATATAAGGCTTAAAATATACTCAAGTTTCTAAAAACATTTAGTTTTTATTAGTACTTAATAAAGATGATGTCTCCTCTCAGTGGGGCAAAAGACTATTAAATACATAATGTGAGAACAACTGATTTAATATTTGACAAAAGTTCATTGAATCCTCATGTCTAAGATCACACATCAAAATAAACGCTAAATATAAACTATGAGATAATAAAGAACTACAATAAATTATGGGTAAATAGTTATCTGACCCTAGTGAATGGAAGGCTTTTCTAGGTATAAAAGCAAAAAAAAAAAAAAAAAAAAAAAATTGCAGCCATAAAAAAGAATGAGATCATGTCCTTTACAGGGACATGGATGAAGCTGGAAACCATCATTCTCAGCAAACTAACCCAAGAACAGAAAACCAAACACCACATGTTCTCACTCATAAGTGGGAGTTGAACACTGAGAACACATGGACACAGGGAGGAGAACATCACACACGGGGGGCCTATCAGGGGGTGGGGACAAGGGGAGGGAGAGCATTAAGACAAATACCTAATGCATGCAGGGCTTAAAACCTAAATGACGGCTTGATGGGTGCAGCAAACCACCATGGCATATGTATACCTCAGTAACAAACCTGCAAGTTCTGCACATGTATCCCAGAACTTAAAGCAAAGCAAACAAAACAAAAGAATTCAGGTGGGGTGTGGTGTCTCATGCCTGTAATCCCAGCACTTTGGGAGGCCAAGGCAGACGGATCACCTGAGGTCACGAGTTCATGACCAGCCTGGCCAACATGGGGAAACCCCATCTCTACTAAAAATACAAGAAATTAGCTGGACGTGGTGGCACACGCCTGTAGTCTGGAGGCTGAAGCAGGAGAACCGCTTGAACCCAGGAGGCGGAGGTTGCAGGGAGCCAAGATCGCGCCACTGCACTCCAGCCTGGGTGGCAGAGCGAGACTCCATCTCAAAAAATAAAAAAATAAAATTAAAAAAAAAAAGCATTCAACTATGGGGGAAAAAAAGCAAAACACTTTTTAAAAATTATTAATATGCTTGACTACACAGATATTTCGATTTTGTAAATAAAAATCACCGTAAGTAAAATTCAAAGGAAAATATCAAAGTGGGAAAAATATTTCTAATATCATTAAACAAAGAGTTAATATCCTTAATACAAAATAAATACATGTAATTGTGAGTAAAAGGAAAAACTTTCTAACACAAAAATAAGCAGTGAAGACGAATGGCCAGTTTAAAAAAGAAATGTAAAAAACAGAGAAACATAAGGAAAATATCCACCCTCACTTGAAACTACACTAAAAAAAGCAAATTAAAACAAGATATAATTTTTAACTTATCAAATTGGCAGAGTTTTTGTTTGTTTCTTTTTTTTTTTAATTACAGTACTTCGTGTTGTCCAGAGTGCAGACACACGAACATTCTTTGTCATGACTGGCAAGTGTTCAAGAAGAGTAATTTAACGACACATCAAAAGCCTTATAAAGGGTCTTACTATTTGAGCCACCAGCTCTAGTTCTGGAAATTTATCCTAAGGAACCAACCAGAGATGTTGCAAAAAGATATATATGTTCAAGAAGCCCAGCACAGTGTCACTAAACCATAGCACAGTATCTGGAGAATTAAATGCTAGATAGATTATGGATGGAAATTACAGTATCTATGAGAGATGTAAAACCTATCATAGGCCCTAAGATGACACTGTGTGGGCTTGAAAATCACACAGCAGCATGTTTACAATATACAGACCCCTGAAAAATATCAGGTAGTTCACAAACAGTAAATCAGCATGATCCCAGTTAAAAAGTCTATATGACTAGAGACACTAAAAATGTTCATGTTTATCTTGTGGGTGATCTGCTCTTCATTCTTTTCTGTATTTCCAGGTTTTCTAAATGAATATATACACCCCTTCTGTGATCAGGGAAACAATAAACAATTTTCTGGGGCATGCTCTGGAGTCAGACTGCTTGGATTCAAATCATAGCTAGATAGCCAGGCATAGCAACATACACTATAGTCCCAGCTATGCAGGAGGCTGAGGGGCAAGGATCGCTTGAGCCCAGGAGTTGGAGGCCAGCCTGAGCAATATAATGAGACTCTGTCTCTAAGAAAAAACAAAACACAACAAAAACCATAGCTCTATCATTTTAAGATCTGCCACCTTGGGCAAGTTGCTTATTCTCTTAGAGCCTCAACTTCCTGTTCTGTCAAATGGGGCTAATAACACTATGTTGTTGGGCTGCTATGGCAATTGAATTTTACGTGTATGTAAAGCACTTAGTACAGCATCTGGACCATAATAAGAGCTCATTATACATTAGTATTATTTTCATTTTAAAACAATAACCCCCCTCGACCAAACTTTTACAAAAGTAGGAGAAACCTTGATTTTATTTCTATGCTAGAGGAAAAGCAGAAGTCTTCAAAGGCTGTAAACACAAAATGTTAAATATTCACATACATATTCTCTCTTTCTCTCTGTCTGTCTCTCAAACACACACACACACACAGAGAGAGAAAGAGAGAGGGAGAGAGAGAATATGTATGTGAGTATTTAACATAACTGTAATTTCCATCCATAATCTATTTATCTAGCATTTAATTTTCCAGATATTGTGCTATGGTTTAGTGATGCTGTGCTGTGACTTCTTGAATATATATATCTTTTTTCAACATCTCTGGTTGTTTCCTTAGGATAAATTTCTCTGTCTCTCTCTCTCTCTCTCTCACACACACACACACACACACACACATACACACACACAGAGACAGAGAGAGAGGGAGATGAAGATTCTCATATCCTAGGATCCTAAGAAATGGGGCAATCGTTAATATGCACCTTTAAGGAGATCATCTGAGTTTGGTCAACCCAAGTCAAAGAGGTACAGGACATAAAGAAGCTAGATGATCTAAGAAAACAGAGGTCGCTGATCATCAATTGGCCCATATATGCCCCCCAAAAAGGCTTTTGCCCTCCATGGCACAGGTGTATTTACAGCTGGGTGTGTAAAGTGCCAAGGAGGATGCCACCGGGTTTTGGAAGGAGCCTCAGAAAGGGAGTTAGGCTGCACAGGTTCTAGGACCCCCACCTACTCCACTGGCCAGCACCACATGTGGTACCACAGGACTACAGTCTCCTCTGTAAGCAAATGAGAACTCTGTGGGGCCCTTTCTAGATCTGAGGTCCTACTAAAAAGGGTGACAACCTCAGCTCTGAACATTAGTTGTTTTATTTCAACTCCAAAGTAGGCTCCTGCATCCCAAAACGAAAGAAAATTAAAAGATAAACAAGGCATTCCTGGCATCCATGAGAGTCATTTTGCTTTCTCCATTCATGTTATTTCAGTAAATCTCGCAGTGTAGAAAGTGACAAATGAGCGCAGATTACAAGGCAGCACCTGTTCGGAGCCCAGGGTCATTAGATGCCATTAGCAATGGCATAAAGACACATGCATTTAGGAGATAACGCAGCTCAGTGGGTTATCTATGCATCCTTCCTTCTTGACACCTTGTCGGCTGCTCTCACAGACCTGCTTCAGTCTCAGAGCCATTTAGACAATAGCACTAAACATGGCAAGGGTGTTAGCTGGAGGAGGTTGAAATTAGCTGAAACTGAAATATGAGTAAAGTCTTTGTATATGCAAAACAGAAATAGTCCTAAAAGGAGATACAACTATTTGTTAAAAAGGTGCATACAAAGAATTAAACAAGGCCAGGCACGGTGGCTCATGCCTGTAATCCCAACACTTTGGGAGGCCGAGGCAGGTGGATTACCTGAGGTCAGAAGTTCAAGACCACCCTGGCCAACACGGAGAAAACCATCTCTACTAAAAATACAAAAATTAGCTGGGTGTGGTGGTGTGCAGCTTTAATCCCCACTACTCGGGAGGCTGAGGCTTGAACCCAGGAGGTGGTGAAGGTTGCAGTGAGCCGAGATAGTGCCACTGCCCCCGAGCCTGGGAGACAGAGCAAGACTCCATCTCAAAAACAAAAAACAAAGAATTAAAGAAATGATGAGTTGACAGTCCGAAAAGAAGAAAAGATACTCTATGCAAAAAATAGATAAATAAAAAGTCACTGAGAACTAGCAGCAGATGATAGGCAGAAAAGTGGAGTAGTTAAGACAACAGGTTTTGGTGTCAGGCACACTGGCTTTGAATTCTAGCCTCCACCACTCACAAGCTGGGTAAATGTGGGCGAGTCATTTAATCTATCTGAGTGCCACCATTTTAAAAAATCTGTAGAATAGTAACAGCAATATCTACCTCAAAGAATTGTTGGGCTAATTCAGGCATTCATTCACTTGATGATCACTGATTATGATCAGTGAGCTTCTAGGTGAGCCAGGCCCAGTTTTAAACACTGGAAACACACAAATGAGAGACGTAAGCATGGGCTCTGCTTCCACAGACTTAACATCACTCTCAAATTTTAGTGAAATGAGAAAGACAAACAAGTACGTGTAAGTGCAATAAGGAAAACTTAAACCAGTGAAGGGGATAAAAACTGATGGGGGTGTTATTTTAGAGCAATGCCAAGACCCTGAGGGAGGAACATGTTTGCATAAACCGTAAGGAGCTTAGCTCAGGGCTCATAAAACCATGCGCTCTAGGAGATGGTGATGATGGTGATGATGGCCATGGTGGCGGTGGTTGGTGGTGGTCTCATAACGATAACCAAACAAGCAAAGAGTACAACGGATGTGCGAATAGGTACAGCCCACGTTAAGTAAAAAAATGAGCTGACAAAATTAGTATCGAACACAGGAAGTACTGATTAGAACCTTGACTAATTTTCATTTATTAAAGACTGCAGTTCTATTTTTAGTTATATCCTTCAATCTAACATCATTCAAGAAAAGCTTCTCTCCAAAAATTCTATTTCAGGAATGTAAATTTTTTAAAGTAAGAGTGTTCTGCATGCATGATTTCTTTTTACCCAGCCATCTTTCTGTTGGTTTTTAGCCTGCCAGTAGTGTGTATGTGATATTTTAAAAGACTTACTATGCAGGGTACTTAGAAATTTCATATGAGCATTTAAAATGGCAGAAATAGCTGGTAGCTTTCATTTCCACATGTACTCTCAGAACAGAGAAAAACGAGTTTTAGTCCATGTCTTTCTAAGCTTCTAGCCTTTTTTTTTTTTTTTAACTGTCTCAGGGTGAAATTCTACTTTACTTGTTTAATGATGCATACTTTTGAAATTTTACAAAAAGAATAATTTATATTTTGAATTTTTCTGCAACGTAACTTTTTTGGCTTCATATCAGGTTACTGAAATGTATCTATATTGCTCCTATACAGTTTTAGATCATTCACTTTCATTGTTGCATTGTATTCTATCATTTGATTATCTCATAATTTGTTTATCTATTTCACTTTAATAACATTCAAGTAGTTTGGGCTTATTCTTTTAAACCATTATTAACACAAGTAAAGCTGTGCTGGAGAGCCTCCATGTCTCATGGTATACAGTATAGAAGTCTCTCTAGGAAACACCTAGAAGGAAAATTGCTGAGTCACAGGGTATACACATTTGTTTTTCTTTACTGGATAATACCTAACTGTCTTTCTAAATGGTTGTACCAATGAATATTCCTATCAGCAGTACATAAACATGAAGTGCCATTTTTCAAACTTGGACCAAAATATTCTTTTCATTACTGGGAACTCCAGATCTCAAATAACTCAAGTGTCAGTTCCATCTATCTCTTTGGTCAATTTCAGACTGGTCTTTGAACAAACCCAGACTTTAAGAAATTTCTGTTCTGTTAAATTTCTATCCAACTCATCACAACCATGCAAGCAAACATTACCCCATAAGAACAACAATAAGTAATCACATATTGCTGGCTCCAGGAAGCAAAATGAAGACATTTCAATTAAAGCAAGCATGCTTACAAAAATATTCTGGCTATCTCAATTAATCTGAACCAAACTAAGAATAATCTAGATATTTCCCCCAATCTTCTGTTCCCATTTAGTTCATGGCATTTTGATAATGGGACTTGCCAGATTAGAAGCGTGTATGTGTTTCAGAACTAAGAAAAAAAGGATTGGTTTTACTCTGTCTTCAAAAACATATCCAATGTGAATAGACTAAAACCATTCAATTCTGCAGTTTGTGAATTATATCCCCATAAGGCTAGTATTAATAATACAGAAGCTAAGTGAAATAAGCCAGTCATAAAAGGACGAATACTGTATGATTCACCCTTGATGAGGTATCTAGAGTAGACATTGTCATAGAAATGGAAAAGCAGCTGCCAAGGGCTTGGGGGAGGAGGGCAAAGAAGAGTTGCTATTTAATGGGCAGAATTTCAATTTTGCAAAATAAAAAGACTTCTGGGCTGGGCGCAGTGGCTCACGCCTGTAATCCCAGCACTTTGGGAGGCCGAGGCGGGCAGATTACCTGAGGTCAGGAGTTTCAGACCAGCCTGGCCAACATGGTGAAATCCCATCTCCACTAAAAATACAACAATTAGCCGGGCATGGTGGCAGGTGCCTGTAATCCCAGCTACTTGGGAGGCTGGGGCAGGAGGATCGCTTGAACCCAGGAAGCAGAGGTTGCAGTGAGCCAAGATCACGCTATCACACTCCAGCCTGGGGGATAAGAGCGAGACTTTGTCTCAAGAAAAAAAAAAAAAAGAGTTCTGGAGATGGATGGTGGTGACAGTTGTACAACAATGTGAATGCAATTAATACCACTGAACTGTACGCTTGATGGTGAAGACGGTAAATTTTATAGTGTATGCATTATGCCACAATGTATTACTTATTTATTTACTTAAAAGTAACATGGCCGTGTTTTGTTTCAGTATTAGGTCAGGTTCAAGCAAAAAAGAAGGGTTATTCCTTCATAATCATATAGATTCTGAACCATAGATTTAGCACTGCACCATTTTTTTTATAAGCTATACCAAATTTCAGTGCACAAATGCTATAACAGCATATACTGTGGGTGAGAATATAAAAAATTGTGAAAGTCTAAAGTTACTGCTCACATTGCAACCTTGACACAACGACTTTGCAAAAACAAGGGCTTAAATTTAACTGAATATGCCACAATTCAGAAAATGCTACTACCATATGCCCGAGGGGACTGAGTCACACTTGCAGTTTAACTTCAACTCCTGAATTTTTTGACTTCTGTATGTTTAAATTCTCATCAAACTGCAGCTTCAACCTTTGTTTCTGCCACTGATCGCAGAATGCATCTCTTATCATTTGACATAATCTCTACCGTGAAATACTTGTTTTTGAACAGCCTAAGGTTCGGAGGACACTTTTTTAAATGTTAAATAAAAAACTGTCAACGATTACTGGGAATGGAAAAACAGCCAAGCCTCTTTGATGCCATCTTTATGCCTAGAAAAATCTTCCCACTCCCACTCCCACATCGATCAAGTGAGCTGCATCTCTTCCTTCTTTCACAGTTCACCTTAATTCACTTCTCTATGATTCTATAATGAAGGCAGCTGTGATTACAGCAGAAGTGAAGAAGAGAGTACTACCTACCCTGGGAGCAAGTTAATTTATGGCCATAGGCCCACTAGGGATACACTGAAAGAACTACATTTTTTAATGTATGTCTATGCAATAGCCTGTATATGATTTTTCCATCTTTAAGAATCTTCAACAGTCCCGGATGCAGGGAAGAGAGGCCATCCTGGAGAGGGCTAGGGATTTAGGGATGGCATTCCCTTTTTTTTTTTTTTTTTTTTTGAGATGGAGTCTCGCTCTGTCCCCCAGGCTGGAGTGCGGTGGTGCAATCTCGGCTCACTGAAAGCTCCGCCTCCTGGGTTCACACCATTCTCCTGCCTCAGCCTCCCGAGTAGCTGGGACTACAGGGGCCCGCCACCACGCCCAGCTAATTTTTTTGTATTTTTAGTAGAGACGAGGTTTCACTGTGTTTGTGAGGATGGTCTCGATCTCCTGACCTCGTGATCCACCTGCCTCGGCCTCCCAAAGTGCTGGGATTACAGGCTTGAGCCACCACGCCCTGCCGGCATTTCTATTATTTACAAGGCACTGAGTTAGACAGACCATGTGTGACCACGGTGTTCCTGCTCAGAAGCTTACAATCGTTTTGGAGAGGCAAGGCATTTAGCATGTACAGAGAGCTGATAATAGCAGGCAATTTTTCAATCAGCATGCATTTATTCAGCAAATATTTACTGAAGACCTACTAAATGCCAGGCACGATGCCAGACATTAGGGACAAAAATATGACTAAGATGTGGTCCCAGCAGAGAAACAGATGGGGTTCCTTATAGTAACCATGTTATCAAGGAGTCATCAGAATGCTACAGATGATAAAAATAGCAGCTTTCCCCTCTTCGAAAAATGCAGAGTACACATAAGTAATCTAGTCACTGAGTGAGCATTCTGGCAATGAAGAAAACATATTTGGAACGAGAATAGTGATCTTCAGAACTCTAGGTAGCAAGCATTCCAGATACATAAACGTTCTGATCCCCTTGAGAGACAACTGACCGGCTGACACTGAGGCAAACTTGCCACCGTGGAAGATGTGAATTAAAACGAGTGATTATACTAAGGTATAGAAATGGCACTCGTACTTCCTGTTCCATAACAGTCCTCACAAGTCGCTTTTTAAATGTCTGCCATTCCTAACAGACTGCAATCTGAAAAAAAGGAAGAAACTGGGTCTCTCTTATTTACAGGTTTCCCCAGTGCCTAGTACAACGCCTGACACACAGTAAGCAATTAAAAACATTTATGGCACTAGAATTTTCAATGAGCTGGCTGCATATTATTGCAAAGTTAACATCTGAGAACACTACTAGAATGGTCATGTAAAGATTGGGTAACCAATATAATCCAGTTTAATAATATTTATTTACTTATTTACTTTATTATTTTCTTTTTTTGAGTCAGAGTCTTGCTCTGTTGCCCAGGCTGGAGTGCAGTGGTGCGTGCGATCTTAGCTTACTGCAACCTCCGCCTCCCAGGTTCAAGAGATTCTCCTGCCTCAGCCTCCCAAGCAGCTGGAATTACAGGTGTGCACCACCATGCCCAGCTAAGTTTTGTATTTTTAGTAGAGACGGGGTTTCACCATGTTGGCCAGGCTGGTCTCAAACTCCTGACCTCAGATGATCTGCCCATCCACCTCAGCCTCCCAAAGTACTGAGATTACAGGTGTGAGCCACCGTGCCCGGCCGGTTTAATCATATTTAATCAACTAATGAATCAAGTTAACTTATAGATACTGTTACTGGCTGAATTGTGTCCCCCCACAACCACTCAAAATTCATATGTTGAAGCCCTAACTTCCAGTTTCTCAGAATATAACTGTATTTGAAAATTGGGCCTTTCAAGAGGTAATTAAAACAAAATAAGGTCATACGAAAGGGCCCTAATCCACTATGACTGGTGTCCTTATAACAGGAGACTGGGACACAGACTTGGAGCGAAGCCCACAAGAGGACACAGGGAGCAGCTGGCCATCTGCAAGTCAAGGAGAAAGACATCAGAAGGAACCAACCTTGCTGACACTTTCATTTCAAACTTGTTGCCTCTAGAATCATAAGAAAGTAAGTGTGTGCTGTTTAAGCCACTCAGCCTGTGGTACTTTGTTATGGTAGACCTAGCAAACTGACACAGATACTAAGCCCTTGTTTGAGACAGAGCTGTGGCCCTGTAAATGGCTATTTTAGAAAGACAATGTGAACTGGCAGCAACGGTACTGGAACAGGAATGAGGAGTCCATATGTCCACTTCTGGTTCCAGTCTGACTTTTTTACTTCTCTGAGTCTCTTTCCTCCTTTAAATATAGAAGTTTAGATCACATGAGCTCTGAGTTTCAGGTGACCTAGAACTGTATGACTCTATGCAGCAGACTCAATGTTACCTTCTAGGATATGAGAGATGGCATAGAGGTGTGTCTGTTTTTCCCTGGCTACACTGAGCCACTGGCAGGAGGCTCCCCAGACACTTCCCATCTGCTTCTTGAACCATTTCATCCATATCACCCAACATCACATTAAAGACAGCATCCTCAGCCAGGTGTGGTGGCTCACACCTGGAATCCCAGCACTTTGGGAGGCCGAGGTGGGCGGATCACGAGGTCAGGAGTTTGAGACCTGCCTGGCCAACATGGCGAAACCCCGTCTCTACTAAAAATACAAACATTAGCCGGATGTAGTGGCTCACGCCTGTAATACCAGCTACTCGGGAGGCTGGGGCAGGAGAATTGCTTGAACCTGGGAGGCAGAGGCTGCAGTGAGCCGAGATCATGCCACTGCACTCCAGCCTGGGCGGCAGAGCGAGACTCCATCTCAAAACAAACAAACAAACAAACAAACAACTGACAAACTAGCTGACTCTCTCAGCAAGTCTCCTACCACAAAAGGAATATACATCACAACGCAGCCCTGCTGGACCACCCCAGCGCTAAGGGGAGGTCAGCTTGTGAGCAACAAGACGAAGCAACATGAAGAAGAAACAAGGACAAGGTGAAGAACAGCTCCACACACTGTGTAATGTTCATGTATTCCAACCAGAAAAGAGCTGCTCATTCTGATCAAAGATGTTAATGAGCCCTGCAAACAGAAATTCCCACAGTAGAACAGTAGACACCTTCATTAATTATTTTCTCCGGCAATATTAGCACTAATGATTAGAAAATCTTCAATAGCAGCACAAATAAAGATAAACAGACACCCATCCTTGGTACGGCCTCTGTACAGATACATACTGGACTGTTCACTCAGCACCCAGTATTCTGGAAGTTTCCTGTTAACGCAGGTGGAAGCAGTCCTGTTCATACAATATGACCCAAACTCCAAATTCAATGTGAATTTTTGGTTTTGATTTTTGGTTTATTTGTTTGTTTTGTTTTGTTTCTCCAAGGCCCAGCTGGGACCATCCCTAAAATCCATGGGATATCCACATGCCCTCATCAAAATCCCCGTTTCTTAGAAGCTCCCTCTAGTGAGTTACTTTTACTGGCAATAAAAAGTACTAATTAGCAAAACCGTATTTCAAACACAAACAAATGCGTCAGGATAGTCTTTAAAATAACCCATTTTTTAAGTTTTTATTTTAGGTTCAGGGGTACATGTGCAGGTCTATTAGATAGGTAAACTCATGCCATGGGACTTTGTTGCACAGATGATTTCATCACCCAGGTACTAAGCCTAGTACCCAATAGTTGTTTTTTCTGCTCCCCTCCCTCCTCCACCCTCTACCCTCAAGTAGGACCCAGTGTCTACTGTTCCCTTCTTTGTGTCCATGAGTTCTCATCATTCAGCTCCCATTGTAAGTGAGAACATGCAGTATTTATTTTGTTCCCGTGTTAGTTTGCTAAGGATAATGGCCTCCAGCTCCTTCCATACACCTGCAAAAGACATGATCTCATTCTTTTTTTATGGCTGCATAGTATTCCATGGTAATATGCACCACATTTTCTTTGTCCAATCTGTCATTGATGGGCATTTCAGTTGATTCTGTGCCTTTGCTACTGTGAATAGTGCTGCAATGAACACTTGCGTGCATGTGTCTAAGTTTATGGTAGAATGATTTATATTCCCCCGGGTAGACACCCAGTAATGGGAATGCTGGGTCGAAGGGTAGTTCTGCTTTTAGCTCTTTGAGGAACTGCCACACTGTCTTCCACAATGGCTGCACTAATTTATACACTCACCAACAGTGTGTAAGTGTTCCCTTTTCTCCGCAACCTCATCAGCATCCAACTGGTTATTTTTTGACTTTTTAACAACAGCTATTCTGACTGGTGTGAGATAGCATCTCATTGTGCTTTTGATTGGCATTGCTCTAATGACCCAGCAATATTGAGCTGCTTTTTCATATTCTCCTTGGCCATATGTCTTCTTTTAAAAAGTGTCTGTTCATGTCCTTTGCTCACTTTTTCATGAGGTTGAAAGTAACCTTCCCCGTCCGTCCCCCCGAGGCAGAGTCATGCTCTGTCGCCCAGGCTGGAGCGTAGTGGTGCAATCTCGGCTCACTGCAAACTTCGCCTCCCAGGTTCAAGCAATTCTCCTGCCTCAGCCTCCCGAAGTAGCTGGGATTACAGGTGTACACCACCACGCCCAGGTCATTTTTTTTTTTTTTTTTTTTTGTATTTTTTAGTAGAGATGGGGTTTCACCATGTTTGCAAGGCTGGTCTCTAACTCCTGACCTTGTGACCTGCACACCTCCCAAAGTACGGGGATGAAAATAACCTTTTTTTAAAAAAAAATTTCGGCCAGACAAGGTGGCTTATACCTGTAATCCCTGCACTTTGGGAGGCCGAGGTGGGTGGATCACCTGATGTTAGGAGTTCAAGACCATCCTGGCCAGCATGATGAAACCCTGTCTCTACTAAAAATACAAAAAATTAGCTGGGCGTGGTGGTGTGCGCCTGTAATCCTGGTCACTCGGGAGGCTGAGGCAGGAGAATCGCTTGAACCCAGGAGGCAGAGGTTGCAGTGAGCCGAGATTGCACCACTGCACTCCAGCCTGGGCAACAAGAGCAAAACTCCGTCTCAAAAAAAAAAAAAAAAAATTCAAAATTTTCTTAATGTTGCCTGCTTAGCGTCTGTATAACCTTCTTCTCGAAAGGGCATTTTTTTTTAAATATTCTGACTATTTATTAGAGATTATAAAGGTTAAGATGAAAATGCTTCCCAAGTGCCTGCCATGTTTTTCCTGTCATATAAATCATGTCTATATGGGCAGAATCACAAAGCTAGAATGGGTCTGAGGACCTCTCCTCTCAGGCAACATCCTTCCAACTGTGGGCATTGCCTTGGGTGCCCTCTTACACTCACTGATTCACCAACATGCATTTGAGCACTTCTGCATTGTATGACTCTTTTGAGGCAAGTAAGAAAAAAATGTATCTGCCCTCAAGGGGAGTCCCTCCTAGAGGAGGACACTAGTCATACCGTTGTTATGCTGAAGTTGCGATGTCCATTTACAGAACCAGCCTTATCACTTAGCAATATATCTCACATACCCATAAAAAAATTCAAGGGCCTAAGTGAGTGGATGATAATGTGGTCCAAAGGTATGCACAGACATATGCTGAGGCACTTAGTGGGCTGATCAACAGGGGAATCATGGAGGAAAAGCTAACAGAAGTAACCACTCCAGTGCATTGATGATATCAGAGCAGGACGGGTCGAGACAGCCTCCTGCAAGGCCTCATCTGCTCAACTGTGAATCAGCATCTGAGAAAATAAGCAACGACCTTACCTCCCAAACGCCGACATTAAAGCGATGCATTATTAAAATAGAGGTTCTCAGGTAGTAAATGAACACTTTAAGAACTCATGCAATCATAAACATAAGAATATGCAGTAAAGAGATAATGATAGTTGTCAGAAGATATTAAGAAGACATGGCAATAAAAGGAATCTGTTCATAGAGAAAATGATTCTAAATACAAAATGGTCAGATTGATAGTCAGCAGTATGGCTATTAATAGAAATAATATTAGAGAGGTTTCATTATGTAAATGGCTCATGTGTCTGCCAGAAATGTACCCAGTAATAATTTGCATTTCTGCTATAGTGAAAATTTCAAGGATGTCTCTTGTTGGCTTATGAAGGACCCTTTCATTGGTAAGCCACAGCTTTTATAATCATCATAAAAAAGATCACCTATGCTCTTTGTTGATAATAATAAGAAGAAGACACTTGTGTGTGCCTGGCACTGTGCCGACTCCCGTGTGTGCAACCCTGTGAGGCTGGGTTATTATTCATGTTTTATCGCTGAGAAACCAGAGGCTTAGGTCATCTTGCCCAGGGTCTCAAAGATGATAAATCATGGAGGCTAGATTTGAACTTGAGTCTTTCTGACTCCATGCCCACTCTCCTTCCCCTTGCAGTATAAACACAGTGGCTCAAACTCTGCTTTCATGAATATAATGTTTCACAGGGTATGCAGTGATCTTGTAAGTAGACATGGGTCTAGAAAGACGGACACTCCTGGACACCGCACTGCAAATCTCACTATCTGCTTTTGCTCACTGACACCTATATTTGCCCCTTGAGTCCCTTGAATATTGGTGCCACACTCTGCTCAGCTCTTGTTATGGTGCAAAACACTAAAATCACATGGGTGTCACGGCCAAAAATCCTGTATCACTCCAAAGCTAACTCATCTCCCATCAGTCCCAACTCTGCCCCAGAAGTCTCTCTGAAACAAAGTCTCCAGGATACCTGTCTTGCCACTCCTCATTCAGATCCTTGGTTTCATGACCCACATTTCTATAGGACTCTCCCTTCTTTAGTTCTAATTACTAAAAGTAGGGTTCTGAAATCCCAAGGTGATTGCAAAACTCCCATCTCAGCCACAAATCTTCACCTGAATGGCTAACCCATAAGAATTTTGTTTCAGATCCCTCCACTTTATTTCCTCTACATGTCCTTTGAAGAATTTTTCAATTTGCTATGATATTAACTAAAACTCAAGCATCAACAGGAAAGAGGAAGAGAAGAGCTCAGAAATAAGCCACTAGTGCTTGAAAATAGGGCGTGAGTTTGATGTTAGAGCTGGTTTAGAATCCACGCTCCACTGCATCATAGCTATGGTGGGGCATGGATTCTTATTATTAATTAGTCTTATTCCTTCACTTTTGTCTCACACTACCTGTAAAACAAAAGCAATAATGCTCACCTCATCGGGTAGTGGAGGTATAAATGAGAGGCTACAGCTGATGCTCTTAATGAGATGCCTTCCTTTTCCTCTCTGGCCAGTGAGGTGGATCATGTAACAACCTCCTTTCTCTATTCACCGTTCTTCCCCAACTAATCCCCTCAGCCACTGGCACCATGTTCCACACGCTAGAGGCATCCTTCCCGGGACAGTGAGAGGCATCCTGAATCAGGCTTGTCACCCTAAAGGGCATCTTGCAACGTTTGCTCATGGGTCAATAACACCACACAGAGCTGACATGAGGATGACATGTGACAAGATGACCTAGAGCCTGCTAAATGAACACATGAGCTAAATGCTAGGTACTACTGTGCTTTCCATGAGATTGGTAGGCAGAAGGAAAAAAATGAATCTTTGCTCTCCAAAGTTTTGATTTTAATTCATACAGGCAAGATTCTTGTCAATGACCCGGAACTACTTAAGCTGCGAAGGGGCCATGACATCAGCACAGCAAGGCCAGGTCATGAAGCCCCACTGGGATGCAGGGTTGGGGGGAGCTGTAAGGGTCTCACTGTCAAGATGTGGCCCCACCAGTGCTAAGTTTATAGTGCTCCAAAAGCCAGGAGGGGGGTTAAGAAAAACAAAAATGCAAAAAACAAGAGTTACCATGCCACAAACATGAACCTCTACAGAACCTAGAAAATGTGAAATTGGGCTGGGTGCAGTGGCTCACACCTGTAGTCCCAGCACTTTGGGAGGCAGAGGTGGACAGATCACTTGAGATCTGGAGTTCAAGACCTCATCTCTACTAATAACACACAAAAAAATTAGCCGGGTGTGGTGGTGTGCACCTGCAATCCCACCTACTCGGGAGGTTGAGGCAGGAGAATCGCTTGAACCTGGGAGATGGAGGTTGCAGTGAGCCGAGATCGCGCCATTGCACTCCAGCCTGAGCAACAGGAGCAAAACTCCGCCTCAAAAAAAAAAGAAAAAAATGAAAATGTGAAATTATTAAGACAATTTGGAGTTTAAGAGAAAAGCACATTTTTGAAAGTGGAAAATAGATAAGAAACGTAAATACATTTGCTATGCATTGTTAGGGTCTGTTATTGATATATGGTCATTTTGTTATAAAGAAACATTTAAAAGGAGGCATGTTTCACCTGTTAACTTGTTTACTTCGTAAGATTCTCTTGTTTGGTAGATTTAGAGATTTAAGGCACTGCCATAAATCTTTTCCAAAGAAGGAAGATTATAAACAAGGTAATTAATTAATTAATTAATTAGGCAAACAAATCACCCATTGACAAGCCTAGAAAAAATGCCTCCCAATGTTTGTTTTTTCAGTTTTCTTTTCCTGTTTTGGAAGGGAAAGTCCTTGAAACAAACATGATCACACTACCCATATGAGTCCTCATTGTAATGTTTTTCCCCAAGCACCCACAATTCCAGGTCCTTCCAATTTGCTTCCAGTTCTTGCCCAAGTTTAAACCTCTTAACCAATGCCTACCATCTGCAGCCTCAAAGGGAGCTGAGTACTTGCCAACAGACACCGCCACCTCCCCTCCCCGAGGAGGTTCCTCTCTTGCGAGAGCGTGTCATGTAGCTGCCACGGCAAGGCAGAAGTGTAGGAAAGGCACATCTCGCAGGCTGTCCAGGAGCGTTAGAGCAAATATGTCCAGAGCAGTTTCAAGTGACTATAGACCCAAGGCTCCGAGCTAATTAATAGAAAGTGAAGCAATGATAGTGACAGCTCAAGGCAAGGGTGTGAAGCTCATGTCATTCGGTAAAGACAGCCCAAGGAAAAATCTCCTAAGGGCAGGACATTTATGCTGGCACCTTATTTGCTTTGCAGACTAACACATTTCTGTTAGAAATATGTCTTTACACGCCGGAGAGACGTTACAAGGTGTTGGCCTGCTAGTAATTACAGCAAACCTGCGCTACAGCTAACAATATAACTCTAAATTCACTTGCTTCTGATTACCTACCTGTCACACAGAAGGCTGTTCTTCACTCCAGTTGAACAAACCTATTAGTTGTCTGGTTTCTTGATGTTGAACTCTCATAAGCAATTATCTCCAGCCTGAAATGCCCTTTTGTCTTCTTTATACAAATCACTACTATTTCTTCTTAGAAAACAGTTTAAACCACTTCCTCCCTTAATCCATCTAAACTAACCCCATCTGGTTCTGGCATCCATGCAATCAATAGATTTAGCACTTACTTAGCAAGCACCACCATGGATTTCTCTGTAATGAAAAAGTTAATCCTACACATGCCTTATATGTAATCTTGGGCAGGTCCTCCTCTTTCCTGGGCCTCAGTTTTCTCATCTGTAGAAGGAGGATAATACTCCTTACCTCATAGGGTTGTTTCTGAGAATTAAACATTTATTTTTTAAAAAACAGCTTTATTAAGATTTAATTTACATATAACTCAAGTGTACAACTCAATGCTTTTTAGTATAGTCACAGTTTTGTAAAACCAACATCACAATCTAATTTTAGATTTTCATCTCCAAAAAAGAAACCCTGTGTACACTAGCAGTCACTCTGCATTCCTCTCCCACCTCGGGCCTCTGCAACCCCCAAACTAACTTCTGTCTCTATGGATTTGTCTATTCTGGACATTTCACATGAATGAAATTGCAGTATGTGGTCTCTCAATTCGCATGATGTTTTGAGGTTCATCTATGCTGTAGCATGTATTAGTATTTTGTTTATTGGGCTTTTTTTCCTGATCAATATTCCATTAAACATTTATTTTGTGTGTGTGTGTGTGTGTGTGTGTGTGTGTGTGTGTGTGTGTGTGAGGGGGACACATATTTCATGAGTGCAGAGTGCTCAGCTCATACTTGGGGACACATCACTCTGAAAATGTCTATAGCTTCCATTACCATTGGCATTATTACTGTCGTTTTGTCACTTTTGTTTATAATTGCACTGGTCTCCACCAGTTGATTATTAAGCTCTAGAGCAGCAGTTCCCAACCCCTGGGCTACAGACCTCCTGCACAACAGGAGGTGAGCAGTAGGCGAATGAACGAAGCTTCATCTGTATTTACAGCCACTCCCCATTGCTCAAATTACTGCCTGAGCTCTGCCTCCTGTCAGGTCAAAGCAGCATGATATTCTCATAGGAGCGTGAGTCCTCCTGTGAACTGCACATGTGAGGGATGTAGGCTGCACCCTCCTTATGAAAATCTAATGCCTGATGATCTGTCACTGTCTCCCATCACCCTCAGATGGGACCGTCTTGTTGCAGGAAAACAAACTCAAGGATCTCACTGATTTCTACGTTATGGTGAGTTGTATGATTATTTCATTATATATTACAACATAATAATAATAGAAATAAAGTGCACAATGAATGTAAATGCATTTGAATCATCCCAAAACCATCCCCCACACCACCCTAGTCCATGGAAACATTGTCTTCCATGAAACCAGTCCCTGGTGCCAAAAAGGTTGGGGACCACTGGTCTAGAGAGAAGGAGCTCTTCTTACACACTGCCCAGAAACTGAGGATGTGACAGAAGTTCAATGAGAGCTAACTAAACAACTAAGTAGCAACCTGACAAGGGCTCAGGCAGCTCCAACGAAACCTACGCTGCTGCCACCACTTACAAAAGCTCATTCATATGTGTGAGTTCAGGCAAAAACAAATACAGTCGTATCTGATTCTTTAGGCAGGACACTGACCAGATAAATAAATATGTCTGAATCTGCAGAGAAATAATTTCAAAAAGGCTTCAGAAAGACAAAGAAAATCCACTGTGGCCCACAAGCATCCAAATGCATCCTGAAAACATGAGTGGAGGAAGGCTGAGCAGGTGTGGGCTGGGGAGGGAGACAACCCCACACAGCAGCCAGCACAAACACAAAGTGACGCCCACTGTGCCGTGGAAGCACAGGCAGCACAGTCCGTGCAAGGGAAATGCGGCTCCCTACAAGGTGTTTCCAAGGTTCCAGTTTTCCCAGAGCGCAACCCCAACCTCAGGCAGTGCACAGTTCTCCCAATAAGTCACTCGCCCATGGAGATCACCAAACACCTGAATTGACACCACAGGCATTTCCAACCTGTGTTTCTGACCACCCTCCCCACGACCTGCCTCCCTTACATCCTTTCTGTTTTCCTTTCACATGGTCCTGTGATGTCTCTTACTCTTTCAGATGCAAAATGTCACAGCTGAAGGGAACCTCCAAGGATGATCTAGGCTACCGCTCTCCTCTTCATAGGGGAGGAAACTGAGATTCCAGAGAGGCTGGTGACTTTCCCAAGGTCACAAAATTAGCTGTGCAGCAGGAACTGAAACCTACATTGTGTGACCACTCCCCTCCTCTCAAAGCAATTTAGTTTCCAACTGGACCTCATCTGCCTACTTGTTTCTCCCCCAGCCCCCAGGCAGCCCTTCACTGTGGTTGCTGAGTCATCAAGAGGAGTTTTGTTGTCAAGCAAGCCACTGGGACAGGCCCTCATGTCTTCAGTAGGACAAAGTATATTTGGTCACTCCCCACTTTGTGGTCACCCTGCTCTGCCTGATGCATGGGCACCTTCTGCCCATGCCAACTGTCATTAACCCTGAATAGTCTATGCCATCACACCCCATTATGACTACTGACTAACATAAAAGGTAAGTGACTAATAAGTGGTATCATGAATTAATATGAAACCTTTTATACAGACAGATACTTGATTCCATAAAAAAAAAGGGGTTATATTTTCTTGGGGTCTTTTCTTCCAGGTCATAGCAGCGCTGTTTCAACAGGAAATGTCATAGCTTGAATGCCAGGTGCATTTTTAAAAATAATCTAAACTAAATTAGCTTTTACATCTAACAACAGCTTAGGAATAATAAAGGAACTCTTTGAAAAAGGAAGAAAGAAACTAATTCAGCACACTAGAAGTCAACAGCTGTTTCTCCAATCAGAGTCACCTATAACAAGTGAATTCACAGCAGGGAAAATCACCTTAAAATATCCATGTTGAATTAGGAAAAAATGTTTCATAAAATAGCCATTACATTAATTTTTCTTGAATTGGCATGGGACAAGAAGCTATATAGTTCAGTTCTGCTAAACACCTAAAAAACTCTGATATACTGCACGCTACGCCAAGCAAATCGCAAGTTGGTGGGGGGATTCCCAGAAATATGTGAATCACAATAGTGACTCATCAGTTTGGGAAATTTAGGACATGATCACTATCAGTCAAACATGATATTATTATCTGCCAAATGTCCAAGATATAAATTTCCTTGGAAACAGCTGGCAGAGGTAGGCAGAGCCCTTTAATTTTCCTAATTTGTGGGCTGGCAGATTTTTTGGAATTTCACATACTAGTATGAAAGAGAAATAAATATGTTTTAATTAATGCATACATATGCACAGTTTATACATATTCATAATCAGGGGTGGATCCAGTCTGTGAGGTCTGCAGTTTATAAAACTAGTTAAGGGGTGAAGGAGCGTGCATGGGGTGTTAGGGTCTTCAAGAAAAGATCTCAAGGGCCAGGCATGGTCACTCACACCTGTAATCCCAGAACTTTGGGAGGCTGAAGTGGAGGATCGCTTGAGCCCAGGAGTTCAAGACAAAACTGGGCAACATAGTGAGATCCCATCTCTACAAAAAATACAAGAATTAGCTGGGCATGGTGGCATATGCATCTGGTCACAGCTACTCAGGAGGCTGAGGTGGGAGGATCACTTGAACCTGGGAGGTTGAGGTTGCAGTGAGCCAAGATCACGCCACTGCACTCCAGCCTGGATGACAAAGCTAGACGCTTTCTCAAAAAAAAAAAAAAAAAAAAGCTGCGCAAAATTATCAACATAAAATTAGGTACAGGGTCTTAAAAAGGGCCTGCATGAGTGAGACGCCTTGACATTGAAGTGTCACTAGCTTCCACATAAATCTTCCTGGCCCACAATGCATGCACACATCACAGCAGTGGGAACACATATAAATGACGAAGATCAACATATTTCATTATAATTCCCTTCAATGCCAAGTATATGGTAAACACTTTAGTACACATTTTTGCTGAGTACAAGTGGCTACATAGAAATGTTTACACATTATGTTGTCGAGCTGTTAAATGAATTCCAATATGTGGCTTTACTACCTCATCAGGAAAACCTGTATCCCACAGTCATTTATCAGGCAGCAATGTCTAGCTTAGGGAAACCCATCTGCAGGTTCCTAAGCAAGTAGCCCAGATTAATATCATAGTGCAGCTGGTCGGTGGCTATAATTAAATGCAGAAGTGGTATTGCAAGTGGAAGCCAGCTGGACTTCCTGGGTCTAATGGGGACTTGGGGAACTTTTCTGTCTTACAAGGGGATTATAAAATGCACCAATCAGTGCTCTGTAAGAACGCACCATTCAGCGCTCTGTAGCTAGCTAGAGGTTTGTAAAATGGACCAATCAGCACCATGTAGAATGGACCAATCAGCGCTCTGTAAAATGGACCAATCAGCAGGACACGGGCAGGGACAAACAAAGGAATAAAAGCTGGCCACCCCAGCCAGCTGCGGCAACCTGCTCAGGTCCCCTTCCACGCTGTGGAAGGTTTGTTCTTTCTCTCTTCACAATAAATCTTGCTACTGCTCATTCTTTGGGTCCCCGCCATCTTTAAAAGATGTAACACTCACTGCGAAGGTCTGCGGCTCCATTCTTGAAGTCAGTGAGACCACAAACCCACCGGAAGGAACCAACTCCAGACACAGGCTCACCGCAACCTCCGCCTCCTGGGTTCAAGTGATTCTCCTGCCTCAGCCTCCTAAGTAGCTGGGATTACAGGCATGCACCACTATGCCTGGCTAATTTTGTATTTTTAGTAGAGATGGGATTTCTCCATGTTGGTCAGGCTGGTTCTCGAACTCCCAACCTCAGGTGATCTGCCTGTCTCAGCTTCCCAAAGTGCTGGGATTACAGGTCTAAGCCACCATGCCCGGCCCCTGTGTTTCTTTCTTAAGACTTTTGGAGCTCCAGGGGGCCAGGGAAGTGCAGCTTTAACCAGCAGCAGCCGTTATTCTAACAGAAATCTGAAAATAACACATTCACTCTGACATGCCAACTCACTACTTTTAATTGTGGCTCATTAAAGATGTAAATAGAAGAATTATGTTCACCTCTACTATAATTTCATTGCTGCAGTAAAATTACAATGTTTCACTTCTATGCAGAAAGGAATACTTCTTCTCTGAGTAATAGCACCACAAGTTGAGGCCTATGATTCACCAATTCTCCAACAGTAGACATCACATGTGACTGCCTGGTGTTGGACAATGGCAGATGGACAGAATGTTATTTTTCTTTAATGAAAAGAAAGGACACGTCAGTTGAAAGATGCAACAGGTGCAACTCATTTTATTGCATTTCACTTTATTGTCCTTTGCAGATATTGCCTTATTTTTTTTTCAAATTGAAGTTCTGTGGCAACCCTGTGTCAAGCAACTCCACCAGCATCATCTCTCCTACAGCCTGTGCTCACGTTGTGTCTCTGCCACATTTTGGTAATACAATATTTCAAACTTTTGCGCTGTTATGGTGATCTGAGATCAGTGCTCTTTGACGTTACTATCAGCATTGTTTTGGGGCACCATGAACCACACACCCAATATAAGATAATGAATTTAATCCATAAATGTCGCATGTGTTCTGACTGCTACAAAGACTGGCTGTTCTCTCTCCCACCCCTTAGGCCTCCTTGTTTCCTCAGACACGAGAATACTGAAATTGGCCGGGCGCGGTGGTTCACACCTGTAATCCCAGAACTTTGGGAGGTCAGGAGATCAAGACCATCCTGGCTAACATGGTGAAACTCAATCTCTACTAAAAATACAAAAAACTAGCCGGGAGTGGTGGCGGGCACCTGTAGTCCCAGCTACTTGGGAGGCTGAGGCAGGAGAATGGGGTGAGCCTGGGAGGCAGAGCTTGCTGTGACCCGAGATCGCGCCACTGCACTCCAGCCTGGGTGACAGAGCGAGACTCCATCTCAAAAAAGAAAAAAAAAATATTGAAATTAGGCCAACTAATAACCCTAAAATAGCCAGTAAGTATTCAAGTGAAAGCAAGAGTGAGTCACATACCTCTCACTTTACATAGGAAAACTAGAAATGATTAAGCTTAGCGAGGAAGGCATGTTGAAAGCTGACATGTGTCGAAAGCCAGGCTTCTTGTGACCAAACGGTTAGCCAAGCTGTGAATGCGAAGGAAAAGTTCTTGAAGAAAATTAAAAGTGCTACTCCAGTGAACTCACCAATGATAAGAAAGTGAAACAGCCTTATTGCTGATATGGACAAAGTTAGAGTGGTCTGGATAGAAAAGCGAACCAGCCATAACATTCCCTTAAGCCAAAGCCTAATCCAAATCAAAGCCCTAACTCTCTCCAATTCTATGAAGGCTGAGAGAGGTGAGGAACTTGGAGAAGAAAAGTTTGAAGCTAGCAGAGGTTGGTTCATGAGATTTAAGGAAAGAAATTTTCTCCAAATGCTGATGTAGAAGCTGCAGCAAGTTATCCAGAAAATTTAACTAAGATCATTGATGAAGGTGGCTACAGATTTTTCAGCATAGACAAAGCAGCCTTCTATTGGAAGAAAATGCCATTTAAGACTTTCATAGCTAGAGAGGAGAAGTCAGTGCTTGACTACAAAGCTTCAAAGGACAGGCTCACTCTCTTGTTAGGGGCAAATGCAGCTGGTGACTTTAGTTGAAGCCAATGCTCATTTACCATTCCAAAAATCCTAGAGCCCGAAGAATTATGCTGAATCTACTCTGCCTGTGCTGTAGAAATGGAAAAACAAAGCCTGGATGAAAGCACATTTATTTACACCATAGGTTACTGAACACTTTAAGCCCACTGTTGAGACTTAATGCTCAGAAAAAGATTCCTTTCAAAATATTACTGCTTATTGACAATGCACCTGGTCACTCACCTAAGAGCTCTGATGGAAATATACAAGGAGATTCATGTTGTTTTCATGCCTGCTAACACAATACCCATTCTGTAACCCATGGATCAAGGAGTAATTTTTATTTTCAAGTCTTATTATTTAAGTAATACATTCTGCAAGGCTATGGTTGCCACAGAAAGTGATTCCTCTGATGGATCTGAGAAAATTAAATTGAAACCTCCTGGAAAGGATTCACCATTGTGGATGTCATTAAGAACATTTGACTCATGGGAGGAGGTCAAAATATCAACATGAACATGAGTTTGGAAGAAGTTGATTCCAACCCCCATGGATGACTTGAGGGGTTCAAGACATCAGTGGAGGAAGGAACTGCAGATGAGGTAGAAACAGCAAGAGAACCAGAATAAGAAATGGAGCCTGACGATGTGACTGAATTGCTGCAATCTCATGATTAAACTTCAACAGATGAGGAGTTGCCTCTTATGGAGGAGCAAAGAAAGTGGTTTCATGACTGGGCACAGTGGTTCACGCTTGTAATCACAGCACTTTGGGAGGCCGAGGCAGGGGAATCACGAGGTCAGGAGATAGAGCTCATCCTGGTTAACATAGCTAACATGGAGAAACCCGTCTCTATTAAAAATACAAAAAAGCCTGGCGTGGTGGTGCACACCTGTAGTCCCACCCACTAGGGAGGCTGAGGCAGGAGAATTGCTTGAACCTGGGAGGCGGAGGTCGCAGTGAGCCGAGATCATACCACTGCACTCCAGCCTGAGTGACAGAGCGAGACTCCATCTTAAAAAAAAAAAAAAAAAAAAAAAATAGTTTCACAAGATGTAATCTACTCCTGATGAAGATGCTGTGAACATTGTTAAAATGACAACAAAGGATTTGAAATATGACATAAACTTAATTGATGCAGTGACAGGTTTGAGAGGACTGCCTCTAACTTTGAAAGTTCTACTGTGGGTAAAATGCTGTCAAACAACGATGCATACTACAGGGAAATCTTTCGTGAAAGGAAGAGTCAATAAGTGTGGCAAACGTCATTGTTGTTTAATTTTAAGAAACTGCCACTGCCACCCCAGCTTTCAGCAACCACCTCCCTAAATTAGTCAGCAGTCATCAGCATAGAGCCAAGACTCTTCACTGACCAAACGATTATGGCTCAGTGAAGATGATCATTAGCAGTTTTTAGCAATAATGCATTTTAAAATTAAGGTATGTACATTGGCTTTTTTTAAACACAAAGTGTTACTGCATAACTAATAGACTACAATATGGTGTAAACATAACTTATATGCACTGGAAAACCAAAAATATTGTGTGACTTGCTGTATTGCAATATTTGCTTTACTGCTATGGTTTATAAGTGAACCCAAAATATCTCTAAGCAGCCGGCACAGTGGCTCACACCTGTAATCCCAGCACTTTGGGAGGACGAGGTGGGTGGATCACCTGAGGTCAGGAGTTCGAGACGAGCCTGACCAATATGGTGAACCCTTGTCTCTACTAAAAATACAAAAATTAGCTGGGCGTGGTGGCAGGCGCCTGTAGTCCCAGATGCTCGGGAGGCTGAGATAGGAGAATTGCTTGAACCCAGGAGGTGGAACTTGCAGTGAGCAGAGATCGCGCAACTGCACTCCAGCCTGGGCAACAGAGCAAGACTCCGTCTCAACAAAAAGGAAAAGAAAAGAAAAGAGAAAAAATATCTCTGAGCTATGCCTGTGTCTAAAAAATTCTGAACTCTTCCTAACAGGCACTACAGAAATATAAGCCTGGCCAGGTGGGGTGGCTCACACCTGTAATTCCAGCAGTTTGAGAGGCCAAGACAGGTTGATTGCTTGAGCCCCGGAGTTCAAGACAAGCTTGGGCAACATGATGAAACCCTATCTCTACAAAAAATACAAAAATCAACCAGGTGCTGTGGTGCACACCTGCAGTCACAGCTACTCGGGAGGCTGAGGCAGGAAGATCACTTGAGGCTGGGAGGTCGAGGCTGCAGTGAGCTGAGATTGTACCACTGCGCTCCAGTCTGGGAGACAGAGTGAGACCCTGCCTCAAAAGAAAAAAACAAAAGAGAAGAGAAGAGAAGAACACAGGACTATAAGCCTGCTTGCAGAAATTCTGAGAAGAATCTGGGCCAAATAGGAGTTCAAATAAAGTGAGGAGAAATCAGCTCCAAAGAGGCACATGAAACAAAGAGTTTGATCGTTTGTTTAATAAATGTTATTCTCTTCAGTTATTAAGGAGAAAAAAAGTCTGTATCTTCTCTGTGCCCATATTCCAATACAACCCAGTTTCTGAAATTAGAATGAGAACTTATTGATAATTACTGACATAATAAAGTATTGATAACAAGTACTTCAGAAAAGAACAGTATATTTGAAACAGTGTTATTAAAAATTAAATTATGGGCCAGACATAAAAGGACAAATATTGTATGATTCCACGTGCTCCCTAAAATAAGAAACTTCATAGAGACAGAGTGTACAATAGAGGTTACCAGGGGCTGGGAGGAGAGAATGGAGTGTTACTGTCTAATGGATGCAGAGCTTCTGTTCTGGATGACGAAAAAGTTCTGGAAATGGATAGTGGAGATGATTGCACTACACTGGAAATGTACATAACGCCACTGAATTGCACACTTAAAAATGGTTAAACTGGGCCAGGCTTGGTGGCTCACGCCCCAGCACTTTGGGAGGCCGAGGTGGGCAGATCATGAGGGCAAGAGATCAAGACCATCCTGGCCAACATGGTGAAACCCCGTATCTACTAAAAATACAAAAATTAGCTGGGTGTGGTGGTGGGCGCCTGTAGTCCCAGCTACTCAGGAGGCTGAAGCAGGAGAATTGCTTGAACCTGGGAGGCGGAGGCTGCAGTGAGCTGAGATTGCGCCACTGCACTCCAGCCTGGCGACAGAGCGAGACTCCGTCTCAAAAAAAAAAAAAAAAAAAAAAAGGTTAAAATGGTAAATTTGTGGTAAATTTTATGGTGTGTGTGTGTGTGTGTATACACACACTATATATTTATATATATTTTAAAAATCAAATTAAGGACACTTTCAGAGTAGAGTATCTGATGGATAGCCTGGTCCCTGAGACACAGCATGCTGCTGTGTGCTGGCTCTCCCAAGTGGGTGAGAGTGGTTCCAGGCGGAAGGGATGATACTGATGCGGCCGCTCACCAGGAAAGTAGAGGTCACCATGTCCATTTTCGCAAAGTGAGCACAGCTGCAGGTGAGCGAAGCCTCTGAAAATCAGCACCAGCAAGGATACCCAGTATTGACGCTTCCTGATTTAAATGCATCGAGCAGATTTGATATTTTCGAGACTCTTAACAGTAGATCAATTTTGCAGAGCAGATAACCACTCCAAAACTGTTCAAGCTAACAAACACGGATTTGGGCCAAATTTACATAATATGTGCTTGTAGGTTCACTGGCCATGACCTTTGACAGCTGAAATTGAACTTTCCCCTTTCACTAAATGTCATTCCAAATTCCAGGCCGTCTTTGGAAGCAAACACTGCGCTGCCTGTTCCCATGTGTCTTTTAGATAATAAACATGGGTTCCACCAGATGGAAGAAGCAAAGTGCTTGCCCCAAATATTTAGGGTTCCTGCTAGGTACTCACACCCAAACTGCATCTACTGTGAAGAGTTAGTCGACTTTGCATTCCAACCCAGTGCAGGATGCTGGGCTCCTATAAGTGGCTTGTTTGATGGGCTCCCAGAGATGGCCAACTGCCAGCAGCATCATTTAGAATTCTGGTCCTGAGGACAGATTGTTGAAAATAATCTATTTCCATTCAACCTCTACAAAGTAGATTGGGTCCTTGTGGGGCTTTCCTTTCCTTAAAAGCAACAGTGTACTTACTTAGCAAAGTGGACTTAAACCAGTGGAAAATACTTAGAGGAGACTGGAAAACAGCAATAAAAGAGAGGTTCAATAGAGGGAGGGAGTGGTGGTAGACTACAGACCAAGGGCCAGGGAGCCGTGGTTTGAATCCCAGCTTTACCATCTCCAAGCAGCATTACATTCTTCAGCCCCACTGACCTCATCCATTATAATATTAATAACATATAATTTAAATGCAAAAATTACACTCTCTACCTTTAAGATTTCCTATGGGGATCAAATGAGTTGAAACATGCACAGGCAAAAAGCAGTCGCTCAATAACTTAACCAGTTTATTTCTTCTTTAAAAAGGAAAAGGTACAAAACGTGTTACCAGAGTTTTGTTGAGGAAGCTTTGAAAACAGACTCTACCAGTATTTATGGAGTATTCGCCATACTGACGGTCTAATACCACTCCACTGGGGAGCCCACGATGGTGCAAGATGTATCTCCAAGGCTATGTGTGGTGGCACATGCCCATAATCCCAGCACTTTGAGAGGCCAAAGCAGAATTGCTGGAACGCAGGGCTCCAGCCCAGCCTGGGCAACATAGCAAGAACCCATCTCTACAAAAAAAATTAAAAGTGAGCCAGGTGTGGTGCCACATGCCTCTAATTCCAGGGCTTTGGGAAGCTGGGGCGGGAGGATCACCTGGGCTCAGGAGGTCAAGGATGCAGTGAGCTATGATGATACCACTGCACTCAGCCTGGGTGACACAGCAAGACTCTGTCTCTTAAACAAAACAAACAAAAAGATGTGTCTACAACTCCAGGGAACTGAAAAAGCAGATAAGTAAATCCCTGCTAAGTGTGATCATGACCCTCTCCTATTCAACAACCTTCAGTGGTTCTCCGCCACTTAAGAAAAAATGGGATTAATCCCATTTTCTCATCTGTAAAATGGGGATAGCTGTGTTGAAGGGAGTTGTAATCAGAGCTAATTTATGTAAAGTCCCAACCACAGAATCTGATATACGGCACCACTCAGTGAATAGTTCACACTCACTGTTATCTATCATTATTAAATCAGACTATCTTTCTCACAGTCTCCCATTGTTCCACCTCACATACCTTAACCCGGGGCTCAAACTGGTTCACAACTTTCCTCAAATACGCTCTGCTCTGCACTCTCCCTTCTCCATGCCTTTGGGCACACGCCCTCCTGTGTGGAATGCCTTGCTCCCAGCTCTGTCAGGTGGAATCCCAGCCATTCTTCCGGGTCAGCTCCGATGCTTCCTCCAAGTCCTCACCACTCCCCAATCAGACTAAATATCCCCCTCCTTTGTGTTCCCACAGTGTTGCTTCACCTTCCCTAGCTGGGCCCACCAGTGTGTTTCCCCTAACAGTATAAATTCCTAAACCAAGTTCGTAGGAAGGCATGAAGAATAAACACTGGAAAAATTTTACTACAAACTGAGTAACTAACGAAATTCCATGAAAGTGATATGATAATAACAGCCACCATTTTTTGAAAGCTTTATGTGCATCAAGACTCATTTAGTTTTTGTGTTTGTTTGTTTGTTTTTGTTTTTGAGAAGGAGTCTCACTCTGTTGCCCAGGCTGGAGTGCGGTGGCGCCATCTCGGCTCACTGCAACTTCCGCCTCCTGGGTTCAAGCGATTCTCCTGTCTCAGGCGCCCGAGTAGCTGGGACTACAGGTGCCCACCACCACGCCCCGCTAATTTTTGTATTTTTAGTAGAGATGAGGTTTCACCATATTGGCTGAGGTGGTCTTGAACCCCTGACCTTGTGATCCACCTGCCGCAGCCTCCAAAAGTGCTGGGATTATAGGCGTGAGCCACTGTGCCTGGCCTGTTTTATTTTTCTTGTTTCATGGATTGATAAACTGAGACCCAAAGAGATTAAGTCACTTGCTCAACATTAGACAGCTATTAAGTGGAAGTTCTGTATTCAAACCCAGGAAGTTTGCCTCAAGAACCTGCACTTTTCAACACATCATACTGTTTCTAAGCAGAATAATAACTATTTATTGTGAACTACCTCAGAAAACATATGGTAGCTGTAATCAGTTGTCTCAGGGCTGGATTTTAAATATTTGAGATTTGGGGATTGAATATACAGCATAATGACTACGGTTAACAATGATATATTGTACACTTGAAATTTGCCAAGAGAGTGAATCTTAAATGTTTTCACCATGCAAGAAAAAATAACTATGTGAGGTGATGAAAGTATTAACTAACTTGATGATAATCAACATTTCACAATATATATGTATATCAAAGCATCATGTTGTACACAAATTTTATTTGTCAATCATACCTCAATAATGCTGGAAAAATAAATAAAGCCAGGCACAGTGGCTTATGCCTGTAATCCCAGCACTCTGGGAGGCCGAGGCGGGCCGAGGCGGGCGGCTCACCTGAGGTCAGGAGTTCAAGACCATCCTGGCCAATATGGTGAAACCCCCTCTCTACTAAAACTACAAAAATTAGCTGGGTGTAGTGGCGGATGCCTGTAATCCCAGCTACTCAGGAGGCTGAGGCAGAAGATCGCTTGAACCCAGGAAGCGGAAGTTGCAGTGAGCCAAGATTGTGCCATGGCACTCCAGCCTGGGCAACAAGAACGAAACTCCATCTCAAAAACAAAATAAAATAAAATAAAACTTTGGGATCCATCAAGGTACTCTGGTCTGGACATAGATCCTCAAGATTTCAGGAATAGTTCACTTGTCTTTTACATCCTTCCTCACTGAAGTTACTATTGCTTACAGACACTTCCTTTCCTGCTATAGCCAACACTAGGCAACCTTGGAGAGGGTACAGCCACAATATCACCACATGGACCCATATATACAGTCTGCAGAGGGCAGTTCAACATACGCACCTACTATACTGAGGGGCACCTTATGTTGTAATGAAAAGTGTCATAGTCTAATTGCCTTCCTGATTTTTTGTCACTAGGTATTTAGGATGCTTCCGAGCCCTGGCTCTCACAAAAGTGCAACAAAATATAGTCAGTACTTCCTGATGAATGAACTGTGACAGTCACCAAAAAAGTTTGCAACCCTATGGCTAGTGCAGCAGAATGGCTAAAGGGAAACTGGGAGTCTGCACATTCACCTTAGCCATGGTATATTTCATGATGGATCTTGTAAACAGCTGAAGGGTCAGGTTTTTAAATGAATGCCAAGATCAGGACAGACAAAAAAGAAATTCAGCTAAGGTTCTTTACTCTGCAAAACAGACAGGGATCAACTTACATGAAATGCTAAAAAATGACGTGGGTATTTAATGTTTCCAAGTCAGTCGTCAATTAATAAATGTTGGTGACTAATTTCTTAATTAGCTAATCCAATGACAGTTCACCTTTTGTCATGATTTTATAAACAAGAAAACTGAAGGCTGGGCAAGGATACCATGCAAAAAAAAGTGACAAATCTCAAACTGAAATTCTCTATTACAACTTACTGACTCGAAAGCATTAATAGGAAAAAACTCGATTTTATATATGTATATATACATATGCATACATATATAATATAGAATAATACATACTATTAAGTAATCTTCCCCGATACCAAAATATTATTTTAAAAGATGTGAGTAGCATGCCTCACACACTGATCTTCATAAAATTCCATTCTGAATTCCTTGTCACAAGTACAAATGATGATTTTCTTTTTAGTGGCGTTTCTTACATGAAATATTAAAAAGCATCCTATTCCTTCCTTTGGAAAGAACTTTTGAGGAGCCAAATTAATTTTGGAGATGACTTTTCATTTTATTTAAGCCAAGTTATTTTTTTCTCTTTTGGTATTTTAGCCAAACAGACTTCTTAGAAATGAAAAAAAAAAAAAATAGTAACAAGTATATTCCTAGAGCGGAGTAGCCTTTCAGAATCGAAAATGTTACATCAACCCTTTAATGTTACCCAGTCTTGGTTTTTTAAATTCCCTTAAGAAAAAAATACCAGATATTCACAAAATGTGGCCAGAACTGGATGTGTCATTTATTTGGATTTCTGATTTGGCCGACATGGTTATGCATGACATAGAACAGTTAAAAAAGCAGTTTTTAGTAACCTCATAAATATGGCTTACAGTGAAGCTGAAGCAATTCTATCTGATGTTAGAATTTTCTAATGCCAAAGATATACTCCAGTAGTTTAGTTTAAATGATGTGAGGCTGAATTCAACTATTACCGTAAAAATCGTTTAACCAAAAACATCTATTTTTATAATTTTTATGAAATAGTAATTAGTACTAAGCTTATCCAAAAACATTTTTAAGAACCTTACCTGAAGGATTATTTGTGTATTTCTAAGTGGGCTCTTTCCTTTCTTCTTACCTTTGTAAATATTTATTAAACTGTATTATATGCAGGAATGGGCTTAACACTTGGGATACAAGGTTTAAAATAAGTCAATTTCTGTCCTCAGGAATCATTTACCAAGATAGCTATATGAACAAAGAATTGCAGTATAATAGTGGTAACACAGCAAGAGGATATTTTCCTTTTTTTTTTTTTTCCTTGAGATGGGGTTTCTATCTGTCACCCAGGCTGGAGTGGAATGGTGCAGCCTAAACTTCCTGGGCTCAAGAAATCCTCTTGCCTCAGCCTCTCAAAGTGCTGACATTACAGATGTGAGCCACCATGCCTGGCCAGGAATTTCAATTAGGCCTCAACGAATGAGTGGGAGTTCACCAGGCAGAGAACAAGAGTCTCACGCAAGAAGAAACAATAGGAACAGGTGCATGGTTATTACATACACAGTACGTTTAGGAAGAAAAGAAATGTTATATGGAGGGAGGGAAGGGATGGGAGTCATGGGAGATGAAATTTAAATGGTAAGTTGATAAGGAATTCCTAGGGGCCTTAGATGCCATGCATTGAAATTCACATTTTCCCTTATCAGGAGCAGAAAGCGAACAAAATCCTTTCCATTATTCATTTTACTTCACCATAGTCATTTGCTACCAAAGGAGTACTTAAACACACACACACACGGATTGCCCTAATATTAAAAATACTTTCATTCTTGTTTTATTTACTTCTAGCCTTTGTGGATAGGCATAGATTTTTGTCATTGCTTTGTAATCAGTGTGTTTGCACAGTTTTGAAATAGGAATTTTCTACTTAACATTTGTTGGCTTTAGCTGAAAGCTGCCTTCTTCCATATTTTAAGTTTGGTCTAAAGGTTTCTCTGCACACAGTGAACCGTAACCTACCTGGATATGCAAACAGGCTGTAACCTATCCTTGTACCAATCTCTGAGTTTTGGCCAATCCCAGGCAGCCAATCGTTCAAACCCTGCTCAAATAAGGCAAACACCGAGCTGAAACCAATCTGGTTGTTTCTGTACCTCACTTCTGTTTTCTGTCCACTGTTTTCCTTTTTCTGTCTATAAATCCTCTCCAACTACACAACAGCATGTCAGAGTTGCCCTGAATCTATTCTGGTTCAGGAGGAGAGGAGTAGGGAGGAGCTGCCTGATTTGCAAAGAGTTCTTTGCTGAATTAAACTCTGTTAAATTTAATGTGTCTAAAGGTTTTCTTTTAACACATTAGATTATGAGTACTTTTCCATATTTCCACATACTACCAAAGATTTTCAAGTGTAGGAGTAATTCAATTGGACCATTTTTTTCATAAGATAATTCTCAAAAGAGTAAAATAAATGGAACATAGAAAGAAAAGACTTTAGGCAAGGCACCTCTTGGAAGCCGCTGCGGCAGTCCGGGCAAGTGATGCTGAAGGCCTGCAACAGGACGGGGGCCTGGGAGTGGAGAAGAATGGGTAAACTATCATATTAAAGAGGTGAAACTCAGGCCGGGGGCGGTGGCTCACGCCTGTAATCCCAACACTTTAGGAGGCTTAGGCAGGCGGATCACGAGGTCAGGAGTTTGAGACCAGCCTGACCAACATGGTGAAACTCCATCTCTACTAAAAGTACAGAAAATTAGCCAAGTGTGGTGGCGCATGCCTGTAATCCCAGCTACTCAGAAGGCTGAGGCAGGAGGATCCCTTGAACCTGGGAAGCGGAGGTTGTAGTGAGCTGAGATGGTGCCATTGCACTTCAGCGTGGGTGACAGAGAGAGACTCCGTCTCAAAAAAAAAAAGAAGAGGCGAAACTCCAGCATATGAGCTAGAGATGAAGCAGAGGAAGAGGAGGTGTCCAGCATCAACGAATGGTGGGCTAGTGACTCTGGAGTCCATAAATGTAGGATAATGACAAAGTCAGGTTTAGATTCAAGTTGAAGACACCTATGTGATATCCAACTGGAGTCATGTGGGAGGAAGTTGGAAATCATTGAGCTTAAACTCTGAAGAGAAAGAGATAGAAATACTAATTGTGTATGCAGAGTTGATGAGGACATCATGATGGTGGAGGTGCCTTCAGGGAAAGCATGTGCGGTAACAAACTCTAGGTCACTGCTTTTCCTTTTTACTCCAACAATGTGCACGTGTGCCAGTTCAATTCTGATTTCTTTTGATGCACGGCACATGCCTCCCTTCAAAGCTCTCAACTTGTCACTAAAGAAGGGGACTGACCTACCATGAAAATCCGCATCTGTTTTGATGATGCCTGTTAGAAGACTGCATTTCCTGAATGGGTGTGGTTTTACTCACAGCTATACAAAACCACACAGCTTCTCTGAAGGACTTAGGCAATTATTACCCTGTGATAGCATCAGCAAGAGGAACGTGTTAGAACACATTTAACAGAAGGCATTTTTGGTGCTGCTTTACGGAACACTGGCTTAAGTACCTGAAGGGAACTACACTCCTCTAGGCTGGAAAGCACTGCGAGAGCTTTCTAACGGTGGTCTTTAGAGGGGGTCCTGGACTGGTGCTTTTCCTATTTACATCTGTTCCAAAAGCAGCGCCTGTGGTTTAGGTGGTTGTTTGGAAATCATGCACCTCTCAAGGATGTCTCACGGTCAACGATACAAGTGACACAGTTTCTAACTAGACAAATGCTCTTTTAGAATCCATTTTTTCTGTTTTCCTACCATGGATGGTTACTTGCAAGGACATAGTACATGTACCACTAAAGACCTCCAAAACAGAAATGCCAGCCTCCGGCATTTTGCTAAAATCCTATACTCTGTAATTTTTAAAAAAATCTTGTCCCTCATTACTCCTCCACCTGACATCCTTTTAAACAAAGGCTCCAAGTCAATTATGCAGACAAGTGCACCTTTCTCTTCTGTAGCTGACAACCTGGCTCTTGCCTTCCGCAACCCAAAAACAGCCCATTGCTTCAGCAACTTGGGCTTTTTTCCTTCACTTAGATGAGAATTTGAGAAGAATCCACTAGGTAATACCTTTCTGCTCGCCAAACCTCCTCTAGTCAAAACTGAATAGAGACCTGAGAGAAGATACTTCTCCAACACTGTGCTTGAAGATGCTTGCTTTTTCACACAAACTGAATTCAGGATTGCCACAACTTCTCCAGGCAAAACTGTGAACTAAGCAACAGCCCCCCCCACCAAAAAAAAAAAGAAAAAAAGTTGTCAAAAAAATTTGTGAATGCATTTGGTAGTGGTTAGGTTAACAGCTAATAAATGTCCTGATGGCCACGCTGGTTCCTTTCTAGGTTAGTTAAGCTTCTATGAGTTCTTCTGTTTGGATTCCGTCTACCAGGGCTGGAGCCACCAGCAAGGGCATTCAGGAGGTGCATCAGAAGCAGCAACGCCCTGCAAATCTCTCCTGGATCATCCAAGGCCAGGCATGCCCTTGCTGGAACAAGAGGCGGAGGAAGGAGAGGGCCAAGTGTCACCACCGCAGTCTGCTAACATTGGATTCAAATCCTGAATCCACCACTGTGCACTGTGGGTGCTTTGATGTGCGTCCACTAGAGCTAAACTTGATCCTTTTCAGCAGCGGGACCACTCTTCTGCAACCAAAACTGACAACCTGCGAGTCCTAACAGCTGAAAGAAATACCACTCAGAATAAACTGCCAAGGGCAGCAGGTGTGGCTTTGGGAGCCAAGGATAAAGCTTCTAGTTTAGCACAGTCCCGTTCCCACCCTCAGATCTTTCTCCCAGCCTACTGCTCCAGCCCAGCTCCTCAAAGCTGACATCCCCACTATCCCAATCTTAGACAGGGGCGCCTGTCATTACCACCAACAGAGTCAGTGATTAAAAAAGATATAGAGACAAAAAAAGATTTCCAAAAGAGCCTCTGCCCTAGGGGAACACTTTATGTATTTAGAGGAAAGTGGGTTTCTAAAGGTTCAAAGAATATGCTGACCTCACATCCTGAAAAGGCTGGGCAACTGAAGAGGGAATGCAACTCTTATGGCTTGATGTTGCTTAGATCAACAAGCAAATATTTCCTGGACACCTACCATAGGCTCAGACCTGCACCCTTTGCTGTGGGAGAGGAGGCAAAGAGGAGGATGCACAATTATTTTCAGACAGTTATTCTCAAACCTTTGTGTGTAAAAGTTAACTAAGGTGAGTTTCCTGGGTCCTACATCCCCAGAACTTCTGCTTCATAAGCCTGGTGTTGCTGAATCTGCAACTTTAATAAACACATCCAAGTGATTCAGAAGCAAGAGGTACTGGGATTAGACCACCCTTGGGAAGCACTGGTCTGTGATTTGACTCCTGCCCTGAAGCCATGTGCAACCCATGTGCAATTGTGCTGATGGCAAACACTCACAGAGTAATGCACAACAGTACATTTTATAAGATGCAGGCCCTAAATGTGATAGAAGTTCATAAAGAGAGACCACTCAGGGCTGGGCACGGTGGCTCACGCCTGTAATCTCAGCAATTTGGGAGGCCGAGGCAGGTGGATCACAAGATCAAGAGATCAAGATCATCCTGGCCAACATGGTGAAACCCCGTCTCTACTAAAAATACAAAAATTATCTGGGCATGGGGGCGCATGCCTGTAATCCCAGCTACTTGGGAGGCTGAGGCAGGAGAATCGTTTGAACCTGGGAAGCGGAGGTTGCAGTGAGTTGAGATTGCCACTGCACTCTAGCCTGGCAACAGGTAAGACTCTGTCTCAAAAAAAGAAAAAAAAAAGAGAGAGAGACACCAGTCAGTGAAGTCCTGAGGGTTCAGGGAAGACTTTGTGAGTGACAGCCAGGATTTGTGGTCAGGCAGAACTTTGATAGAGACAGTCCCCAAGCAACTGTCTTAATCAAACCTTCTGATTCAGCATGACAAGGTGGCCATGGCATACAGCATAAATGGAGATGAAGATACAGGATAGAAAACCACCAGCAAACAGGTAAAGAGGCTTCCTATGTTGATTACAGGAAGGATACTGTCACCAGGAGAATCACAAAACTGGCACTTCCAGATAACACTGTGTTTGCATTTGCTTTCTACCACATTCATGTGGTTTCCTGCACTTCATAATTTAATATTTGTAAGAGAAAAAATGCCGTTATGAAACCCCAATAATGCACCACTTGAAGGCAGAAAGCCAGCTGCTAACAAGAGTGACATCTGAGCATCATTTCTGAAGCTCTGCTTCAGAAAGGGGATGTTTAGTAAGAAAGAACAAGAATAAATGCTATTCAATGTCAAACAAAGTGTGGGGATCCACAGGGTTAACGGGCTGGCAGATAACCAGTAATGCAATGACAGCAAGCACAGAGAAGGAAAAAGTCAGATCCCCTAAAGAAAAACAAAGGACAGTCATTCCAAAGAGGCCTATCTCGCTTATTTGGATATAATACTCAGGCCAGGCACAGTGGCTCGTGCCTGTAATCCCAGCACTTTGAGAGGCCGAGGAAGGATGATTGCTGGAGCCCAGGAGTCCAGACCAGTCTGGACAACATAGCAAGACCTTGTATCTACAAAAAATTGAAAAATTAGCCAGGCATGGTGGCACACTCCCGTAGTCTCAGCTACTGGTCTGTGATGATCTGATTCCTGCCCTGAAGCTGTATGTACCCCTGATGAGGTGATGACAAACACTCACAGAGCAACGCATAGCAGTGGATTTTATATGATGCAGGCCCCAAATGTGATAGAAGTTCATAAAGAGAGACCAGTCAGTGAAGTCCTAAAAATTCAGTGAAGACTTTATGAATGAGAGCCGGGATAGTCCCAGTCTCATATAGTCCCAGAACAAGCTATGATTGCACCACTGCAGTCCAGCCTGGGCAACAAAGAGAAAGAGACCCTGTCTCAAATAAATAAATAACAATAAAAATTAAAATAAATAAATAAAAATGAATATCATGTTCATAAAGCACTGTGCCACATTTTTAAAAATGTTACAAGGGAATAAATTATTTACTGCAGGCCAGGTGCAGTGGTTCACATCTATAATCCCAGCACTTTGGGAGGCTGAGGCAGGCAGATCACCTGAGGTCGGGAGACGAGACTATCCTGACCAATATGGTGAAACCCCATCTCTACCAAAAACACAAAAATTAGCCGGGCATGGTGTTGCACACCTGTAGTCCCAGCTACTTGGGAGACTGAGGCAGGAGAATCACTTGAACCCGGGAGGTGGAGGTTGCAGTGAGCTGAGATCGCGCCACTGCACTCCAGCCTGGTGACAGAGCGAGACTCCATGTCAAAAAATATATATATATATATATTTACTGCAGATGCTGACAGTCCTGTTTGACCAAAAGGTTGGCTGTCAAATGGGCAAATGGGGCCAGGAGAACCACCTGAGGACCTGGCTCCTTTCCTCCCTGGTTGATACAATGAGCCCCTTGCAAGCGACCTGCCACGCCCACACAGAAATTCTGTTGGGCAAGAACTGAAGTGGATAATTATTTAATTAATTGCACTAGAGGGAACTGAATTATAAATTTGCAAGAGACCTTGGAGATCATTTAGGCACATAGATTTTTTTTTTTTGAAATGGAGTCTCGCTCTGTGGCCCAGGCTGGAGTGCAGTGGCACAATCTCAGCTCACTGCAACCTCTGCCTCCCAGGCTCACGCCATTCTCCTGCCTCAGCCTCCCGAGCAGCTGGGACTACAGGAGCCCACCACCACGCCCGGCTAATTTTTTTGTGTTTTTAGTAGAGACAGGGTTTCACCGTGTTCGCCTGGATGGTCTTGATCTCCTGACCTCGTGATCCGCCCACCTCGGCCTCCCAAAGTGCTGGGATTACAGGCGTCAGCCACCGTGCCTGGCCTAGGCACATACATTTTTAAAGGCGAGTCATTCGAAGACGATGAGTAAGTTCTCCAAGGTGACCAAGACAGGTGGGGCAGACCTAGGCTTCAATCTGAGTACTCTGCTTTCAGGTAATATCATGAATGGGGTTGATTAAAAAAATCCCTGGAAGTCCACATTATTTTGGTGTATGGTCTGGAATGTTTTTATCATTTATTTATAGTTTAGGGTGTTTGAATTCCAACCTCCAGACTGAGACTGTCATTCAAGGGCCCATGTATAGCTAAAAGTTACTCAGTAAATGTTTGCTGAACAGGACTTGGAAACCCCCATTATCTTTTACCTTGCCCATCACAATAGTCATGCATCATTTAATGACAGGGATATGCTCTGAGAAATGCACTATTAGGTGACTTTGTCACTGTGCAGCATCACAGAGTACTTACACAGGCCTGGATGGTACAGCCTACTACATGCCTGGGCTGTATGGTATAGCTTATTACTCCTAGGCTATAAACCTGGACAGCATGCTACTGTAGTGAATACTGTAGGCAACTGTAATACAATGGTAGGTATTTGTGCCTCTAAACACATCTAAACATAGAAAAGGTACAACAAAAAGAAAGTATTATAATCTTATGGGACCACTGTAGTATGTGTGACCTGTCATTGACTGAAACTTCATTATGTAACACATGACCGTATTTGATCATAAAGGCAAAAAACTTGCTATTAAATTGAATCTACTTGCTCTCGTGCGATTAATCCCTTATGCTTTCAGCTAAAATGGAGTATCTGGTGGATGTAGTTTGTTTGCTGTTTGTGTGTTTAGTTGTTTGGGTTTGCTTTGTTTTTGCTTCTGTTCTTTTTTCTAACCACAAATGCATTCTATTCAGATCACACTATTCTGCGAGTTTCAGAAAGAAACACACTAAGTAAATGCGGTTGCTCTCTCAGCGCTCTGACGAGGACAACATTTTCTCAAATGTCCTGTTGTTTGGGATGTAGAGATATAGCAATGCACTTGAAGAAGAAGTTCTGGTACACCAATGAAGTGATGCCTGATGATATTTAAAGCTAAAAAATGTCAAGTCCTTTGGATGACTTACCAAAAACCATTTGTGTTTCAAGACCATCCGTGCAGGCTGAAATCCACTCTTTCTCTCTTGTTCCTGGTCTGCAGCAGCACTACGTTTGAAGCTTCAAAATAGACTCTTCCACTATGCTCCAGTATGCTGCAGTCAAACAAAACAAAACACCAAGTCAGAATGAAAATGCCACTTCAAGCAGTTAGTGGATATTCAGGGGAAAATCCCTGGCCTTTCTCAAGTGTAGGTTTCATAACCTCAAACAAGCATGTTAATTATCAGGATGAAGCCATCTCACTTCTTATCTACATAAGGCGCCCTAAAATACTGGAGGTGGGGTGTGGGAAGGCCGAAAGAAAAAAAAAAAAAAAAAAAAACAAGCACAACACTGGGGAAGGTAGCATGTCTTGAAAATCAGGATATACACCCAGTGGGAACGCACTTGCAAAATTTCAAGTTTACCGATTGAAAGATGTGAATAAAGAAAAATTCATTACATTTAAGTGATTAAAAGACTGATGTGCAGTATCAAGGGTAGAAAATGAGGAAAGTTTGTTTCAAATGAAAGACTCAGACTGACCAACTGATGTGAATACTTTTTAAATAAAGAGCTATTAAGATGGAACAAAAATGGTAAAGCGTAAGAGAGAGAACATTTTCCATTTGCCCTATAAGTAGGTAATGGATGGGTTTCCCTTGTGTGATTCTTGATAAATTGATAAAAACTTTCTCCACCCAAGTTGAAAAGCAGTCGTTACTTTACACACTGAATATGAAATGAATGTTTAAAATATGCATGCCTCTTTACCCCCACTCGGAGCAGCTGATAAAGCCTACACATTAGAACCTCGTCTGACAAAGTCACTCTGAAAAGTTCCTTTCTGCCTTGTGAGCTTTTAACGCTCGCTCGTCACAGGCTGTTGTTTAAGCATCTTCTGATGCTTAGTCAAATTCACCCCACTGTTTGTTTTTTGACAATGGCCATTTGAGAGCCTAGAAACAGTCTTCCAAAGATGTCTGCCTCCTTTTTTAGCCTTTTATGAGCTCATACTCATCTGTGTTGAAAACCCATTAGCCGACTGTCATCCAGTTCCCTAAGTATGGTGGCCACATCATACTTGTAACTCTAAACTCTATAAATCTCCGAAGGTCCCGGGGGGATCATCAAAGATTGCATCAAGTGACCAAGTTGTAAGAAAGAGGATATGCTCGTATGCCTCAGAAGCTTACTGTGTGAATAACTGATTCCTTGAAAGCCTTCTGTAACTATTACTTTATGGAATAGTCAACCTTTTTTCCGGAACATTTGGAGAGTTGTGTCTATCTGTGGTTAAATTCCTAAACACTAAAAACTTTTGAGGAGGAGGAGAAAGTGTCTCTCAGTTAATGTTTAAACAAGTGAGTTGAGTTAATGCCATTCAATTTTCCATCTAGTTGGAAGAACAACTGCCTGAAAATGGCAAAAGTCTTTTTATTAAAATTTTTTTGATGCTATCAATACCCACAGAAAATGGGGTTGTAAGGATTTTATTAGTTTTATGTAACTCAGCTCCCACTCAAATGTGTAACAGTAACATATTGCTAGAAATCAACATAAGCCAGGAAGTTCAAAGCACGACAAACTGTCTTTAGTTTACCCGCTTGGGAAAAACAGAATTTGGAGGGAGGAGGAGGATTTAAACAAGCCCACTGCAAGTTACTGGCTTGTATCAATCTTTTCTTTTTTAACTAAAAATATCTTGCTGCATTTCTCTTATTTGTTACCAACTTCATATCTCGAGGTATTCTAGAATTGGAAGAGGTCCTTGACATTTCATTCCAATGTCTTCTGCAAAGGAACCTGCTGACCCAGGGAGGGTGACATACCTCTTTTTAAAGTCATACAGAAAGGTAATATGTACTTTGACTGCATTCTGGGTTGTCACTCATGCTCATTGATGCTTAATGGACAAAACTCATTTAATGAAATGTAATGTGGTTTTAGTTTGAAAAATTTTACCAGTAGCATAATACTTCCTCATAGTACTCTCTGTTTTGTTTTTGCTGTAAGAAAATACATTGCCGTAAGACATAAATTCATTTCTGGATTATATTATTTTCAACTGTCTTGCAGCAAAATCGATCTGGGAGAGGCAGAATGGCCCTATTTGTTACTTTAACAACCTTCACCAGCTGCCAAAGCCAGGTGTCCAGAAAAGTAAGGTTTATACTATTCATAGAGAAGAAAAAAAAAAAAATAAGGACTCATCTAAGTGACAATATTTTCCATTCTTACTTATATCTGTAGATGTGAAGGAGTTGGAAGTGATTCATTTTGTCATTTATAGCTGACCCTCATTTGCACATGCTACAACAGCTATAAGGCAATTCTTATCAAAAGAAAACCACTGAAAATTCTACATACCTCTTTTTAAGCAATAATTTCAATATGCTTCCCTCTTTCAACAAACTCTTTATCAATACCATTAATAATAACAATAAAACAAACTGACTCGGGTTTAATCTCTGCCACCTATCCCTTCTCGTTTACCATTTGAAGTTATGCCTGCATATGTGAAAGTTGGCTATATTTAAAAAAGGATCTCACTCCAGAGGGTGTTCCAATTTGACAGGCATTTTGGTGAAAATTTTCCGAACAGTTATAAGCGACAGCAGCAGCAGCAAAGTATGGGATATCAACAAGCTAGAAACAGTGACCTAGGAGTCATGAAATTTACTTTTCAGTCTTAGTGTTGTAGCTAACTGGACTTTTAAATGTAAGTCACGGCCTTTTAAATACAATTAGTTCCTAATCTATCAAATAAAGGAACTTATTAAATGTTCACCATAATTAATTCTCAATTATAATTTGTTTTTACATAGGAAGAGACAAACAGGTTCTCAGTAGAATATCAACTCAGGGAAAAAAGTTTTTTTTTTTTTTTTTTGAGACAGAGTTTCACTCTTTCACCCAGGCTGGGGTGCAGTGGCACAATCTCAGCTCACTGCAACCTCTGCCTTCTGGTTTCAAGCAATTCTCCTGTCTCAGCCTCCCCAGTAGCTAGGATTATAGGCGCCCACCACCACACCCGGCTAATTTTTGCATTTTTAGTAGAGACGGGATTTCACCATGTTGGCCAGGCTGGTCTTGAACTCCTGACCTCGTGATTCACCCACTTTGGCCTCCCAAAATGCTAGGATTACAGATGTGAGCCACCGCGCCCGGCCCAGGAAAAGGGTATTGTAATCAATAAATAGTGCTGGGAAACCTGGCTCTTCATTTGGAAAGAGATCTCTATCTTACACCATACGGAAAATAAATTCTAGATATATAACTAAACATATAAACATGTGTTTATACAGATATACATATATAGCATTTATTATACATATATGCTCTTTTACAAAATACAGAAAAATAATTTTATAAGCATGAAAGCCTTGTAGGTTATTGTAAAGATGTTGACTTTTAAGTAAAATGGGAAGACCAGAGATAATTTTTAATGCAGTAGTATCATGATCTGCCTTATGTTTTAAGGGCTCATTCGGTCTGATTGTCAGGAATAGACCATAAGGGGATATAAATTAAAGCACAAGTTACTGTTACAAGCAGTCTACAGGATGGCTTCCAGTGATCCCACCTCTTGGAATTCATGCCTTTGCAAAGCCTTCTTAACTTGAGTGTGGACTGGACTTAGTGACTCACTTCTAGCAAACAGACTGTGGCAAAGGTAATGGGAGATCATTTCCAAGACTGGGTTACACGAAGATGATGGCTTCCATCTTGGGATCTTGCATCGTCTTCTGGATTACTCACCTGGGGGAGGCTGACTGCCAGGCTGTGATGCAGTCCTGTGGAAGGGCCCACATGGCATATAACTGAGGCCTGCTAGCATCTATGTGAGTGGATTTGGAAGCAGATCCCTACTGTCCCCACCCCATCCTTCAGATGAGACTTCAGCCCAGGTTAACAGCTTGACTACAACCTCATGAAAGACTTAGAGCTAGAGACACCCAGCTATTATGCGCAGGGATTCACACTCAGAAAAACTGAGAGATGATAAACACTTGTTGTTTCAAGCCACTAAGATTTGGAGTAATGACTTACATAGCAGTAGATAACTAATACAGTTACAATGTATGAAACACTCTTCTGGGAACTTTACATGACTTTTTACAGTTGGAGAAACTGAGCCCCAAAGAAGTTAAATCACCTGTTCAACAGCACACATCCATGGTAGAGGTGGGACTCAAACTCAGGCCATCTGACTCCAGAAACCAGGTTCTTAATCCCTGCATCACACTGGCCCTCTTAGAACCATTTTTCCTACTTTAGGTGTCCATGCCTCATATTTGACTTTCCACTGTAGAAAGTGCTAAAATCACATAATTTGCACAAGCAACAAACCATCTGCATCTTCATCAAACTTTTTTTTTTTCGAGATAGAGTTTTGCTCTTGTTGCCCAGGCTGGAATGCAACGGTGCAGTCTCGGCTCACTGCAACCTCTGCCTCTCAGGTTCAAGCAATTCTCCTGCCTCAGCCTCCCAAGTAGCTGGGATTGCAGGCACATGCCACCATGCCCAGCTAATTTTTTGTATTTTCAGTAGAGACAGGATTTCACCATGTTGGCCAGGCTGGTCTTGAACTCCTGACCTCAGGTGATCTGCTGGTCTCGGCCTCCCAAAGTGCTGGGATTACAGGCATGGGCCACCACACTCGGCCATTCATCAGGCTTCTTAACCTGCCACATAGCTCTACAATTCTCACATCTTTGATACCTTAAGTATATCATAAACTATATTCAGTCATCAAAAAGACAGAAAGGTAGCCTCTTGCTGTTTGAAGAGCAACCTCAGTATGGTTCTTCCATTTCAGTCTGGTTAATCTGGGTCATTTAACTATTAGAGAATTTCCAGCACCAGTTGCCAATGCTGTGATAGTCCTATAAACTGAGTGTCTTTTTGCAATTGTAAAGGGTTCTCCCTGAAACTACTCATTGGTGAGGAAAAGAACGAGATACTGAATAAGATAGCCACAGTATTTTCTGTTTGGATTTTTTTTTTTTTTTTTTTTGAGATGGAGTTTTGCTCTTGTTGCCCAGGCTGGAGTGCAGTGGTGCAACGCTGGCTCACTGCAAGTTCTGCCTCCCGGGTTCAAGCAATTCTCCTGCCTCAGCCTCCCGAGAAGCTGGGATTACAGGCAGCCACCACCACGCCTGGCTAATTTTTGTATCTTTAGTAGAGACGGGGTTCCACCATGTTGGCCAGGCTGGTCTCGAACTCCTGACCTCAGGTAATCCACCCACCTCGGCCTCCCGAAGTACTAGGACTACAGGCATGAGCCACCGCGCCCAGCCAGATTTTTTTTAATATAGGAAAAAATCAATTTTCAGTTGGCAATAGAAAGCCACTAAGGATTCAAACTGTATGAAGTGTTTCAGTAGGAACCGGCAGGACCAACAAATTTTTTAAAAAGAGCTTTTCATTTATAGAAAATACAATGACTATTGTCCCTATAATTATTATAACAAATTAAGATGTTTCTTTCTGTGACATAGACATGTGAAATACAGGAGGAGAAAGAAATTCTGCACTCCCGCCTCAATACACATTTAGAATGGCACTGTGGCGGGAAGAAACTGGTGCTGGATGGTGCAACTATCACTCTCACGCCTTAGGAAGATGATGCTCATCATGCAGCAGTCAGGAACATATTTTTTAAATTTGTTTTTATTTATTTATTTATTTAGAGACAGAGTCTTGCTCTGTCGCTTAGGCTGGAGTGTAGTGGTGTGATCATAGCTCACTGCAGCCTCGAACTCCTCGACTCCAGCAGTCCTCCCAGCTCAGCCTCCCAAGTAGCTGGGACTACAGGTGTGACCCATCAAGTCTGGCCAGGAACATGTTTTGGATCCATATTGATGGAATATTCTTTATTTTGGCCTGACTCTTAGGATTGTACCCACAACCAATGGAAACTAAAGAACTGAAAAGAAAGAATCATAAAAAGAAATACAACAAAACCCACTGCCATTTCTAAATCTTTCTGTTACCCAAAGTGACTGTGTTTTATTAAAGGCATGTGATACATCACCGAAGGTATTTTTTGCCATTTAAAAATACCAAACAGTAGTAACAGCTCAACAGCTAGGATGCTACCACTTAACCTGCAATTTGGACAATTTTGTGGGGATGAAATTACTTTGTCTTATGACACATGGAGCAGATGCTACTCATTAACACACAAAAATGTCTAAAACAGAACTTTAAAAAAACATATGCATTTAGAAACACAAGTAGAAACAGTTTCAAAGAGTATAAGCAAAACAGCATAATACAATGAATGAAGAGTATGTTTTTTTAAGAAAGTCAATCAGATTAGCAAGTAAATTTTATAGGCCTCTCTCTAAATAAAAAGTATGGATTTGAAGGAAAATGTCTTGCTTTTGATTTTTTTGTAACAGAAAGAGGATAGCCCATATCATATACCAGCCAGTATGTTCTATAGGATGTTATATTCATTGTGGAACACTATGTTCTGCCAAAATTAAAAGGAGGATAAAAAAAGGTTAGGATAATTTGTTTTTAAAAGGTTGGGATAAGACTTTGGAGGGACTTTGATATGTTCACGTGCATTGTAAATCTATGAGAGGGGAGAAAGCACACATCTTGGCCCAAAATATATTTGACCACAGAACACTTTTTCCAGAAGAAAGAAAACCAGTGGACACAGGGTGTAGACACTGACCAGACTACACCCTTGTAAACAATACACTAGGCCAGTGGTCCTCACACTTTTGGTTCTCACACTTAAAAGCTCTTTGGGGTCCTCAATAAATTTTAGGAGTATAAAGTTTGCTCTATACTCCTAATACTTATTGAGGAATCCAAGGAACTTTTAATTAGGTAGATCATATTTAACAATTACTGTACCATATTAGAAGCAAAATTAAGAAAAAAATGTAAAATATCCATTAGTTCATTTAATAGAAATACTAATATACCCATTACACAGTACATGAAATAACATCTTTATGAAAAAATAATTACATTTTTCAGAACAAGAAAGTTAGTGAAAAGAGTGACATTGATTTAGATTTTTGCAGCTCTCTTTAATGCCTGGCTTAATGGATAATGGTTAAATTCTCTTCTGTGCCTCTGAATTCAATTTTCTGTGGCATGTTGTTTGGTTGAAGTATGTGGAGAAGATCTGGCCAATAGTTTCGGTAATTGTGGACATTCTTTTTTATATTATACCAAAACTCAACAAGTGGTAGTTTCTTAAAGGGGAGCAGCACCATGGAATCTGAAACATATAAATACCCTCTAAGTATTCTTTTATATTAAAATTCATTAGTCTGTTTTGAACTTTGAATGGATCTTTAGCTATGCACGATTTTGTAACATCATATAATGGTCATGTGGAAAATTATATTAGTTCAGTTAATTATGCAAATCTTCCAAAAGTTGACACATTTCATTACACAGTATCATCACACATCATATAGCCTCTAAAAAACTCCGCTATACACATGTAAGAGAATGGGAATGGAATAGGTAAATAATGTCTTAGTATTATCATAAAAATAATTTTGATCTTACAGATGTCCCTCCAGAAAAGGTCTTGGGGGTTCCCAAAGTGAGAACTGCTGACTAGGCAGACATTCTAAACTCCACAGATCCCTACTGGAAGTAAAAGCACAGAACTCTGGGTTTCCTTCCAGCCTCAATTTCCATAATTCCCACCATTTGTCCTCTTGGGGATCACTGAGTACAACCTCAAAAAGAACATTAACCCATGTGGTCAATAACATGAGATAAACCATGAAGAGTTATCTGTGGGTGGAAAAATGTATTTACTTAGATTCTTCCAGGCAAGAATCTGTGAGAAGTGTGCATTTTTTATTTCATTTTATTTTTATGGGTACATGATAGTTGTGCATATTTATTGGGTACACATGATATTTTAATACAAGTATACAATGTGTAATGGTCAAATCGGTGTATTTGGGATATCCATCACTTCATTTCTTTTTGTTGGGAACATTCTAAATTCATTCCTCTAGCTACTTTGAAATATACAATAAATTATTGTTAACTGTTGTTGCCCTATTGTGCTACTGAACACTAGCTCTAATTCCTACTATCTAACTACATTTTTACAGCCACTAACCAACCTCTCTTTATTCCTTCCTACTCACTACCCTTTCCATCCCCTGCTAACCATCATTCTACTCTCTGTCTCCATGATATCATGTTTCTTAGCTCCCTCATATGAGTGAGAATATGTGATATTTGTCTTTCTGTGCCTGGCTTATTTTACTTAACATAACGTCTTCCAGTTCCAGCCATGTTGTTGCAAATGACAGAATTTCATTATTTTGTATTGTTGAATAATATTCCATTGTGTATATGTACCATATTTTCTTTATCCATTCCTCCATTGATGGAGAATTAGGTTGATTCCATATCTTGGCTATAATGAATAGCTGCAACAAACATGGGAGTGTAGGTGTCTCTTCAATATACTGATTTCCTTTCTTCTGGATATATACATGATCTTTCTTTCTTTCTTCCTTCCTCTCTCTCTCTCTCTCTCTCTCTCTTTTTGACGGAATCTCGCTCTATTGCCAGGCTGGAGTGAAGTAGTATGATCTCGGCTCACTGCAACCTGCAACTCCCTGGTTCCAGTGATTTTCCTGCCTCAGCCTCCCGAGCAGCTGGGATTACAGGCACGCGCCACCACGCCCAGCTAATTTTTGCATTTTTAGTAGAGAGGAAGTTTCACCATGTTGGCCAGGATGGTCTCATTCTCCTGATTTTGTGATCCATTCGCCTCGGCCTCTCAAAGTGCTGGGATTACAGGCATGAGCCACCGCACCCATCCATGTTTCAAGAAACATGACTAAGAGCAGACTGTTTCTTTACATCAAACTTCTGTGCAGAACTTAAGAAAGGAGAATCACTCTAATGCTTATTCCTAATGACTGTGATAGACTTTCTACCTTGAATGGTGAATGTCCATGACTTTTCTTTAGCGAACACTTTCCTCCAATCTAGACTTTAAGAATCTAGTTAAAATTTCTTTAACTAAAGGAATAAACTTTTAAAGTACACGGAAAGAGATTCAGAAAGACCTTTTTCATGAAATCAACTCATGAAGTAACTAGGTAAATTATAAATCATTATCTATTTAGTGAGAAAGTACGCAAAGAACTACTAAACAACACTGGTTATCTTTGGGTGTTAATGGACATATGCAATGATAACAGCTAACATTCGCATGTCAAGCCCTCAAGTTTCATTATCTCCTGTAAGCCTTAGAACCATCCTAGGCAGTGGACACTTTTATTACCCTCCTTCTAATAAAGAAATGGAGGTGAAGATACATTATGTGGATACATAATGTATCCACAAGTGATAGATTGAGGACTCCAGCCTCCATCCATCTGAGAGCAAAGATTCTCCACCTCCTCAGTCTGCTGCCTCCTTTCCAATTAATAGTTGACTGAACTTCAGTAGATTCTTCCTCTGGCAGGCATTCCACAATCATGAAACATCCTCTTCATTTTCTTGTTTCAAAGTGAGGAGCTGGCTTGATGAATTGGCTCAGAGCCCATCCTAAAACATGTACGTATTGGTAAGATTCTTTTGCCTCTATAAAGCAGACTGGTTACCACATGGAAAAAGGAGTCTCACCCAAAAGCCACACGCTGGATTCTGTGAGGTTAAATCTTTTGATTCTTAGAAGGACATGAGGATAGAGCACTGACGTTCTGTAAACAAAATGATGTTCTGTAAACAAAATTCAAGGTATCCTCAGCCCAGCCTAAATCCCCTGGTTATTCCTCTGAAAACACATTTATGAAACAAGCTCAGCAAAAATGCCAGTCATCTCTAAGGCACCACAGTAAGGCAAGGAGCTACATAGTGTTATCCTTTTTAAGTGCTTTCTAAACGCTTAGCTCCCTTGGGTCAGTTGATTCACCATCCACCTCTGTCCCCTTTGCTTATTATTTTTCTCACCTCAGATGGCTTTCCTTCTGCTAACCCACAATCGTTAAAAATATACTGAATACTTTCTAGATTATTCTTAGTCATTTTTCAATGCCCAGCTCGAGACATCTGTCTTTCTATAACCACTGCAGCTCACTCTTTCCCCAAAGTGCCTTGGGCCAGGACCCCCATCAAGGTGGGCTTACCTGTGTGCTCTCTGACCCCCTGTAATGTTGCCTCATTTGTGTGAGTCTCGGCTTTTGCAACTATTAATAGATGACAGGTGTTCTTAAAAACCTTCTAGAGAAATCTCTCAAGACAGTGTACATAGTGCCAGATACAAAATGTCATGCTTGCTCTCATTTTTCTCTAATTGAGTGAGGACTAAAGAACACAGGCATGTTTTTAATGTTGATTTTATTTTTAAACATCTTGCCTTTTGGTCTTGCGAGTCAAGATATTAGCCATGTAATTTAACTAGAAGCTTTAGATATTATTAAAGAGAACAGGAGTCTATAGAGTACAACCAAGGGTGGTCCTACTGCAAACTGAAATAGAATAAAGTAGAATAGTATACTAACTCTTGGCAAAAAATTCTCAGCCATTCTTAATGACATCCATTAAGTTCCACGCCCTGTTCAAGTTTTTCATATATCTCTGTTTTCAATATGAATGCTACAAACTGGTACGGAGCTATTTTATTTTATTTTATTTTATTTTATTTTATTTTATTTTATTTTGAGATGGGGGGGTCTCACTATGTTGCCCAGTCTGGTCTCGAACTCCTGGTCTCAAGCAATCCTCCCAACCTTGGCCTCCTGGGTAAGGATCTTTGTAATGAATATTATTATTTGGATGACAGACTACAGGAAGCCCAGAATCCACCCCATTTTCTTGGTGTCATAATTACTCTTTGAGAAATTGTGCTGTACACTTTGTATAAAATGAGACCATGTAAATCAAGCAATAATAACAACAATCCTTCCATAGTATGTCAAACTCATGAGGCATTTCCTTCTCCTCCAAACCCTCCTTTCTCTCAGACAAACCAAGTAGTTGAAGACATGTATTTTCAAGAAACATGGCTAAGAGCAAACTGTTTCTTCACCACATCAAACTTCCGTGCAGAAGTTAAGAAAGGAGAATCATTCTAATGCTTATTCCTAATGACTATGGTAGACTTTCTACCTTGAATGGTGCATTTCTATTTGTAAGCTCCATTTACAGAATCACACAAGTTTTTGCCTTCCTCTGAAACCTAACACCCTGATCTTACCCTTTTTTGCATACATCACTCTTGGTGGAAATTTTCAACAACCACAAAGGTGGGGGAAAGGGCGTGGCGTACACTGACTCCTTAGTCATATTTCCTGATGTTGCCATTTTAGTGTATTTTGAGTATTTACTTATGGCAACACTTAATTATAGTTTACAAAGCACTGTTCTCTTTTTCCATCTGGCAGACCCCCTTGGTGTGCTCTACTACAAAAGGTAGTTTTCTAAATCACTGCTATTAATCAGTAAAGAATTTATGCCCCTATTTGGTGAATAGCAAACTGCTTCCATTGCTCTCAGAAGTCTAAACTCAGCAATCTTTTTTCTTTTCTTTTTTTTTTTTTTTTTTTTGCTTTAAGTTCTGGGATACACGTGCACAACATGCAGGTTTGTTACATAGGTATACATGTATCACGGTGGTTTGTTGTACCCATCAACCAGTCATCTAGGTTTTAAGCCCCACAGCCCCACATGCATTAGGTATTTGTCCAAATAGAACTCAGCAGTCAGCAAAATATATTAAATTGGTCAGTTCTAGAATAACTCTTGTTGCCGACCTCCACATTCACATTGGTGATGTCTGTACTCCCTGTGCTCACTCCTGAGCACCTGTCACCCCAGACCACACCACTGAAGCTGACCACCCCACAACCCCCAACCAAGAAATGGTAAGCCAAAGCAGAGAAACCAGCATGCGTGCTGAGAGAGACTCCTGGGTCCAGTCACTTCTGTGGGTCCACTAAGCCTGTTCCTGGTACCCCAATATCACTAAGTGGCGCAACCTAGAAATACTGGAAATCAACTCCTCTGCCTTCCCCCTTATTCCACAGGTCAGCAGGTACCAAATTCTATCAATTCCACTTCCTGGTTATGCTACTTGAATCCTTCCCTTTCTGCCTCTCCAGCAAGTCTGGCTCTGCCATCACTCACCCTCATGCCCTCTCACCCAGATGTCTGCCTGCTCTCATGGTTCTCCAATCACCTCTCCAGAACGCCACAAAAGCTGGCTCTAGAAAGCACAGGTCTGATCCCTGTGCTCTCCAAACTGAAAACCATGGTGACTGCAGTATACTTTCCAAACTGTCACTAAAGAGGAAGGGGGATATGAAACATACACCAGTAAATGACTCTCTGCGATCTTCCTCTGTGCTGTCAACAAGCAAGGAAAAAGAGATCTGGAGAAAACAGATGTGGAAGATACATGCAGAGGACCAAAAACCAAGATTTTACTCAGATTTCCTTCTGGGTTTACTTGGCTCATCTGTATTTTGGGTCAGTTTTTTAGAAACTCAATTTGACTTTTAATCATTAAATATGATCCTAGAAGCATGTCCTGTGAGGCACTGCCAAGTCGCATTGATGCATTTCATTACTGCTTGAAAGGCCACATATTCAAAACACTACTAGAAGTCAGACTAAAGAAAATAAAATGATTTTGGATATTTTTAAAGCAGTTACTAAAACAGAAACAAATGTTATTTTTAATCTCTGGCTCACTGTAAACTGACAAGATATGAATATGAATTTTACCAAGTAATGTATAATAACTGCTTCTGCTCACCACAACCACATGCCAACAACTCAATTTTATATTTCATTTCGATGTTACATGTGGAACATATAATCTAAATTACAAACCATCCTTATTACAGTCCATTTACTCTAGCTAATTTTTGATAGCATGACATCATTAGCATAAAAAAGCTTAGTGAATAACTATTCCCAAATTTGCTTTTATAAAAGTCATTGCAAAGTTTTACATTTCTAAACAAGTGAAAAACAGTATCTGAAAAATTGTAAGATGATGTCATAATTGTCCAAATGTTGGTCAGTTCACCAACAGGCTTACTGAGTAGATTCTTTAGAAAGGAATTCTGCCAGGTAGTTTGTAGTAAGAAGTATCTGCTATGGATCATGCCCTTAGGAAGTTTACATTCCAGCAGGGAGGAAAGCATGTACACAATTTGCACTTTTCTTTTCTTTCGTTCTTTTTTTTTTTTTTTTTTTTTGCAGTAATGTAACAGAATAAGAGAAGTACAAAAGAGCTATAAAGTTCCAAAAGAGGTATCATTTTTTGCAGGAGAAGGTATCAGGGAAGACTCTGGTAAGACAGTAGGCCTTAGGAACTAGGCAGATGGGAATTTTGAGCTCTGAGTGTCTATTTCTGAAGTGAAACTAGTCAATGCGTTTCTACAGTTAACATTTATTGAGCAACTACTATGTGTTACAAAGTTCATAAATGTTATCTCTAAGCTTCTAAACAAACATGTAATGACAGCCTGGTTACAAATGATTAAAAAGGGACTACAGAGTCTATTAACGTTCCCAAGAGTCATTAGTTCTTACTGAGCATTAGTAAGCCAAAGGCATATTTATATCAACACAAGAGTTAATCACCCAGAAAAGATGACAGTCTTAATAAGAAAAATCAAGGGTCAAAATCATTATATATTTTGAATATGAATATGGTTGAATATGACAAGGATTTGAATATGCCAAAACACAAATCACGTTCCCTGACATGTAACTGAAATGACAAGAACGTCAAGAACTTAAGTACATGTTTATTTTAACCTCTAACATCAGTATTGTGCGATGATTTCATTTTAAACTAAATGATTAAAATGTACCTTTGTTTTAAAATAGGTATTTGAGTTTCTACAGCAGTCTTTCTGCAAGTGTGATCCAAGGACCTTTTACGTTAAATGCATCGCAGGATGGTGCCCCCATTAAAAGTACAACTCCTGGGCCCCACCCCTGACCTACTTAACAGACTTTAAGGCCCAGCAATCTGAATTTTCAACAGGACAAAGTTGCACATTCAAGTCTTAGGGCCTCTGGTCTAGAGTTTCCCCCCACATGTTTCCCTCTTGTTTTCTCCCTTACTGAAATGTGTCTTTGCCAATGTAAACAATTACTTTTCAACATCCTCCAAATGTTTTCTGTGTCATATGGCATCAAAAGAAAAATAACTTCTAAAACACTAAGATTATACCACTGAAAAAAAAAGGCTTTTTTAAAAACCCATTTTCATAGCACTTCTTTTGCTCTATCTAGCTCAAGTCAGCAAAATGTGGCTCTAGTAAATGCCTTGGAGTCTGTGGTAGGTAGAACAATGGACCTTCAAAGGACCTTCAAAGACACCCACATCCTAATCCCCAGAATCAGTCTGTGAATACGTGGTAAAAGGGGTTTCACAGATGTGATGACATTAAGGATCTGGAGATGGGGAGATGATATAGGTGGGCCCAACGTAATCACAAGGATGTTTAAAAGTTAGAGGAGGAGGAAGAAGTGTCAGCGGAAGATTCAACTATGGAAACACAACACAGGGAGATACAACATTGATGGCTTTGAAGATAAGGGAAGGGGCCAGGAACCAAGGAATACAATGGCCTCTAGAAAATGGAAAAGGTGGGCCGGGCGCGGTGGCTCACGCCTGTAATCCCAGCACTTTGGGAGGCCGAGGCAGGTAGATCACCTGAGGTCAGGAGTTTGAGACCAACCTGACCAACATGGTGAAACCCCGTCTCTACTAAAAATATTTAAAAATTAGCCGGGTATGGTGGTGGGCGCCTATAATCCCAGCTACTCGGGTGGCGGGTGCCTGTAATCCCAGCTACTTGGGAGGCTGAGGCAAGAGAATTGCTTGAACCCTGGAGACGGAGGTGGCGGTGAGCCAATATAGTGCCATTGCACTCCAGCCTGGGCGACAGAATGAGACTCCGTCTAAAACAAAAAAAAAGAAGAAAGAAAAACAAGAAAGGGAGGGAGGGAGGGAGGGAGGGAGGGAGGGAGGGAGGGAGGAAGGAAGGAAGGAAGGAAGGAAGGAAGGAAGGAAGGAAGGAAGGAAGGAAGGAAGGAAGGAAGGAAGGAAGGAAGGAAGGAAATGGAAAAGGCAAGGATATGAATTCTCCTCTAGAGTCCCTATAGAGAATGCAGCCTGGCTGACACTTTGATTTCAGCCTGGTGGGACCTGCGTTGGATTTCTGACCTGCAGAACTGTCAGATAAAAACAATGTTGCTTTAAGCCACGAAGTTTGTGATAAGCTGTTACAGCAGCAATGGAAAACTAACACAGGTGTTCTGAAGAAATGAAAATAAACACTCAGGTCACCTCTAACACAAAGACCATGGCCCAGCCACCCACATACTTTCCGGCTTTACCAAACACATAAAGACAGAATCCCAAATATTCATTTGGCACAAATGGGATATGGCCCGGGTAGTTTATTTTCAAGCAACGTTGCTCCCTCTTTTCTCCGTCTCCTTCCTTATCCTGCTCTTCCCACTCATGCCTGCAGCTTACCTCCTCACCTTTGTCAAAGCAGGCTGATTTATCTGCTGGGAAACTATGAGAAGGAAAGGGTCTAAGGCAGGGTTCCTCAACTCCAGCACTATTGACATTTTGAGCCAGATGATCCTTGGTTGAGGCAGAGGATTGTGTGGTGCATTGTAGGATATTGATTGGTTGATTGATTGATTTTTTAAAATCGTTCATTCATTCACTCATTCAAGAGACCCCTGACTCTGTTGCCCAGGCTGGAGTGTAGTGATGCCATCACAGCTCACTGAAGCCTCAAACTCCTGAGCTCAGGCAATCCCCCTGCCTCGACCTCTTAAAGTGCTGGGATCACAGGTGTGAGCCAATGCACCCAGCCCCATTGTACGATGTTCAGTAGCATTTCTGGCTTCTACTCACTAGATGCCAGTATTGCTACCCTGCTTTCCCATTTGAGACAATCAAAAAGTGTCTCTAAACATTGCGGAATGTCCTGCGAGGGCAAAATGGTCCCCAGTTGAGATCCACTGGTTTACAGAATGTGGCAGTTAATGTGGGGGTCTGTGTTCTCTCCATCAGTTCCCTCCCATACATGGAAATGCTCCAACATATGTGTGTGTGTGTGTGTGTGTGTGTATATATATATATACTCTTACATTGCTGCTGGTCTCATTCAAATGAGTTTCCCAAGGATTCACTCTGTTTGACATTTTAAAATAGTTCAAACTCAGAATTCAACCACAGCCTTTTTTTTTTTTTTCAAATGACTTTTTTCAAATGACCCCACTACACTTATTCCCAGCCACAGGCAAGGGAAACATGGCTTTTCCACAATGACCCGCAACCCAACCTAGCCAACAAGCTCACAATCCATGCATACTGCTGCTATAGAGGTGACAGAGGTCAGCGCTTGCCATTTGACTGTTACAGAGAACTTTTTTTTTTTTTTTTTTTGAGATGGAGTCTCACTCTGTTGCCAGGCTGGAGTGCAGTGACATGATCTCGGCTCACTGCAAGCTCTGCCTCCCGGGTTCAAGCAATTCTCCTGCCTCAGCCTCCCAAGTAGCTGGGATTACAGGTGTCCACCACCACGCCCAGCTAATTTTTTTTTTTTTTTTGATTTTTAGTAGAGATGCAGTTTCACTGTATTGGCTGGTCTCAAACTCCTGACCTCATGATCCGCCCACCTTGGCCTCCCAAAGTGCTGCGATTACAGGCGTGAGCCACCACGCCCTGCCTACAGAGAATTTTCTAAAACTCGCTGCAACTTTATTACCTAGACTTCATTAATAAAAATTCTTTCAATCAGAAGGTTTAGCACAGTGTAGACCAAAGAGATCATTCACTGAAAGGTTGGCTCTGATGGCAAAACAGATGGTTTGGAATGAGATCCGGGGAAACGGCCACTGTACTGGAGTAAGAAATCAATGCTCCTAGAGAAACAGATCATTTCCTCAGCAAGTTTTTGCCAAGAACATGATTTAAACAAACACGTGAAAAGATCCTGTTTTGTGTAGTTCTGAATTCTGCTCAGACTTTCAATTTCAAAATAACAAAGCAGTAAACTGGAAACATAGCTCCCATTCTTTCTGAAAGCTTAAACTAACTGCAGCTTCCAAGGCTGGATGTGAATTCAGAGGCACGCAACTCATCGGGTAGGAAGCTGCAGCCCAGCAGAGCTCTCTGAAGTCTAGGGGGAGGTGGGTGTCTGTGTTGTAGATTGGTGACTTACAGAATGTGCTTCCAGGAATGTTAGCATACACACCTCTGGCAACTGAAAGTAACCAATGGCTTTTTAACAGATCCATTTTATTTCAACTTTTAGAGATTAACCCTCAATCAACTACTGCCATATGAGTTAGTGCTAAGACTTCATCATTTCACATTTTCTCTCAAAAGCCTTTCTTCAATTGCACCATAGTCCCATAAAATCTGAAAATATCACAATACTGAGGATCTAAGAGCCAAGGTCCTGAATCAAACAACATACTCATTAGGGAATCTTCTCCCTTTCCCCCTTTCAGATATTTTTAAATTAAAATGAAGAGTGGAGGGAATTTATACGTAATAACATTGGCCTGATGGCAGTCAACTTACGGCACACATGAGGGGGAAAGGAGCAGGGAAAGTTTTTTCAGGGAGAGGTAGGGATGGAGCCTACATATATTTAAAATTGGAAGCCAGGCATGGTGGCTCACGCCTGTAATCCCAGTACTTTGGGAGGCTGAGGCAGGCGGATCATTTGAGGTCAGGAGTTCGAGACCAGCCTGCATACCTGTAGTCCCAGCTACTCAGGAGGCTGAGGCAGGAGAATCGCTTAAACCTGGGAAGTGGAGGTTGCAGTGAGCCAAGACTGCACCACTGCACTCCAGCCTGGGTGACGGAGTGAGACTGTCTCAAAAAATAAATAAATAAATAAATAAATAAATAAATAAATAAATAAATAAAAGAAAATAACATAAAAGAAAATAAAATAAAATTGCGATGCAGGGCACTGCCAAAGGAGAAACTGACAGGGTTATGGGGAAGGAACATACACATCATCATACATGTCTCCAATATAGAAAAATGTTGAATTCCCAAATGTTGCATTATGAATGAAAACATCAAGGCAGGTAATACCACGAAGCCTGTATCTCCAATCTGGCTACCCAAATAAGGCTACTAATGCTCATCAACAGGGTAGTATTACATTGGTAAGTGTGAGTGAGTTTGCAATTCGATGAAAAATATATATATACAACTGAAGATTTCTAAAAGAGTATTCACTAACTTACATTCACCCTTTTACACAGCTAGTCAAGAAGAGCAAAAGAATGTTCTTACATGGATTGAGACACAGGTTTTAAGACCCTGCCAGATTTAATATCCTCTAACTTTTTACTTTGAAAGTTGCTGAAGCATACCACACAGTTATATGAAATCAAGGTACAAAGTCACGCATTATTTCAAAATCCACCATTAACAGCCTATGAAAACCAACTCTTGCTAGTATTCGCACTAGTTTCATACATCCTTTTAAGTGTTAGGGACATTGTAACATCTTATTTCTTCATTCAACATTTACTGAGTGCCTACTTAGTGCTAGGACCTGAGGACACACATGAATAAAATATGGTCCTTGCACTCTCCATCCAGTTGTGGAGAAAATAAACAAACAGTGGCAGAGTATGCCACGACTATGAAAGACAAAAGCAGTCCAAGTAGTGGAATGGATTCTTCTTCCTATAAAAAGAATATGAAATTGGGTTTCCTGTTCTGATTCCCAACTCACAAATTAAAGTTTCGGTTATGGATTGCTTGTTGTGATAAAATAATTTCAGTATGATTCCTTCTGTTGGAAACATCTTCCTACCAGATTTAACTACAAAACTGACCTCTACTCTGGAATGTTCAACTGGCCAAGAAAAGTGTTACACCAACACCAATAACTTTTTTTTTCTATTCCAACACAAGATTGGGGATGTCATCGTGTTCCTTTCCTCTTATGTCCACTGCACCCTCTGCTGTATTTTGTAACCTTTCAGATCTAGGCATTTATCTCATTTTGCTACTTCATTTTATTTTCACTTAACTAGTTAACAATTTTTTTAAAACAATGAATGAATCATGTCTGTAGTGGCCACTGTGAGCAAAGCACCATGGGAAATGTAAAAAGGAACAAGAGGTTGTCCTTGTCCTTAAAGATTTCCAACCTGAGTCAGGGAGACAAACATGTAAACAAACAATACGGTGTGAATCAAGGGGAATGTGGGTGAGTGCTGAGAGATGACAAGCAAAGAACTCTGCTGGCAGAGAGCTCCCAGCTGCAACACAGGCATTAATTACGTGTGCCCTGGGGGAGGGGCATCTTCTATTTTTTGATTCCCCTCCCCAGAATCAGTGTTATTTGAAAATCCCACGTAGGTAAGAGGACAGGGAGGCATACAAAGCTTAGCCATGTTATTTTTACAAGTCAAATATGCTACTGCGTTTGATTTTTAATACTTAGATCAAAATTATTTTTCAGCCCTTTGCTTATTGAATTTTCTCTCTGTGTCCTCATCATTAGGTCAGGAGAGGTTTCCAGTAGGTGCTTCACAAAGAGAAAAAAGATGGGGATACAAAACTTGTATAGCAGAATTTTTTTTTTCCAAATCCTATTTATCTCATCTGTTTTGCCTGTATCTTGCCTCGTTCGCACCAGAAAAGCGGATACATTTGTGCAGTTGTCTGCTGAAGGTTAGTCTTCATGAAATTTAATATGAACATTTGTCCTTTCAAGCAGCTAATTCCTTTTTAAGTAGCTAAATGTTCGCCTATATTTGTCTTTCACTAGATGACTAATTGTGAGTGTAAGCAAGACAATTGATGAAATTCAGATATAATTGTTTACAATTTTCTGTTACTGCTCTTAATTCATTCTGTTTTTGTCAATTATCATACCCTATTTTCTATATTTACAGTGCTCTTGAAATTGTTTATGGACTTAAAAAAATTAAATGGTCATCTGAAAAGTGTTTCGTGCACTCGAATGAGATTTTTTTTCTTGCAACTTTTATCAGGGGCTGTTTGCCTAAAAACTTGCTGCTCTAGCCAAAATGTTTTTAGCACGAAATTCTAGCAATAACCTCAGAGCTATCTTTTCTTTCTTTGCCACTTAATTTTACCAACAGCAAAAAGAAGGGAAAAAAATGCACATTAACTTAACTCTTCTATGGCAGAAATACAAATGAAATATGTCCAATGCCAATGTTTAAATTACTTTTAGGAATTCCATTGACTATCCTATTTTTTCATAATCTGACTTCTTGGATATCTATTTTAATTTCTTTTGATTTTGAGAAAATGTACATGTTTGTACCAATACTAAAGTCTTAGCCAACTATTCAATATTTTCAGCGATTTAGATAAATCTTATTTCAAATTCTTACTAACAATGCCACATAGTATACCAGTCATTATCATTTTCATTCTATCTTATATTAGAAGATGGCTTTTAAGCCAAAACGTTATTTTCTTACTTACAGTTAGTTTGATATGCTATGCTCATAGGCCTGGCTGTCTTTTGGCTGGGATGTTCCCAGCTAAAAATGAGAAATCAGAGACAGGAAGCTGAGTAGGAACATAGGATGTGGAATTAAGATTGACCTTTATAGAATATTTTTATTATTCCTAAGAGATCTGAATATTCAGCATACTAATAATTTTCTGATTTAAATATAAGTAGACATCACTATTTTAATTTCACCAAAAGAAAAAATTATGTTAATTTACCAAAAGGAAGGCAGGGAAAGAGAAAAAGAAAGGAGTGAAGGGGCTGGGTGTGGTGGCTCATGCCTGTAATCCCAGCACTTTGGGAGGCCAAGGCAGGCGGATCACATGAGGTCAGGAGTTCGAGACCAGCCTGACCAACATGGAGAAACCCCATCTCTAGTAAAACATACAAAATTAGCCAGCTGTGGTGGTGCATGCCTGTAATCCCAGCTACTTGGGAGGCCGAGGCAGTAGAATGGCTTGAACCCGGGAGACAGAGGTTGCAATGAGCCGAGATCGTGCCATTGCACTCCAGCCTGGGCAACAAGAGTGAAACTCCATCTCAAAGAAAGGAAGGAAGGAAGGAAGGAAAGAAGGAAGGAAGGAAGAAGTGATGGAAGAAAGGATGGATGGATGGATGCATGCATGGATGGATGGATGAATAGATAGATGGATGAATGGATGGGTGGATGGATGAATGGATAGATGGAAGGATAGATGAATGGATGACTGGGTGGGTGGGTGGATGGATGGGTGGATGGATGGATGAATAGATGGATGGATGAGTGGGTGGGTGGGTGGGTGGGTGGATGGATGGATGGATGGATAGATGGATGGATGGGTAGGTAGATGGATGGGAGGATAGATGGATGGATGGGTGGGTGGGTGGGTGGATGGATTGATGGATGGATGGAAGAATACAAGGGAGGAAGGAAAAAAGGGAGAAAGGGGGAACAGAAGTAGGGAGGCAAAGAGAAGGGAAATATAGTGGAGTGAGTTTTTATGTGGGCAGTTAAGTTCAAAAGTTATGCAAAAGCCATATATAGTCAAAATTAACTTGGAAAATCCTTTGGCTTTCCCACAAGATATTTCATACACAATTTTATGTATACTGCACAATCCTTTACAGCACTTTTCATGTGCGCTGAAGTCTAAGAACTGTTGGGTTAGACTACGGGAAAGAACTCAATAGAAGAACACATGTAAATGTCTGTCCATTCAAATCATTCCTCTTTTAAAATTAAGTAGTGTATCACTACAGTTAAATGGGGGGATTAGATAAATATCAGTAAAGTATTGGTGTTTTCCAGCAAGTATTACTTCATTCTGTTGTAATATTAAGCTTCTTTAACTTTAATGAATATTAACAAATGTACTGTTGTTAAAGTTAAAGGAATTGTAGGATATCATATTGAGTTCATAGTGTGGTAATATTAAGAGTAATTTTTAAAATAATTTCTTTTAAAGATAAATGTTTAATGTGGTTGCTATATTATCTGCCTTTTAAAAAAGTTAAAGCACATAGTCAAGTAAGTGTCAAAAATTTGCCAAGGCCCAATACACCTTTATTTTTCTTTCTTAGTTTTTCACTGTCTTAAAATATTTTACCCTTAGTCTCCCATATCCGATACAGACAATAAAACTCTATCAGAACATGTAAAGTTCAAATAGGTATCGGAGGCTGCTGCCCTGCCCCTTTGCTCTGTACTCTTGTTTTTTCTGGTGGGAGCAGAATTGGCCTGTGTGGAGGGTCAGGGGTAGACCCAGGCATCTTTGGGACACTGTAACTAATTACCAAAACATCTGCTTTCAGAAGCCCCAGAAAGGTCCCCAACCCCCAAACATGTCCTTCTTTTCCTTCCTTTTCTTTCTTTTCCTTCTCTAATCTACAGTGTGCTGAGCTCCAAAGCAAATTCTCATCCATTATACTTTTCAGCTTCTTTTTTGAAACATACATTCCTCTGAGAGGACTAACAAACTGAGATACTAACAAGCTCTGTGGTTCATTCATCAGATCCTTCAAGGGGAAGAAGGACCCAGGGCAGCTCTGACACTGGGGCAGGGGCAAGGCGTCACCGAGAGAGCGAGGGGCAGGTTCCAGAAAACAAGGGAAACCTGTTACTGTCCAATACTCTAACTGCCTACACCTTAAAATGAAACAAATACAAGTAATGGGTGTTTTTCACTGTTATATACAAGGCAGCCTGTTGGCCACATAATTCTTAAACAGCCAGAAAAAAAGCTGAAGTATTACCATGAATATGGGACATGGAACATAACAAAAGATCGAAAGATTCTTTCTTCCCCCTCTTTAGGACTAAACAGCTGTGGGCGTAAAGAAAAAATTCATTTCCTTATTTTAGAAAGTATAATATTCCACCCTTCATTATTTCTTTGAGAATGGTTGGAATTGTTATATCAATGAGAGGTTAGCCTGTATCGATTGAGTGATTTCATCAAAAAAATTAAACCAGTGATTGAGCCAAAATAAGTGGTCAAGCTACAAGACCAAAAATTGCGTATGGTCAACAGGTGAGAGGAATGTAGAATTTAGGAGCTACCTAATCAATTCCAAACGAAGGGAGACATGACAATGATGATTCTTATTTCTCCCTACTGATGGGACAGTGTTCTAGTAGACCCCAGGATCTTCTATTTAATCGCTGTTGTTAAGACTCTATCTCTGTTCCTCTTGGAAGAAAAGGTGCCACTGAGGACAAGGGAACAAGAATCTGTGTCAATCAACAATGCCCCTGAAGTAAACCAGGCAGGTCTGCGCTGCACAGTCTCCGCTGTAATTCTATCCCGAGAAACCAGAGCACAGGACCAGAGCCACACTTAAGCCTGCAGTGTAGGGTGATGCCATGGGGTCACGTGACAGCCTGCCTCTCCAAAGCTGTCACCATCAGTAGTATTTAGAGGAAAGGAAAAAAGTTGTAACAAGTGTAACACGAACATTAAGGAATACCAAGTCAGAGCCAATTAGGACGACAATTTGGCACTCCTGCCTCATGCATATGAAAAAGGATCCGCCATCAATGAGCAATAATGCATGGGATTTGTGGGAATGCTCTAACCTCAATACATCAAAGACGCTGCTGCACACCTCCGTCGTTTTCATTCCCATTAGCTCACCCTTGTCTGGGTGAAAGAGCTCAGTGAATCAATTGCTTCTGTTGAACTGTTTATATATTTTTCAAGTCATGATTAGGCCATTAGTCACTGAGCATATTGCACAGTAAACTAGAGTAACTGCCATTATGCAACTTCCCAAGAACATACAGAGAGCATTTACAGTGAGGCCACGGTGCCAGCAAAATGTGCAATGAGACTATTTATCAGCAATTGTAAGAACTGTGCCTTTAAATGCCAAATAAAATATACACGTGGCAGATACAGAAGTTGAGGGGGAAAAGATGCATGATTAAAGTACCAATATCTGCTTTTCTGAATATATTAGAGCCTGAAAATGAAAGTCCCCCTGAACCAGACCAGAATCTTGAACTCAGTCTTGGTTAGCTTGGTTAGCAGCTGTTCTCCTTCCAAATGCTCCCATACCTGCCAACATCTGTATCTGAACACACTCAATGTTGGGTCCAACTAAAGGAATTTCCCTTCTTATTTCCTATTAAAGATTCCCAGGACTCAGTATCACCCCCTACCCAAGCACTTGGATAATTCAGTAGAGGTCACTGGGGAGACCTTTTTTTTTTGAGATGGAGTCTCACTCTGTCACCCAGGCTGGAGTGTAGTGATGCAATCTCAGCTCACTGCAACCTCCACCTCCCAGGTTCAAGTGACTCTTGTGCCTCAGCCTCCCGAGTAGCTGGGATTACAGGTGTGCGCCAGCACACCCAGCTAATTTTTGTATTTTTAATAAAGACGTGGTTTCACCATGTTGGCTAGGCTGGTCTCGAACTCCTGACCTCAGGTGATCTGTCCGCCTCGGCCTCCCAAAGTGCTGGGATTACAGGTGTGAGCCACTGCGCCTGGCCTCTCCAGGGTTTTCTGAAGCCACATAGACTTATATGTTTGAGGATTTCCCATTTAAAGTCCTAAAGAACACTAATAGAAGAAAAAGAAAGGACCCTTAGTCACATTCACATACACTGCCCATGATAAGCCAGTGACAAATATGATTGAAGTTTTAAAGTAAATGTGCAAGGGATCAGCTACTCAAAACCTCCCAACAGGAACACGAGAAATAAGGGACCATGAGGAAGAGATCCAGGTCTCCACATTTACTGTACAAGTAATAACATAAGCAAGAGCCTTCCTAAGAGTGTTTTATAGTATTTTACATGGCAAGACTCTTACTCTCCGCTCTGTTAATCCTCACTTTCCTGCTACTATTCATATGCTTTATATGTATTTATTTGTTGAGTTATACATTTCAGCTGAACTTGGAATGACAGTTATTTTTAAGAGGCTGCCAACATGGGTCAGGAAGAACCTCAGAAACCTGGCTCACAGTTGCTCTGGCATCAGGAGCCTTGACAGCCAAAACCAACCAGAGAGTTGATGAGATCTAGGTTTCCAAAACACTAGAAAAAGGCATCTTTGCTTTCTCCCATCTGGCCATTAAAAAAAAAAAAAGTTATTTACCAAAGAAGACTCTTTTTGTAATACAATCAATCGCTTCCTCATGTGTTTAGGGTTCAAATCTAGATGTCCATATGTCAGTCTAGCTTAGAGCAAAATGTAGCTTTCTTCACCTTGGACTATGGAAGAGAGATGGTGCCCAATGGGCCAGCACACAGCAGCTTTCTCAATTGACAGTCCTGAGCTTCTCCACGGACAGCCTTCCAAAACTAACTGTGGCTGTTAGGATAAAGAGGGCAGTTTCTCAGCTTCGGTGCCTTGAAGGTTATTTCAACTTTCCACCTCTGTTAACTACACTGCAGGAACTTTTGACACTGAACTCTCCTTAATATCCATAAGCCAGAGATGTTCAGACGAAAAATTTCTCACTCCTCATCAGACAGCTGAAGACCTGAGTCCTTTGTCTCCCTATTCTGGAGATCACATTGAAGGGATTTTTGGGCTACCTGAAAGTGTTTATGACAGACAGACTCTTGGATTTAGGCTTAGGACAAGCAAACCTTTCATAGGAGTCCTTAAAAACAGACAGTGCTCTGTTTGTATCTTTGAACCCCATTCTAGTACAAACATGCCTGGCAACTAGTGCTGGAGGGTTAACCAAAGAGTTTTCTTCCTGGCAAATTGCTCTGCCGCCACCACGGGTATTACCATTCCAGGAGCCCTACAACTTCCCCTTATTCCTCTGTTCCTCATCCCCTGTCCCCTGAGATATTTTCTGTGCCCAAGCTGCAGGGGTTGAGGTCACACATCTGGTGCCAAGGAGCTGTCAGTGCCTTTGGCAGTGGCACAGTTCATGGTTCACGGTTCTTCTCCTGGCCCCTCCTTTGGTCTGGCATGCTGACGGAAAACGGCTCTTTTTTTCATCATCTGTCTGTTACTCAGAGGCAGACCACGGGGCCAACAAATCCAGCCCCATGATCATAGCTTGAAGGCACAAGGATATCTAGAAGTCATCCCCCAAACTTCAGGGACTACTGTCAAATCTTCTTGGGATACAGACATATTTCTCAGATCTCCTTTGGAAAGATCTTAGACTTGCTTGATAGAGGTCTTTGGAGATGATCAAATCCAGAACCCTCCTCTCATTTTAAAGTTTTCTTTATTGGATTCCTTATGGGAGACCAAGTTCCATTGGATTGCTTACTGTGGACCAAGGATGATGTTTTCTAGGGACTTACTGAAACTTGAGAGTCGGAAGTGGTCTGAAGGATTGTTTGATTTAGTGGTCCTGTGAACTGAAATTGCCTAATAGCTGTTGTAACATAAAGATTCTCAGGTCTCAGTCCCACCCCTTACCCAAACCCTTGGCTAATTCCACAGAGGCCTGTCTCACTGTGTCGCCCAGGCTGGAGTGCAGGGGCTCTCCAGGGTTTTCTGAAGCCACATTTGAAAACCACTTATATAACCCAACTTCCTCATTTTCCTAAGGCTCAGAGAACTTCGGTTATTTGCCAAAGGCCGCACAACAGTTAATGACAGGCCTGAGACTTCCACCCAGTTCCCAGCGTTTCTCAACCAGTGATGGTCTTTGCGTATACTTTCTGAGCATTCAGCATTCAGTAAAACCTCAATCATTTACTCTCTCCTAATAGAGATAATGTATTCTTAATGAATATATAATTCAATTTCCTTGAATGTATTATATAACCTATAAAATTTTAGAATCTTATTAGCAAGTTAAATGTCTCCTTTCTTAAATTAGGGCTGGTTTTTTTTAAAGAATTAAGGATTCTTCATTAATTCACCTTCATGTTCTAAGAGTGATAAGGGACTTCATGGGAAACAAATCAGAAGCACAAGTGAGTGAAATTTTCTTTAGGACAGCGAAAGAAATGGTCAATGAATTAACATATTTGTTAACTTCTACAGACAACACACACACACATACATACATGCACACACACACAGACACATACACACACACCCTCCCACTTCTGGCTCCAGAAATTACTTGTTACTTACTATGTGGGAAGGAATTTAAGTGGTTTCACTATTATGTCAGGTCAATCTGTTAAGTGTATTGTAAATTTTTTCACATCGGTATCCTACTTTGATCACTAGTGCCATTTGTATATTAGCTTGGAATATACACTGATCATAAAGCAATAAAACTGCATTTTGCTAAACTTTAAAAATGAAGGCTTTTGCCCAATGACACTGACATCCTCACGCCACCACCTCCCCACCCCCATTATTCAGAGTAAGTGGAGTGTAGAGCATTGGGTTTTCCCTTTCTGGGGAGGAACAAATGAATGAGTAACTAGTGAGGGCATCTTAGGGAGTTCCCCCGCCCACAGACTATGAGGCATCTTGATTTGAAAGGAATACACAATATTGCTGCTGCACCCACACCACACACACAGAAAAACACTTTTAAAGTTGACTTCTTACATAAAATCCAGCAGTACTCCCTGCTAGAATCTGAAGAAGAGAATATTATTATTACTATTGTTATTTTACTGGCAAGGCCTTTCAGGGGGTTATGCTTCATTCAATTGAGCCTAACTGATAGAGCTAACACATGTTTACACGTAATAAAAATGAAGTACAATCCACATGGAAACAAATCAGGGAACAGAGGAACCAGTCATTATTCATTCTTTAAACTGTAAAAACTAAAATGTTCTCTAAGCATTATCAAGTCCCAAATAAAAATATAATTTCACAAAGCAAAGACATTCATTTTATCTTTCAATAAATTATTTTAAGAGCAGAAAGCACTGACTTTAGCTTTACTGGCATATTTATTTGTTATCTTTGTTCTTAAAAATGGAATATTTCCAGGGACAAAAATTATAAGTAATATATGATTAATGTGATTTCATATATTTTAAAAATATCTGACACTTAAAAGAATATAATACCGACCATTCTTAATTAAAAGTCCCATTTTATTTTGAAAAGTCCTCCATACATACACGCCAATTCACAAAAATGCAAATTCCAAAAATTACTCAAAATATATTGTTTTTTTGCTTCCTGATACTATATTTTGCAGTGCATGGTGGTAAAGGCAATAACGTTTTAGGTAATACTTTGTTACACAGATTATTTATACTTATCCCAAAACACATATAACACAGAGTCTTAAATTTTAAAACCATATCAGATACTAAAATATACAACCTATCCTTCCAGGTCTTTCCTAAAAAGTATACATACCCGTCTGAAGTAGTATAAAAAATGAGGATCATTTCAAATCTGACAACACACTGCGAATTAGTGAATTATCTTAACACTTGTCCTACTTAATACCAATAAGAGAGCCATCCATCCAATATTCCGCGAGACAGCCAGGCTTCTGGTTGTGTAATTATTCACCTCATAGGGGTCCACCTTGAAGGCACGCAACACAGTTTTACGTGGATTATGCCGAAAAGAGATATTTATACAGAAGGAATTACTTAGGACATGTGGATGTCCGTGAAATAAAGATTCTTGACCACTCAAGCTACTCAATATTTCTCTCTAGGCTAGAAACAGAAAAGATTAAATAACATATTCATATGGGAAGCCAATGTTTCCATCAATGAAAAGCAAGAGACTGTAAGAGCATTTCAAGGCAAGATCTTTTAAAGTCCTACAAATATTTAAGTATAACCTCTCTACACTTTTTAAAAATACAGTTTATTTAAAGATATAAGGAAAGTCCATCAAATAAACAAGAAATATTTACTGAGAACCTCCTCTGTGGCCAGGATTATGTTTCTATCTAAGTCCCATGAACTTGGAGCATATTTACAAAATTATTTAACTTTATAAAGTATTTCAGTGAATAATACAGTCTTCCAAAATGTGCATGGGGCTGTAATTCCATCTAGTTTCTACGATGACACTACAAGCCTTGGATGGAATTACAGTCTTAATGGGAACAACCAGAGTGCACTACTCCATATGCTCGGAGAATTCAGGATGAACTCAACTTCTAAAATAATAAGCACCAAGCCATTGGCATGTAATTACAACCAGGAGGCCAAGCTGTCTGCTGGCTAGTATATGCGAAATGTTCAATTGAAAGTACCATCTCGCCTTTTTGTAGCAAAACCTATTTAATGTATCTGAAAAACCTCTTCCTCTCCAAAATTAAACTTTCGACTTTCATGATGAGAAAATTTCCACAAGGGTCTACCACATAGAGGTGATATATATCAGGTGATGACATATGGTCTGGATGCTACCAATAAAATCTAAGAATCTTCTAATATCACCTACATGCACCTAAACTTAAACTCTGAAAACTACAATGTATTAAGAAACAGGAAAAAAATCATGCTCAAGAGCCCTTTGAAATTACTGGCATTTCTTCTAATTCTTTGGGGCTAGTCTGACATTTATTAGCATAAACAAAGCAAAGTGCCTTGTGTCTGTAAGAGGGGAAAAAAAACTTCAGAGAGATTAAACCCAGAGTTGTAGAAAAAGTAAGTTTAGAAACGGATTTAGAATTTCGCAGGGAAAAGAAAAGACAGTGACACTATGAATCAGCATTTTTATATAAGCAGCCTGGAATAAAAGAAGAAACACACACACACACAGAGGATACAGCACCATGAGGAATGAAGACACAAATGCATACAAATTTAGTCTGTAGATTTGTATTTAGAATAAAGATGGCTTCTATCGTCTTTTTGTGCCTTTATCATACCTAACTTTATCTGGTACTCATAGAGCTCACCGACGCTGTGTAAAATCATAGCAACCAGAAAACTAAAGAAAACAAAACACCTCTGGCAGAAATCCTCACCAAACAAAGTATAAGGCATAAAGAAACTATACTTTCATTGGCCGCTTTTAACACAGCCACGCTTCTATCTGCAAAGGTATGGGACAATCCCATGAAAACTGAGTTCACGGAGGGCCCTCCTGTGGGTTATGTATCCTGGGTTCCAGCATAACCCGCTGGTTGAGAACTTACTATTAACATTAGCTCTTCAATTTATTTTTCTCATCCAGGGACTTGTGTACATTGTATCAAAGTGGTTACATAAAACAAAAAGTCATCAGATAGGAGACAGTAAAACAATATTGATGAATTTCCATGAGAATGAGAACATATCATTCACAGCTTTACTTAAAAACCTTCCTGCTAAACAAAAAAAAAGGACTAATGCAATGTCTGCTTCTCGGGGTCTCCCATGATTATGACTTGAGAAAACACACTCGATATAAGTAAATAAAGAAACAATAGTTGAAACAGTCCTGAAGTGACAGAAAAAATGGAGGTAGGGTTCTAAGCTCAACTCCAGAGGCAAGTTGGTACAGACAGCTCAAAGCTTCCCTAGTTGAGGTTCTCTATCTCAATGACAGACAAAACTCCTAACTTTGGCTTTCTCCATAGAGCATCAACTAAATTCAGTAATGATGAAGAATCTGCTTAACACTATAGGTTGAATAACTTCACAAGCTGTAACATCCTGTTGATGGAATACAGCCAGCCTTGCTCAACATAATATTGCAAATCCAAAACAGGGTAATTGTGAAAAGAGAGAATTTTGTGTACGTCCTCTTTCCAGAAAATATTCTGGGTGACATCCAATCTGCTTTTACCCAGCTCACTTATTTACAAGTGGGGCTAGCTAAAATGCAATGCCATTCTAAAACTACCAATAAACTATTTTGTAAAATCAAGTTTAGTAACGAGATTCTCATTTATGATATCCCTGACAACCACCAAAACCTGATTAGACATCTCTCTCCTTTGTCTAGGTGCTTTACTGAAAAAAAGCATGGAAATAGACTTGGAGATGCATATGTGTGTGTATGTGTGTTTATGTGGTGTGTATACATGTGTATTGCATGTGTATGTATGTATATAGTATGTATGAATATGTGTACGTATATATGCAGATGTGTATATGTGTACTCTGTGTGTGCGTGTGTGTGTGTGTGTGTGTGTGAGCGCGCCCATGTATCTAAACACACTGCTTTTCCTATATGCAGCAGGAATTTCCTATTTGGCATATCAAGACAATACATACTCTTTTGGACGGAGCTGGTGAGTCAGGCAGTGTTTTGGAACTGCAATGCTGGAGTGTGCGTGACTCATAAGGAAAGCAAGTTTGGGGTCTGGGACTGTTCTATCAAAATGGGAAGGAGTGGGAAAGAAGATGGCTTTTTCTAATTTCAATTTTTATTTTTTATATTATTTTGATTTTTTACTTTTGAGACAGGGTATTGCTCTCTTGCTCAGGCTGGAGGGCAGCGGCATGATCATAGCTCACTACAGCCACAAACTCCTGGGCCCATGGGATCCTCCCGCCTCAGCTCCCGAGCAGCTGGGACTATAGGCAAGAGCCACCACACCCAGCCAATTTTTTCTTTTTTTTCTTTCTTTTTTTTTTTTTGTGTGTGTGTGTGTGTGTGTAGAGATGGAGTCCCCCTATGTTGCTCAAGCTGCTCTCGACCTCCTGGGCTCAAGGAATCCTCCCACCTTGGCCTAGATTTTTATTTTTAATAGACAAATAATAATTGCATGTATTTGTGGGTTATAATATGATATTTTGATATATCTATATATACTATAAAATGATTATATTAAGCTGATTAACATGTCCATCACCTCACGTACTTATATTTTATAATAAGGACATTTAAGAATCTATTCTTTTAGCAATCTTGACTTTATAATACCTTATTATTACTGGGGTTAAAAATGAATAATATTAATAATCCTGTGCAATGGGTCTCAGAAACTTAGCCCTTTTGTCTAACTGAAACGTTTGTACCCTTTGATCAACCAAAGATGGCTTTTGTTGGCAATTCAATTTTTTTGACAAATTCCTCATTTTTGTCTTCATTTGGAGTTTTTATCCACTACAGGAGAGGAAAATGAAACAAGCCAGAATAGAGGAAGATGAAACAAACCCCTCGGGATTCTGAAGGGGACACTGGGTTGGGTTTTTTTAATTTTAATTTTTATGTGTATTATTTGCCTTAGAGACGGGATCTCACTGTGTTGCACAATCGGCTTTGAACTCCTCTTCTCAAGTGACCCTTTGGCTGGGACTACAGGAGCACCCCACTGCATTAGGCTCATCCAGTTGGGGGTTTTTTAAGTACTGTTTTCGCTCTGATTGGGTAGCCTCAAAGAGGAGGAAGAGTCACGATGAGCTTGATTCAGAATCTTCAGCCCTCCACTCTATCAGCAACCTGCCTTTCTTCAAGTCTACTTGGCCCAGTGCTGTTATTCCTCCTCCACTGGCAACTAGATGTGTGAGTGCCATTGATTCCTATTACCAAAGGGATTAACTTCAAAGTTCTCTTGAAGGCTTTACAGTTCTTTTCCAGCAGTTCCTCATTCTTCAAAGGTAATTAACCTCTTGATGGGCTTACAGCAGAAGCAGTGTTAGAAGTCCCAATACATTGATGATATGTTATAAACCAGGGGAGAGGATAATTGGAAAATGTATTTCCAGCCTCATTGGAAAATATATTTCCATTTATTGAGAAAAAGTACACTCAAGTGTTCAGGAACATATGAATCACAGAATTACAGATTGGCAGAGGCCTTAGAAAATCATGCTATTTCGACTTCTACTAATAATGAGAAAACGGAGGTGGAAAGAGGGAGCGTGACCTGCCGAGCCACAGTTACCCAACCAGCACCAATGTAGTCAGTGCTGCCTGGAGCAAGGTCTGACCATACTGTGGGGCAGAATCTTCCCTCCAGTCCTCTTCATAAAGCACGATGGTGCTGTTCAAACGCAACCTGTGCCTCCTGTCCTTAGGTTGCCAGATTACATTTTAGGAGAGGATTAGGAAATAATGACTAAGCTCTGAAAACTGAGAATGAGACAAAGGAAGAAAGGGAGGTAAGAAGGAAGACAATAAGAGACAACAAGCAACTTATTGTAGTGTTTGCAATCACTACTTGTGCCTTTCATTACATTTAAATGCATGTTGAAATGATATGATGCAACCACCTTCATGCATTCTGCAGTGAAAAAGATGGTGCTGGGTTGGAATTTCATTGTAAGTGTCGCAGAAATATCCCTTTGGCATCAGGTCCCAAATCATTATTTGCTCCTTTTATCACTGTCATCATTGCGTATCATGGCAAAGCTCCCTGAGGGGAGGAGCTCTGTCTGTCTTGTTCATTGTTATATTCCTTACACCTACGGAATCCATGGACAAGCTAAGTAAAATTTACTGAAAGGCTGTATAAAAACTTCTACACGGAATGAAGAAGAAATATGCATAATTTGAATATGCATATGCAGTATTACAGTTTTCTGTAAAGGAAAATGAAAAAAAAGACCTATTTAAAATTTAAAACCACATTAAAAGATTGAGAGCTTGTTTGTATTTATAAAAAGCAGAAGTATGTTAAAAATGTAAAGCACCTATTAAGCTGTTACTGTCAGTTTCACCTGTTAAGTAGGTACCATTAGTTAAGCCAACATAGTTCCTGAGTTACAAAGCATATACAGGCTGAAGCACAATATCAAGAAAACATGTTAAAGGGCGGTAAATAAATAGCCACTGAGAAGATACCCTGAACAAATAAATAAGAAACAAGCAAATGTAGTTGAAATAAATGGAAGCTCTAGGCAGTGTGTGGACAGACCGAATAAAAGTGGTCACTGTGTACGCCTTGGCCTGAATGTCTGTGTGCCTCTAAAATTTACATGTCGAATCCTAACTCCCAAGGTGATAGTATTAGGGAGTAGAGCCCTTGGGAGGTGCCCTCTTGAATGGAATTAGCGCCTTTATCAAAGAACACCCCCAGGAACTGCTTTGCCTCTTCCACCATGTGAGGATACATGGAGAAGGTGCCATCTATGAGCCTTAGAACAAGCCTTAGAACAGGCAGGGCGTGGTGGCTCATGCCTGTAATCCCAGCACTTTGGGAGGCTGAGGCGGGCAGATCACCTCAGGTCAGGAGTTCGAGACCAGCCTGGCCAATATGGTAAAACCTCGTCTCTACTAAATATACACAAATTAGCCGGGTGTGGTGGCACGCGCCTGTAGTCCCAGCTACTCAGGAGGCTGAGACAGAAGAATCACTTGAACCTGGGAGGCAGAGGTTGAAGTGAGCCGAGATCATGCAACTGCACTCCAGCCTGGGTGACAGAGCAAGACTCTGCAAATATGTACTTTATATGATTAATCTATTTGTAACCATTGAAGTAAACATTTTTCTTTGTGCTTTTAAATTCAAACCTCTACCTTAGGAGCCATATCACAGTAACAAATTAACTATATGGCAAGTAATCTATATGATTACTTTGGGTTCTCAGATGACTTGCTATGTATTTAATGAAGTAAAATGATAAGTCAAGTCAGATATAGGTAGGAACAGTAATATTAACAAATGTAATCAAAAGATTTGTCTATTTTTAAAGACTCAAGAAAGTCAGTTACACCCAGTTAACACATACATTCATACAATGGGTACAAATACCTAATTTTTGGAAAACATTTCATACAATTTTGGCCATTGTAAATATATAAATAATAAGAAGAAGACCACCACGACCACCACCACCACCACCACCAATAGCAACCACTTTCTAAAAAATGAAGGCTAAGGAATAAGCAGTGTGCTGGGCACTTTACCTATATTCCATTGTGTTCTTACAGGGACATTCCATGTTCTATATTTTTACTTTAGAGATGTGGAAACTGAAGTTCAGGCTAAGTAATGAGCCCAAGATCTTGAACTGTCAGATCTGGGTTCAAAACCTTAGTCAGAATGAGCCCAGACCTCCCATACAGGCACAGGTCTTTGCAGATGGGAAGATACAGATAGATAAGCTTTCTTCTCTACTTAAACTCAGTGTATCTGTACACTGACTAGCCACGTAGCATATTGGTAGAGTGTATGGGCTCTGGAGCCAAAGCTCTGAGTTCAGATTTCAGCTCCGCCACTTACTGGTGCATGCCCTAACTTCTCTGTGCCTCTCAGTGGCCTCAGCTCTGAAGATGGGAATCATAATAGTACCAGAAGAACTGATACCTACCTACTAACAGGGCCACTGTGAGAATTAAATGAGTTACTACACATACAGCACAAAGAACATCATAGATGGGAGCAAATGTTTAGTATCCTTTGAAATACTAAAAAGAGCACTGAATTTGAATTCCAGTGGTCTCAGTCATTCATCTGCTGCATGAACTTACGCAAGTCCCTCAAGCTTCCTGGGCTCCACTGTCCTCATCTGTAAAAATGGAACACCGACGGCCTTGCTTCCTCTCCAGAACATCATAAGAAACAAGTAATGGAAGACAAGGTATGTGAAAGGGCTTTGGAGGCTAAAAAGTGCTATATATACCACGTACATGTGAATTATCGTCATATATATACCACGTACATGTGAATTATTTCAGCCTCTCAAAGCCAAAGAGGTCAATGTTTATTCCATTCTCTCCTGCCTGAGAATTTAACACTAAGCATCAGCTCCAAAGCCTGGACACTGAACTGCCAATCGTAACCGAACACCCGTCCAGTCACCTAGGACTCGATCAAACAGAACTCTATTAACTACCTCCTTCTGCACACCCACCGTGAGAACATAACTGATGTTCATCATGACCCCAAAGCACTCCAAGACTCTGAAGTACCTTCAGGGAAAGATTAAATTATGTTCAGCCTAGTTTAGTATGAAGTGTATTTAATTATACTCAAATTCTTTGAAAATTGGTGACCTAGGAAAAGCACAGAGAGTAAGTGACAGGCTCTCTGGTAACTGGAAGCCTCTCCTCACCAGTCCACCCCTGGTCACCCTTCACAGAGTTAATTGTAGAAGATACAGTCCACCCTAGGGTAGGAAAAACTGGGATTCCAACACACTAATTATAAAAGTCAAAAGAACTTGGCCTTGCATAATCTTCAAGATCACTAATGTGCAGAAATACAAAAGTCAAAACTTGAAACAATGAAAACTTTAATCTACCTGTTTACATGTTTCAAATAGACTTTTGTCCTTGCTAAGAATGAATTCAATTGCTTGAATAAAAAAACATGAATATATTACTATCTGATTATCAGTACTCAAAAGTACAAAAACAGATGAGTAAGTTAGTATTACGCTCCTGCGAAGAGGAAATTAACATTTAGTTTACTAGGTAAGTTTTGTCCCTTCTTTTTTTTTTTTTTTTTTTTTAAGAGATAGAGTCTTGCTCTGTCGCCAGACTGGAGAGCAGTGGTGTGATCTTGGCTCACTGCAAGCTCCGCCTCCTGGGTTCTAGCAATTCTCCTGCGGCAGCCTCCTGAGTAGCTGGGATTACAGGTGCGTGCCACCATGCCCAGCTGATTTTTTGTATTTTAGTAGAGACGGGGTTTCACCATGTTGCCCAGGCTTGTCACAATTGTCCCTTCTTTAAAAGAAATTATGTCTATGTTAATGAGGAACATAACAAAATAATGAAAGGCTATATTGTATTATGGTTGTAAAAGCACAGCTATTTACTTTGTTTAAATTATTTCAACACCGTAGAATTATGTTATCTTTTCCAATTAAAAACTGGGAAACACATGCCAGCCTTAAGGACTACATTTCAGAGCTGAGAGAGAAACGAGTGGTCGTCTATGATAACCTTCTATCCAACTCGCAGCTCCTCTCTGGGGAATACCTGATAAGAGGGTCTTTCTACCTCTGCTTGAACATCTCCAGTGTCAGAAGTTTCACTGCCAAATCAATCAGCTTGTTCCATTTTTAGACAGTCCTGATTGCCAGAATGTTCTTCCTCAAGTGGAGTCGAACTCTCCTTAGCGCTGACTTCCCTCCTGTTCTTAGTTCTAAGTTGCGTACTCTACGACCACTTCAGTAAGTGATTTCACTTCCCATAAGGCCCTTTGCTAGCCTCACTCATTTTATCAGTTGGACAATGACTGGCTTCTATTCACAATTGTCACTGTTATTCTGTGAACCACAATGACCATTCTTCATAACCACCTACCACCCACTGAAGTGGTGGCTCTTGGGCATCATGGCTCTTGGCGACCATGGCTCTATGGAGAGTATGATGGGAATGGTCCTAAGGCCATTATGGGATATTTTGGACTTTACTGGGATCCTGCCATCACATACACTGTTTCTCTGAGAAATACATACAAACGTTCAAAGGTCAAACTTAGAATCTTTCTGAAAAGGATCCATTTATAAATTAGTATTTCTACTTTTGGGAAAAATCTGCTTCATGAGAAAGAAGATATAATTTATCACTCTGTCTGTTTACCAGTCTTATGAGCCAAGTCAGTGTTTTGATGCATGCATAAAAAATTCCACAGCTCCTCCTCCTGCAGTAGAAGCAGAAGTAGCAGAGCTGGCAAACCTGTAGTATCCAAATGACCACCTCTGCTTCCTGGAATAACAGAAGCTGAAGATGAAGAGGTCATCGTCTCCCAGGTACCACCCAAGGACCCAGGCAAGCCCACCAGGTGCATGGGACAATTCCAGAGCCCTGGGCCCAGCCTAGGACTGAAGACAGCTTCTGAAGCTTTGCGTCTACATCCAACAGGCCTCTCTTTCCTCCTTGCTGTGGTAAACACTGAAGTTCTAGAAAGTGTCTTATTAGTACCTTCATCTTGAAATGTGAATGATTTAAGCAGAGAAGTGACCGTATTTATTTTTATTTTACCCAATGTCCATTTGGGCAGTTACTAAACTTAAAAATGCAGCCTGGACAACAGAATGAGACCCTGTATTTACAAAATTTTGTAATTTAATTTATTACAAAAAATAAATTAAAAACAAAAAATAAGTGTGGTCACACAAGTCTGTAGTCCTAGCTACTCAGGAGGCTGAGGCAGGAGGATCACTGGAGCCCAGGAGTTCGAGGCTGCAGTAAGCTATCATAGCACCACTACCCTCTGGCCTGAGCAACAGAGTGAGACTGTTTCGCTCTCTATATATACCAATAAATAAATGAATAAATCAATGAACTGTAATGTGATAACATATAAATATCATGCATACCAACAGTCCTTACTTTATATATTAATGTCTTATTTAACCTTGGACAGCTCTCCTGGGCTCTCCTAGCCTTCACCATTCAGAACATGGCTATCAATGCCTCAGGCCACACTGGCTAGGTGGAGAGAGCTAGGAATGAGAATTAATGCATATGATTCAGTTTAGTGATTTTATAAGCTTGATTATCTGGTTTCTCTTAAGTGTACAGATGTAGGCAAATATGAAAGGAGACTGAAGACACGACAACCAAGAAAAGTAGACAGGACGGAGGCTGCGGCATCAAGAAGAAGTATGAGCTTCTGAGGCATCAGGACGTTACTATGTCAAGGTAATAACTTCATAGAAATGACAATAAGTCAAGAAAAAAGGTTAAATTATATTCACTATATAGTAGCACTCTACTTAGGAAGGGAAGAAATTTTATAATACCTTTTACAATGATTTCTGCCTGAAAATGTTGAGTTTTCTCCCCTTTCTAACAATGTCAGCACTTAATGCATTTAAATAATATTCTGAGTAAATATACTATCTGGAAGAAGTTATTCCAGGAGTCCACAAACTTAAATATTTAAATCTTTACTAGAGAAATATGGAAGTAAGAACAAAAGTGAATAATCATTGAGGAACTCTTAAGAATTACGGTTTTGCATTCTCTGTGTAGAGAGGAACCTATGACGGGAAAAAATAAATTTCCTTTTTGACCTACTGGTGAGTACTGTCATAAAGCCCCTCCAGCTTAGGTGACCTGAGAGAATTTTTAAACCCTCTTTTTGGAATAGTGGAAAAAGGTTTTCTTCCCTTCTCATTTCCAAGAGAAAGGTCGTGTTAACCCTACAAGCTAAGAGAGGAAAGGACTAGAGGTGTGTTGTGGAATCCTTTCTCGACTCTTCTTTCTCTAATATTCTTGCTATATAAACACGGTAGTTCTATCAGTAAGAGTTTTAAGGAAGTGTTGGCGAGGCTTGCTCACGCTTCAGGATATAACAGTGACACAGTGAGTGGCACCAACAGCACCACAGTACAGTGGAAAAGCCACAGCGGAGCTAGTAATAGAGTGTTAGTAATAGCGGGACGAACACACCTGCTGGTGCAATTTAGGTGAATTTCCACAGCAGCACATACAGTAGTTAATTTTGCTTTAGATTATGAATTGGGAAGATTCCTTAGCATATTATTAGGATATTATCATATCAGCATATCAAAAAGTATTAAGGACAAAAAATTCTAATTACAAGTGTAAGTTTTTGTCACCAAACTTATAATTTCCACTTCTTCAAATACCTGTTTGCTTTTTTACCCTTGGACTTGTGTAAGACTCTACTCAGGCCTTCTCTTCCCTTCAAATCCCAGTTAAGAAGATGCTATTTAGAACATAGCTGTTGATTCATCTTTTTAACAGCACTCTTTTTTTTTTTTTTTTTGGTACAAAAATCTCTAGGGCTTTTCTTCTTTCCACTTAAATCTTTTTTCCCACCCAGTGTTCCCTGAAGAGCTAAGGCTAACTTTTTCCTTTTCTAAAGATCTTTTTTTCCCTATGCTTTTTCCCCATATTTTGACCCGCCCCTCCCCCACCCTCTTCATCTCTCATATAAAAACAACAGTCTCACTGGGCTTAATCCCCAAATGTTTTTAATTGACTCATTTGGTGAGGCTCTCTCTAGCTAAATGAACAGTCTGCCTTTTCAAAGGAACCAAACATTTCTTCCTTCTGAATATTTTAAATCTTCTTACAAAGCCAAACATGGATTAAACAGCATTACATAAGTCTCTTCACAGCACCTAAGTACAAATAAGGAATCAAGTCCCAATAACCAATGGGACATGGATACTGTTCTCACCAAGAAATAACCACCCCATCAAGCTGCCCTATCCACCAGGAAGAGACCCACCCAGGCACCGGCAAGCTTTGCCCAAAGAGCAGAATGAGGTTCCTTCTGAAACTATACCACTGCTCTGCAGACACATCTCACCCACAGTGCTTTCCTATTGCCAGGAGCACCGGGAGGGAATATTTGCCCATTCTAATCATCGCTTCTAAAGGCACAGCAAGAGATCATGCCACAGAGGTGACGGGGAAAGAAAGAGCAGTGCCACTACTCTGTGGTTAACTTCTCACCTGTATTGTAAATTAACTACCCTCGTTATTCATTTGAACAGCACCTAAAGAACCTTCAAGTCTAAACACATCACTCTATCATTAGTGACTGTTGCTGAAGAAGGACTTCACTGAAATATGATGGTATTAACATGTGAGGAGGCTGAAATGAATTGTCCTTAGAGTGGCTCATAGTACTAACCCCTCCCTGCCCCTCCCATTCTCACTCGCAGTACCTGGGAGATGATGCTTCACTGTTCTAAGCTTAGACTTAATACAACACTGCACTTTTCTTAAACAAATAAACCTTTTTCTAAAGTGGATTAAAACATCTCAACAGCTACGGCGCACATGCAGTCATTAAAGATCGTTCAGCATATAAACAGATAATTTCTACAGTATATGGTTTAAGAAGTTAAACAGAAAGTTAACAGAAAAACTATTCTTGAAGTATGAGAACGATTAAGTGGAAATGTTAAATTTTCAAGGAAAAGTATTTTTAAAATAACCTCAAAAATTAAAAAATAAAAAAAAAATCTTCACTGAAGCTAAAAAGACATGACCAGTGAAGGAAAAGCTTTAAATTAGGAGTCTGGAGTCTGGTTTTCGGCCTCAGCCATCAAACAAACAGGCTGTGTGTTGTAGGAGTGGTCATTTAACCGCACTAAGCCTCAAATGTCTCCTCTGTAAAATTAGAACATTAGGTTCAATTAAAGCCATTTAATCTTTAAAATTCTACTATTGTCCTTCCAATTCAATAAAATAAGCGGTATTTAATAATACCTGCTTTTTCAACTAAGCTAATTTTTTAAAAGGCAGAAAGTCTCAAATGTCAAGAAAATCTAACCAGAAAAGAATAAAAAATGTTTGACTTGTACAACATAAACTCGGTCCAGAAATCAGTATCTGCTCTTCCAAAGAAAAAAAGTCTTTTGTTTTCTATTGTTCAGTGTACAGCTCGCCACTAAGCAAGGAATAAATGTGGTGGCTACAGTCCATCTGTATGTGCCAACATGTTACTTTCAAGGGTTCAGTAGCTCCACGGCAGAAAGAAACTTCTCTATTACTCACCATTAAACTGCATTTCAAAACCTACCAAAACAGCTCCGAAATTAAGCAAGCAAAATGTTGCTGTCATCCATCTGAAACTGTTAGAAATCTCAAGCTCGTCATAGAATCTTTGACCTCACCATTCAATGCTTTACAAATTGAGTAACTATGTCCCTGTCATTTACTACTAAAATGGCAAAAATAAAAATAAAAGGGGAAGAGAACACTGAAGGTTAGGAGTAGGTGATGATGGGAAAAGGGAAGAACAAACATGTCCAGCTGAATTCAGAGCTAGATTCCAAGTGGGTTTCAGGGAGGACTGAAGTCAGAGAACCGCAAATGTTGCTTCACCGTTTGTTGATTCATGGCTTTCCCTTTGACTCATCAGAGTGAGGTCTGAGACTGTTTTTGGGTCATAGTAAAAAGAGTTCTGAAGGACAATGTGACTTCCAGGGAGAGGTAAGCCAACCTACACTGCATGAGCCAGCAGAGCAGATACTGAAAGGTGATAAGAAGAAAAAGAAGCACTTGTTTTTATTAACGTAAGACCTCACCAACTTCCTCAGACTTCCCCAAATGAAATGTCAGACTCGCATGATTCTGAGTAAGAATCAACTCTGTCCCTTATAAGAAAAACATCCCAAATTCAGTAATAGTCGCGGGCCGTTCTTTTTGACCAAGTAGATTTTACTCACCAACATTTTTTTAAATGTAAATTTCCCAGTAGGAAGCAACACAGTACAGAGTTTTAAAAAATAAAATTCTTAATCCGCTCAGGATGAAACACACTACTTAAAATAAACTGAATGACACCTAAAATGATCCGCTGAATGAAAAGAAAAGCTATTCCAAGTCACAAAATAAACTATTATTAAGCCATGGAAGCTTACTCTGTATTCTCACTCTCCTTTTCAATGACATTTTTATGAAATACATGTGGTAGGCAGTTTGTGCTTTGCAGCAGAGAAAATTCAAATAATGCTTTCCCAATTAAAAAAATCCTGGGGTCTTCCAGGACCGGCCCTTCCTTGTTCTCCTCCATGCCGGTCAAACTGGCGATCTGGACAGGCTCTTTGGAGCAAGGTGCTCAACTCTTGAAGAATAGTACTGGCGAGGACTTGGGGATGTACTTCTCTGCATCTGGGGTGCAGAAAAGATAAGAACACAGTCCCTGTTTTGCCTCTGCCCCTGTTCTTATGTTTCTGCTGGTGCACATCTTGCTGTGCTCTGCAACCCCCACCCTCCCACCCCCGCCACGGCCATTCCTACTTGCTGCCTGACAACCTGATCAAAGGAGGGCGGAAGAGGAGAGCCAAGTTTAATAACCTTACCAGGAGATCAGATTGTCGGGGGCCAAGCAGAAGTCCTGTGATAGCGGCTGAATCCTGGCCATTTACAGAGCAGCACAAAACTAGTCCTGTTCCTTTTCCTGCCGCGGTTGCCATGGCCGACCCAAACAATATACCCCAGCTTCAGCCTCCTTTGGCTTCCTAACCGCCACCCACAGACCTCCAAACGTGGGCAGGAGGAGGTGAAAACTGCTCACTGAAGGGAATTGAGGAGCTAGGTAGAGGATGAAAAGGGGATCTGGGCCGCAGCTTAGTCCGAAGGGTGTAACGTGGTAAGCAGACGTGCTGCTTTTAGCTGCTAGGCTTTGCTTCTGTGAGTTTTCACCTCATTTCTAAGTGGAAAACAGACGTTAAGAAGAAAAAGAAACCAGCTAAAACCCCAACTTGGGAAAATTACTATCACCTGTAAACTTTGGTTTTAGCACTTTTAAACTTTGGAATGAACTGTGAACCAGCAAAACAAATGGAAAAAAAAAAAAAAGCAGCGACATCCTGGGTATAGTAATATCTGAACAGAGGCAAGGTTCGGGAGGGGCTATTGGCACACCCTAGGAATGGCATACGCGTTGCGACGTTCTGGTTTAAAATAAATTCCTATTTGAAGATGCCATTAAAAAAATTTAGATGCAGAAACTACACAAAGAAAGAGGAAAAAAAGAAGATTACCCTAAAAATAAACCACCAATGAATTGTTTATGACACATGTTGAAACTAATAACAGATTAGCCCAGGGAATGGCGCTCAGGCGATGGAGCACTTGCACTCTGGGACCAGCGTGGCCACTGCCCAGCTAAACAAGCCACTGTTCCTTTTGGCCATTCACTTCTTCATCTATAAAGGGGGCGGAGAAGGGGAAAAGGAGTAGGCTGTCTTTAAATTGCTTTACAACTCTAAATTTCTCTTTATAACCTCTATGAAAAGTATTGCAACTAGGTTCGAACAAAATCATATAAATAAAAGACATGGAGACTAACATCTTAATTTTCACAATGACTATACTGGGCTGTGGGGGGTGATGTTTCCCTTCTTCACTCAGTTTAGGAAACTGTGCCTATAATAAATAGTACCTCTATGGGGTGGTAGTGGTGGTTGCACAACGTGGTGAATGTACTGAATGCCACTGAAATGCATATTTAAAAATGGTTAAAGTGGGTTGGGCACAGTGGCTCACGACTGTAATCCCGGCACTTTGGAAGGCCGAGGCAGGTGGATCACCTGAGGTCAGGAGTTCGAGACCAATCTGGCCAACACAGTCAAACCCCGTCTCTACTAAAAATACAAAAACTAGCTGGATGTGATGGCGCACGCCTGTAAGCCCAGCTACTCAGGAGCCTGAGCCAGGAGAATCACTTGAACCTGGAGGGCAGAGGCTGCAGTGAGCTGAGATCACACCACTGCACTCCAGTGCAGGCAAGAAGAGCGAGATTCCATCTCAAAAAAACAAAACAACAACAACAACAACAATGGTTAAAGTGGCAACTTTTATGTTAAGTATCTCTAACCATCGTTTAAAAAATTAAATCTGTATAAAAGAGCGGGCAAAAAACGTCACGGAGCCCACACTGTACGAATGTTTTGGAGGTGCGCACTGACTTAAAAATAAAAAACATGGAATTTGTTTTCATTTCCTATCTAATTTAGTCTCCAGGGCCTGCTAAGTACAGGTTCCATTTCTACTCGGGTATGAGAGAAATGGCTTATTTGCTGTTTTACAGAGCAGTTCCTTAACTATCATTGCCTCTGTCTCCCCCTTTCCCCCAAACATTGACTATCAGTCTACAGAATCAGTCAAGTTCTACAAACCACTACTAACAGCTCCTGCAAGGCGCTCCCTCTAAGAATCTGTACAGATCAAAATCTCAAGTGCTTACTTGCCTAGGGACTGCCATAATTTAAGGTGTTGCTTCTTTTTAAAGTATAAAAAACAGGTGCTCTAAGCTGATGAAAGTAAATGTCCTTTCAACACATCTCTTCCCTAACACTTGAAAATCTTACCGACAAGAAGTACTTCCCACACTCCGGTCGGTAATTTCTGCACTTTTTTACTTGTCCTTTGAAGCCACAGTGCAATGTGATTCTACACCTGGGGTGAAACAATTCCTTACGGCGAGCCTTTGGAGAGCACCCCGAACAAGGGGGCTGCTGGAATTCAAGTGTGATGCCCAAGGAGGCTGTCTCCCTACCTCAGAGCTGAAGTGATCAAATGCTTCTTGACAACCTTCACGAGAAGTCTCAAAGTTACACACACACAGCTTAGTCATTTCCAAACGTCTGCACCAATGTATACCCAGGAACTTTCCTGCCCAGCTCTCTAAGCAAGTGAGGGGGAGGGGCCACAGGGAAAAACATACCAATGAATCAAGCGACCTCATAGCCCTACACTAGTGCTCTGAAGGCCTCCTTAACTCCTCAGGCCTCACCTCTCTCATCCGTAATTGCAGAGACTGGACCCAGTGATCCTAAAATCCCTACCAGCTGGAGCATCCTGGAGTCTCTGTGACAGGACTATGACACGATTGCCCACAGCAGTTCACACAGAAGCCAAAAAATCCAGGTAGTGAGCCTATGCTGGGACTTGGGGGAGGGCTAAAGGGAAGGCAGGGACCAGAGGGTGAGCAATGAAATTGACGATACGGGATTCCAGACCTGCTTCAAACAATAGCCCTCCCGTTTTGTTCACCCCACACTAGGTTCTAGGGAGGGAGATATAAGGATACCTCGTCCTCTGTGAGGTGACTCAACACTCACAGACCAAAACTGAATGATGGAGCAGAATAAAATCAAGTAACTTAAACATCCACATAGTCCAATTCTTTCCCTGATCGAGTAAGTCACAGAGGCCTTTCCTGAGATTGAGACCTATTTATACAAGTGCAGGCTGGGCGCCTTTCCCTGAAGGTCCCACTCAGTTATTCTCTGGGTTTCCCAATCACAGTGAGTGGTGTCATTTGCCCACTCACTTCCTCAAACCAGACACTGCCCCCCTCATTCACTTCCAATATCTAATTGCTCATCAAGTCCTCTAAATCCTTCCTTATTAACATCTCTCCAATCTGCCCATTCTTTCCATTCTGTCACTTCTATTGCCACTCCAAACTCCATGAGAACAAGGGGCCTGTCTGTCCTGGTCCCTGCAGGAGCCACAATACACGGACCTGTGATTAGCATGGAGCAGGTGCTCTGTGATTGTGGAATTTTCAACATTCCTCTGTCACCTGGATTTCTACAACTGCTTCCTTTCTGGTCTCCTTGCCCACCACCTGGTCCCTTATCATGCCAAATGCATAGCACTAACAGAATGAAATTACTGAGACACACACCTGACTTTTCACATCCCTATAGTCCTTAAATGGGTCTACATTGCATCCGAGATAGAATCCAAGATCTCTGCTTGACCCACAAGGGCCCTTCCTAATCTAGACCTTGAGCCCCTCCAGCACTGTCAGGCCTGCCTCACTGTGGACGTACCAAACTGCTCATTGCTCCTTCAGCCCATCCATACATTATTTTGCACTTCTTTTGTCTTTCTTTGCCCAAGCTTGTCTAAACAACTCCTCATTCTGAAAAGCTTGGACTGAAGGACGTGCTCTGAAGGCCTTCTCTGCACCCTTTCCTCCAGTCAACCTGACTCGGGTATAAAATATACCCTATCATAATGCTTAACAGAGAGCAATGGTTAATCTGTTGCCTGCTCCCAGTACTGGAGGTCAAAGACCACATCCTATCTGATGCTTTAGCCCCAATACCTAGAGCAGAATTTGGCATCTAATACGTATGCGAGAAATCTTTGTTGAATTAATGAAGAATGGAGAAAGTGAATGACAGGCAGAGAGAAAGAAAGAGATCTTAAAGAAAGAGAGGGCCAGGTGTGGTGGTTTACGCCTGTAATCCCAGCACTTTGGGAGGCTGAGGCAAGTGGATCACGAGGTCAGGAGTTCAAGACCAGCCTGACCAACAAGGTGAAACCCCGTCTCCACTAAAAACACAAAAAAATTGGCTGGGTGTGGTGGTCCGTGCCTGTAATCCCAGCTACTCAGGAGGCTGAGGCAGGAGAATTGCTTGAACCCAGGAGGCGGAGGTTGCAGGGAGCCGAGACCGTGCCATTGCACTCCAGCCTGGACAACAGAGTAAGATTCCATCTCAAAAAAAGAAAGAGGGAGGGAGGGAGGGAGGGAGGGAGAAAGGAAGGAAGGAAGGAAGGAAGGAAGGAAGGAAGGAAGGGAGGGAGGGAGGGAGGGAGGGAGGGAGGGAGGGAAGGGAAGGGAAGGAAGAGAGGACCCTGAGAAGGTTAAGTGCTTTATTCAAGGCTAAATAAACCAGTCAGTGTCAGACTGGGACAATAATTCAGGCCTCCTAATTTTTTCTGATGGATCCTCCTTCTTCCAATCCATCCCATAAGTGCTTTTCAAGTTTCTCTTCTCTTCACTTTATCACCTGCAGCTAGAAGAGCTTCTACAGTTTTCCTAACAACTATCCAATCTCTATCATCTCTTTTCAATCCTAGACTTACATATACAATTTTCTGTCACCTAAATGTCTCATTGGCAGCTCAAATTCAAAAGATGAGGAAATGAAATAATTACATTTCTAACCACCCTGCCACCAAGAAAAAGAAGTTGTTCCTCCTCAGGAATCTGTAGGCTCCTCCTCCCCATTCATACAGTCAGGAACTTGAGACAGAAATGTGGAAGCTAGCATCTATTTTTTTTTAATTACTATTTCTATACTGGGACATATACCATGTGTTTTACATTTCTTACTTCATTTAAAATGGCAGAACCAAACCTTGGTAAGAAGTCATGCAACTGGAATTTGGGAGGAAAGAGAATAGGGTAGGAAAAAAATAAAAGAAATCTGGTATTTGCCACTCATACTTGGCACCGTCAACTTCTCTTTCACTCAAACTCCTCAAATACAAATACCAAATCCTCCTGGTTGTTCCACCAGTCCTCCCACTCTACTGCCACTATTCTAACCTGGACCCTCCTAAAGTCTCCTGGACTTTTTCACGAGTCCCTAGATGGTCTCTCGGTCTCAATAACACCCCAATGAATTCTTTCTTCCACTCTGCCCAGAGAATGAACTTTCTAAAAGTAGAAGTCACTTCTGGTTCCAAACCAGGTGGGGAAGTTGCACAGGCTGGAGGTTGATGCATCTGAGAGTTATTTTCCATGTGATGGGGAATTCTTGCAGGAAAGAAGGTGGTTAAGTCTCAGTAGAGGAACACTGGGGAAAATAGCAGACTGAGAGAGAAGAGGTCCAGTGGTTATGAGTGGGAAAGTCATTTGGGGAACTTAAAAAATATTGATAATTTTTAGACATAAAGGAAACTATGTTTATATCTAAGTTTATATTTAGATAAAGGTAAATGCTATATGAATAAAATAAAATGTGTTCAGCAAAAAAAAAAAAAAAAATCCAATCTATCCAAAGGAAAAAAGCAAAACAAAACAAAAAGTAAAACCAAGTAGAAAACATTAAATGAAGCTAAAATGTCTTAATAAAAATGATTATAGTAAAGATAACTGGGTATAAAGTCACTAATCAAATAACAGAGACAAGTACAGACCTATACACAATATGCGGTGGGGGGGAAGAATGATGCATTTAAAATGAACATATACAATGACATTAAAACTAAAAGAAAGAAAATATAAGCAAAACTGAAAACAAAAGCCAGGACAGCACTCTGAATATCATCAGGCAAAATGGAATGTAAGGTTAAAAGCATTATAAATGATGGTGAGGGACATCCTAGGCTGGCAAAAGGAACAATCAATAAAGATGATTTTATAATCATCAACATATATGCATCTAACAAAATGGCATAGAGATATTTAAAGCAACAACTATGAAGAGAAATAAATAAATAAATATGTAATTAGCAATTAAGAAAAAAAGGGAAGCTTAAAAATTCCCCACATGTCTGTGAATTAAAATGTTTACTACTAGACAATTCCCGGAGGAAATAAAATGGAAATACAAAATACTGAGTTAAGTGACAATAAAAATATATATCAAAATTTGTGCAATGCAATTAAAACACGAAGGTTCACTGCAAGACCTTGGCTGAAGTCTGAACAGCCTACAGCTCTTACAGCCATATCCAAATCGGTAGATTTCTAGACAAGGAGAATTACCAGAGTTAAAAGGTCATTTCATAATAATTACAGGGCGTATTAATTAGGAAGATAAATCAATCTTAGAAGTGTGTGTACCTAGGAACAGAAAAAAAAGACAACATTCAAATCAGTGATATAGAGAAAAGCAAGCAAGCCATGAGCGTTGTCTGGCGCCTGTAATCCTAGTACTCTGGGAGGCCAAGACAGGTGGAGCACCTGAGGTCAGGAGTTCAAGACCAGCCTGGCCAACATGGTGAAACCCTGTCTCTACTAAAAATATAAAAATTAGCTGGGCATGGTGGCAGGTGCCTGTAATCCCAGCTACTCGAGAGGCTGAGGCAGGAGAATCACTTGAACCTGGGGAACAGAGTTTGCAGTGAGCCAAGATTGTGCCACTGTACTCCAGCCTGGGCGAAAGAGTGAAACTCTGTCTCAAAAATAAAAAGAAAAGAAAAAGAAAAAGGACGGAAAATTAAACCCAAAGTAGGGAAAAAGAAGGAAATAATGGGAAGAACAGAAAACAAACAGTAGTTCATTCTTTGAAGAGCTTAACAAAATTATTAATATCTAGCAAAACTAATCACAAAAATAAGTAAATGAAAACATCATTAGAAATGGAAAAGGGAATATCACCATAAATCCTACAGACACTAAATAGATAAGAAGAAAATATTACAAACAACTTTATGTTAATAAATTTCACAACTTGGATGAAATGAAAAACTTCTTGAAAAATAGAAAACATAACTTACCAATAGCAAGAATAAACAGAAAATTTGAAGAGTCGGCTACATGTTAAGAAATTGAATTCAGTATCAAAATCCTTGGCACAGTGATGATACAACTGTTCTGCGTCCTGATTGTGGTGGCAGTTACGCAACTCTACACATGTGTTAAAACTCATAGAATTGTACATCCAAAAAAGGGAATATTTTACTTTATAATGTTTTTAAATTAAATTTTAAAAACTGCTAGAACTTTCACACAAAGAGAACTCCAAGCCCAAAGATTTCACTGTGGAATTTCATCAATTTTCAAAGGAAAGAAAATCTTACATAAATTCTTTCAGAAAATAGTAAAACCCAGGAGGACTCCACAAATACATTTTACATAATCAGTATTACTAACACACTAAACCCTAGTAAATATTATATAAAGAAACAAAATTACAGACCAATGTTCTTAATAAACATAGCTGCAAAAATACTTAACAAAATATTAGCCAAAATATCCAGCAATAGGTCAAAATGATACATAATTCTAACTGGTTCTTATCCTAGGAACTCAAGGTTGGTTTAACACTTAAAACCAATCGATATAATTCGCCACATAAAGCAGAAAAACCGTGTGACATCTCAACAGAGGCAAAAATGAACTGCACACAATTCAACACACATCCCGATAAGAACAAACCAACAAAAATTCGTAGACAAAAGAGAATAGAAGGAAACTTCCTCAATCCAATAAAAGGCAAATGAAAAACCTACAGCTAACATCATGATGAAACAGTGGTGAAAGAGTTGATGCTTTCCCTGTACGATCAGAAAAGAAGGCCTGGTTATCCAACGTCACAAAGAAGAGAATTTAGTAGCTCACAAAATGCAAGGTCAATATACAACAATCAATCATATTTCCTTATGCAAGCATTAAATAATTTGAAAAGGATGATCTAAAAATTCCATGTATTATATCAAAAAGCATAAAGTACAATTAAGTTTTACCAAAGATATGCAATGTCTCTGCAGGAAAAACAGGGAAACATTCCTGGAAGAAATTAATTAAAAAGGCGGAGAACGATATACTGTGTTTTTGAATTGAAGTTTCAATATTCTTAAGGTGAATTTTCCTTAAATTTATCTCTTATGATTCAATGCCATCCCAACTAACTTCTAACAGGCTTTTTTGGGGGGTAGGGGGGATTTATATGGAACTCTGAAGGAGCTAGACCACCACCAAAATAATCTTGAGGGACAAAAAAAAAAAGAGAGGACTCACACTATCTGTTTTCAACATTTACCATAAAGCTATTTAGTTTTTTATTTTAACATTTATTCATTATTTTTTAATTTTATTATTATTATTTTTAAGACAGGGTCTAGCTCCGTCACCCAGGCTGGAGTGCAGTGGCACGATCACAGCCCACTGCAGCCTCAACCTCCTGGTCTCAAGCGATCCTCCCACCTCAGCCTCGCCAGTAGCTGGGACTACAGGCACATGCCACCTCACCCAGATAATTTTTGTATTTTTTAGTAGAGATGGGGTTTCGCTATATTGCCCAGGCTGTTCTCAAACTCCTGAGCTCAAGCAATCCTTCCGCCTTGGCCTCCCAAAGTGGTGGGATTACAGGCGTGAGCCACCACACCCAGCCCATTATTATAATTTTTAATAGAGACAGGGTCTCACTCTGCTGCCCAGGTGGGAATGTGGTGCTGCAATCAGTGTAGCCTCAAATTCCTGGGCCCAAGCGATCCTCCCACCTCAGCCTCCCAAGGTGCTGGGATTACAGGCAAGAGCCACAGAGCCCAGCCTATAACAGTATTTTAATCAAGACAATATAGTATTGACCTAAGTACGGACTGCAGATCGGTGGAACAGAGAGTCTTAAAACACATATACAACCAACTAATTTTTGACAAAGGTGCTATGGCAATTTCATAAGGAAAGAAAATCATTTCAATAATTGTTGTTTCATACATTGTAATAAAAACTGAATCTTGACCCCTACACCTCATATCTTAAAATTAATTTGAAATGGCTCATAGACTTAAATGTTAAGGCTAAACTAGAAAGCTTCTAGGTGAAAACAGGAGGATAACATCTTAGTAACCACAGGGTAAGCAAAAATGTTACAAAGACACAAAAAGCATTTATCTTTAAAAAATGATAAATTAGACTTCATTAAAATTTAAGGAAGCTCATCAAAAACACAGCTTAAAAAATGAAAAAGGTAAGCCAAACACTGAGAAAAAAATTCTATTTCTGATAAATGACTTAAATCCAGACTATATAAAGAACGCATATATATATATGAGTTCAAAAAAATTTAAAAAAATCTATACCTATATAGATATAGATTGTTTGTTTGTTCTGAGACAGGTCATTCTGTTGCCCAGGCTCGAAGTGAGGTGGCACCATCATGACTCACTGCAGGCTTGACCCCTCCCAGGCTCAAGTGATCCTCCCACCTCAGCCTCCTGAGTATCTGGGACTATAGGCGTTTGCCACTGCTGCCGCCTAGCTTTTGTATTTTTAGTAGAGACAAGATTTTACCATGTTGCCCAGGCTGGTCTCGAACTTCTGGACACAAGCAATATACCTGCCTTGGCCTCTGGCTAGCATTTTTTAAATTAACTGTTGCTACCTGCAACAATACAGATGATCTCCAAAATAATATGCTGAACAAAAGAAAGCAGATACGAAAAAGTACTGACTGAATGATTCCACTTGCGTGAAGCTCAAGAACAAACAAAATTCAATTACAGTGACAGAAATCAAAGCAGTGGTTGACGACAGGGAGGTGGAAAGTGACAGGAAGGGGGCAGGGGGCTCTGGGGTGATGGAAATGTCCCATATCTTGATTAGGATGCTGATTATGTGGATGTATGCATTCGTCAAAACTCATTGAGCTGCTCGCTTAAGATGTGTTGATTTCACTGTATGTAAGTTCTCCCTAAATAGAAACTAATTTATTAGTGAAAAGAAAGATGTACTTTCCACCTGGAGGGTCTGTGGGGATAACCCCTACTCCATACAAAAGAACAGTGAACATGCTTGAGTGAAAACGGCCACGCAAGGCAGACAGCAAGTGAGAAACGCCTAAGGCAGGGGAAGAACGGTGGTCTGGTACAGTGAGAAGAGAAATAGAGAAGACTGAGTCAGAAGGGGAAGGTATACGCCAAACAGGAAGACACGACTTAACTGAACGCAAGAAGTAGAAAGTAAGAGACCTAAATTCGTGTTTCCAAATAATCCAGTTACCACATTACACTCAAAAAAAGAATCAAACGCAGTTTTATTTGGAAATTGTCCTCTTCCTCCCTCGACACCTCTGTTAATCAAATTGGAAGCTTAGGGGAGGGGACTCAGTAAAGACAGGAACCTGAACATAGCTCTCTGTTTTGCTTTTTTTTTTTTTTTTTTTTGGTCTTTTGCCCCTTAATCAGCCACCTTCAAAACAGTGCCCTTCTAGGGCTAACATCCTGCCTGTGCCATCTGATCACTGATAAACATCAGGAAGTAACTGCAATTTGCCATTTATAGATTTATATTTACCTGCTAGGATAATGAGATTCACAATCTATTCATTCCCTCAGTAACTGAATGAAACTCTCATCACAAATGGCTACGAGGGAGTATCCTAGTTCACTGAAGCCCAAGCTGGCCTCAGGAACCAGAGATAACATTTCTCCTTCTTCCAGTTGAATTACTAAGACAAGCGAGAGATGACTCATAATAAGCACAGTTGATGAAGCAATTAATGCCAACTCTTCCTCTCTGAATCATCCCTTCCAGTGAAAGAATCACTAGAAGTATTAACCCTGGCTGAAAAAGTAGATGCCATGTGAGCAAATTAAACTTTACCAAACAATGGAGTGGCAAGGGAAGAGTTGGAAGGTTTCTGTCCAAACTCTCTGAATCTAGAGGGACCGCTCCATGAATAAGTTTCAATACAATTGCAGTAATCAGCCCCCGCTTCCTCTATTTCAATTTACAAACGCTGGGTTTACAGGAATAGCTTTCTGAGACATTCCTATAAAATTAGCTTACTCACTGAATTTTTAAAAAGGAGAACAAAGCCAAAGGACGCCATTGGCCTCTGGTGGCATATGTGTGTGAACAAGCTGCTGCTGTGTAAAAATGATGTGTCAATATCATTTGGGCTACTTGTGTGAAAACTGCTCAATCCAAGAGTCACTTCTTGTTTCTACTGACTGAACACGAAGAGAGAACCAAATATTCCAGTGAGGGAAAGAATCTCAGAAAACACAGAGTGGAGTGATTTCAGTGTGTGTATATGAAGAAGGGGAACCAAATATAAAATTCAACTGGATGCTTTTCATCCTCCATGGAGTTCTCCACCTGCTTACTACCCCTCACTTGAAGTGTGGTCCTGGGGCCAGCAGCATCAGTTTCACGGAGGGATTTATAGGAAATACATATTCTCAGGCTCCACCCTAGAACGACTGAATCAGAAACCCTGGGCCTGGGGCCCAGGAATCTGTAGTCTAAACAAGCCTTCCAGGTGCCTCTGAGGCAAAAATTCAATAAGATATAATGGTCAAATCTTAACTGGCCCCTGGCTGTTCACAGTAACTCATGCACTTTGGGAGGCCAAAGCGGGTGGATCACTTGAGGCTAGAAGTTTGAGACCAGCCTGGCCAACATGTGAAATCTCATCTTTATACAAATACAAAAATTAGCCAGGTGTGGTGGCGTGCACCTCTAGTCCCAGCTACTTGGGAGGCTGAGGCAGAGAATCATGGAACCCAGGAGGCAGAGGTTGCAGTGAGCCAAGATCACACCACTCCATGCCAGCCTGGGCGACAGAGTAAGACTCTGTTAGAAAAAAAAAAAACCCACACACACACACACAACAAAATCTGGCCCCATTCACATGTACTACTGCTACACTCATGCCTCACTCCCACCTGCCTTTCGGAGGTAGGCTGCCCATCACTTGATTTAGAAGAGTATCCACTGACTGAAATGAGACACAGCTGGGAGGCACCCACCACCACCCGCCTTTGTAGAACAGCTACCCAAAAAGACAAGGATAGCAAGTCCCCTGAAGCTTTTCCAACCTATTCCTTTTTGTGATTGTTTTCCTTTTGAAATAGTGTTAACACGTTTTAAAATTATATACATATTCATTTTGAAAACTACAGAAACGGCAAAGAAGGAAGTAAAAACCTCCCAGCCGACACTTAACATTTGTCCCATCTTTTTCTAAGCATCAATACAGAAATGTTTAACGGTATATACATATTACCTAATTTTTTAAAATTTGTCATTATGTACATATTTTCTTGTATACATTCCTTTGAAAGCTCTATGATGGGTGTAGGCTAAACTGCAGGGCTGTACTGTTTTAGAGCAAAAAAAGATACTCATGCTGTAATTCTAATTTTTATATGTTTCAAAGGGGGGTATTAATTTATTAAATTAATTTTTTAAATTTACTCAAGGTGAATTCTTATCTAGATCAGTTCCAGGAGTTATGGGGTGTGGAATCTGCTAGATAAGCCGTACCATTCTATGTCATCAAGTCACAGAAACTGGTTTCCCTAAACCCTAAATTGTGCCTTGTCTGTTGCTTTGGGCGTGAAACAGAATGTGGCTTCTTTCATTTCTCACATCATAACCTAAAGTGGACATATACCTTCCCATACTCTGCCTCCCCTCTCCTTCCCTAACCTATCCCCTGCCCACCTCGGCCCCCTTATTTCTCGCTTCGATAACACAAAGGTCATACAACTCTCCCTTTTTCAACTCATCTTCCACTCTGGGTCAAATCTAAAATACATCTGCATATGCCACATCCACTAAAAATCATTACAATAGCTTCTATTTGAACATGAATATAGCCTGTCAGCCTGGCCCCACGCTACATGCTGTTCAGACATTATCATATCTTCATGACAATCTTAAGAGACAGAGGCTATTATTTTACAGTTAGAGATAAAGACTCTTACAGCTGAGGTATGTTAAATAACTTGCTCAAAGTCACAAAGCTAGTAAGATTTAGGGCAGCTTAACTCTGGAACCTATAACATTTGTTAACTCAAAAAATTTCATGATTACTGCCATCAACAGCAGTAGTTCCCAACATTTTCTTCAATTAAAAATGTTGCAGACTTCAGGCACTAGATGTTTAACTCTTAATATCTGTTGATCAAGAAGATGTACAATGGTCAAAAAGATACTATGAACTTAGTAATACTGTGAATGAATTCTGGCTAATAATGACTTACAATATCGGCCAGCTCCACATATTTGGAAGAAAGCTCCTATTTCTGTTAGTGATTCTGATGACCAAATCTACAGACCATGCTTTGTGTGGGTATGAATGTGTAGGTCCTCTTTTATAAGAAATGTGGTCTCCCATATGTTTTGGAATCTACAGATTAGAAAACTCCTAGAATGTAAGCCAAAGTCCGTACTCCTTAGCATTTGAAATGCCGTAAGTTTCCCAGTTTGGCTCCAACTTACTTTTCCAACTATATTTCCTGTTACCCCATACTACATACCCTAAGCCCTACCTCTGGTTGTGTTAGACAAGCATTCCCAAATTACTGGATACCACGCACACTCATGCCTAGAGGATCACAGCCATTTCTGCTGAAATTCTCTACCTGAAGAACTCAGTCTCCTTTGAGACAGAGCTCAAACATCTCCAACCCTGTGGAGTCATTCCTGACAACACTCCCACCCACTCAAGGCTAAATTAACACATCCTTTGTCCACATGATCACAGCCCTGTGAGGATAAGCAACACACTACAGATCAAAGGATATGCATCTCGGTATCTAACTATCTGACCACTCTTCTCATCCAAACTTCCCAAGGCCGGGATGGTGCTTGTTCATCAGTGTCTTAGTCCCTAGCCCCATTCCTGAAATATGGTAGGTGCTGTTTATAAGATTAATAAATGAATATCAGTGCCAAGCTGGCTAGTGATTTTGCCTCGGGAAGTCAGTTTGGAAAACAGCTCTGATCACTAAGAAGCTTTCTTTCAGTATGTTATAATAGTTAATCATTTGTAAACCATAAAACTCACAATGACCCTACAGTGTCCTCCAAAAGCATTAGACAAATACATTAGGAATTGGATGATCTGAGCTCAGGTCCTGGTTTTCTTATAAACCAGCTCTGTGACTTTGGGCAAGTCACATTCCCTCTCTGATCTATTTGTTCACTGAATTGTGGCAGGGTTGTGGGGGTACAAAAGGAGGGCTTCTAGTTCTTCCCTGATGCAATTCTCTGACTTGAAAAGGTATAGACTACAGTTGGCAAACATTTTCTGGTGAGGATCAGATAGTAGACCTTTCAGGTTTTCTCGGACTATGCTCTCTTTCACCATGACTCAAATCAAATTCTGCCACTGTAGCACAAAAACTGCTATAGACATGCGACAAATTATTGGATGTAGCTGTGTGCTAATAAAACTTTATTTACAAGAACGGGCTGGATTTGGCCCACGGGCCTTAGTTTGCCTACTCCTGGTCTGGATGAATGCCTCCATGTTGCCATTCAGTTCACAGAGCTTGATATGAAGGTATAATTCATGGGACGTCCATCCCAAAGCCTCTACCCATTCCAAAGGGACTTATAAGAAGGATAATAAAGATTACCATTCCCCAACCAGGAACTTGACAACGGGGAAGAGATTGCCTAGTTAGAGGTTTATAGTAAGAACAAAATTTAGTGGATGAGAACATGGAAATACAAAGCCAACTGAAGAAAGATAATTACTACCATCACCACTTCCCCTGCTCCAGCCAGCACCTGATGAAATACAGTCACGAATTTAAGAAAAGACTGTGTCCTCAAAAGGGTGCCAGGGCTGGCTTAGCCAGGAAGTACAGCGTCACTAAAGTCTATGTAGCCAATGCCAAGGTTGTTGGGGAGAAGACAGTGTCTTCAGAGGCAAGGCCACCCTAGTGAGATGACTGTAGGGAGTGGCAGGCAATGACTGACGTGTTCCTGGTCCCACTAGAAAAGCCATCCTTCTCCTGAGACGAACAGAGTGGCAGGCTATGTTTGCTTGGTGCCACTTAACAGTCAATTCATCCCACTCCCTTGTTCCAATTTCCTGCTCACTAAGCAACCACCTGACTCCATATGGATCTTCCTTAGAGAACGTGTACACTGTGACTGCTGCTGATACCTGCAGCCAGAGAGCAGCAATTTCTCAAGGCAGATCAATAAAGTAGCTTCCAGTTAGGATTTACATTCCTATGCAGCTTGACACAGAGAGAGAATGTGCTCATCATGTGGGCCTGAGAATACATTAGTGATGGTTTCCACTGCGGATTAACATTCTGGCATAACGATCTCGTGGGCCTGAGGATATGCTGGCATCAGGGTCTCAACTCGGGCTCATCTGTGGCATAGCTCTCTGAATCAGCATGGCAAGCCCTGGACACAGACCAGAAGCCATCTCTAGTCTCCAAAAGCAGGGGCAGAAGGTGGCGATCATATGCAGATCCAGCCAGCCATCGCTGACAGCATGGCTTACACGCCACTTCTGGCTCTACTCACTTTGAACTGATTTTCGCAGAGCTGTTTAGGAGGATGAAGCCAAAGAACTTGGTGCTTCAGGATAAAGTTTCTGTTTGCCTCCCTATGCATGTATAGGATGGAAACTGGCACAAGATTCAATTAAGTGATGTAAAAACCAGAGCAAAGTAAATAAGAGCAAGAGCCAAATACCCACAGTACCAATTAGTGACTGACAGAGTTGCCACACAACAAGGTGCAATGAACAGTTTATGTGTTTCTTTAAAAAATCTAAATCATAGTGAAGGGTCAATGATGCCCAGAAAATGCTAGCTCTTTTGCCCTAGTAAGCTGGAAAACAAAGGCTTAGTATATAGAAGTTAGAAAACTTTTAGCCACAAAAATACGACAGTGAATTATGCCTCTTAATAATATGCATGGGGCAGAATGAAAGAGCATACCAGAAGGTCAGTGCCTGTTTGCCTAAAGCTTGCCAGGATATGCAAGACCAAATGCCCCCAAACCAAGGAAGTGAAACAAAACTAACTGCCAAGGAGCAGGAATGCAAAGCACCTCCTTTCCTGTTAACTGTGACATAATTCATTTTTCTCCTTCTGTTCCAGAACTTCTAACCTATAGGTCATGCTTATACCCACAGAAGAACCTAAGGAGTAAGGAAGTTGCCAGTTTCCAAAGAAAATGCTTACTTTCCATTTGCAAAGCGTTTCGCTGGAAATGCTGTGTTGAGTTACACCATCTAACTAGGAATTAAATATATTATGCTCTTTGGTAAATTATCAAAATGTAAACCAACAGCTACAGTGGAGACCATCTGAACTGCCAAGAGTTTTAACACTGTGATTTTAGTGAGAAAGAACATTTCCCCCTGCTGTTTCGTTTTCAGCTAGGTTCATCCTGGACTGTAATATGTTCACAGATGTGTGCATACAGTGTATACATGAAGACAACCACACACTTTTGTTCATAGGTTTTTACTGGGAATTTTCACATGGGATTCACTAAGTGAAGGTATGTCGCAGAATAAAATTGTCATTTTCTAAGTTTTTCTACCCACCATAATTTGGGAGGTGGCTTTGTTTCTCTGACTACTAGACTTCTCGGGGACTCTGGTCTTTATTTTCCATAACATTTGCACAGTGTCATGCACACGACAAGCGCTTAGTAAACCTTTGTTGAATGACTCATCTCCACAATAGCAATGCAATTAAGAGAAATCTGGCCTTTCAAGTGAATTTATGATATAAGCAAAATAAGCATAACAAATTTTAAAGCTCTGCAGTCCTCTATCTTCTTATATAGAAAACTATTCAGTATTTCTACATCAAAAATTCTCCAGGGAAGGATAAACATACTTTTTTTTATATATTCCCCCAAAGCAAAGGAAGAAAGAGCAACTTTATTTCATTTGTGCAAACTGATAGATCACCTTTTGAATTCATGCTAAACAGCTAAATGTCGCAAGCAGCATGCTGTCAAAAACTGTCAAGTGAAATAATTATTGATTGGTGCATTAAAATTAAAAGCGAATGTAGGTTAATAAATGAAGATGGCTTTAAGAAAAAGCATGTAATCTACAACTAGAAAAATCTGACAGTGAATCTGCCAGTCAGGGCTGTAGGGCTTAGAATGAAAGATTAAAGAGGAAACAAGAATAATGAGATAAAAATTAAACACACAATGGCCTTTGTGACAACCCATGGCAGCTGAGATAGGCTCTTCAGATGGTCACATCCCACCTGTCCTTCCTTTTCCAGCCCCTGACATAAATGTCATGGATTTCCCAGATGGGTCCTAAATCCAATGACCACTGTTCTTCTAAGAGACAGGAGAGGACCTGTTCAGACAGACAGGAGAAGGCCATGTGCAAACAGAGGCAGAGACTGGAGTGATGCTGTCACAAGCCAAGGAACACCTGGAACCAGCAGAGGATGAGAGCGGCAAGGAATGTTTTCCCAACAGAGCTTCAGGGGGGAGTATGGCCCGGCTGACACCTGATTTCAGACGTCTGCCCTCCAGAACTTTGAGAGAACAAATTCCTGTTGTTTTAACCCACCAAGTTTCTGGTAATTTATTAGAGCAGCCCTGGAAAACTAACAGAGTTTCCTATCACATTTAGAGTAAAATCCAAGCTCTTGCAGCCTCTAGATGAACTCAAAGGCTCCTTCTGGCCTCGGAGCCTTCACCTGGCCATTCTCTTCCTTTGCAGTGCTCATCCTCAGATTCTCATCTCACCCTTCACCACTCCCATCCTCCAGGGCTGGCTCCTTTACCTTACTGCAGTCTCCGTACAAAAGCGCATCCCAAAAGGCTTTCCCTGATTCCACCGAACAAAAGAACCCCCTTCACCCCTGCCATCACTCTTTCTCCTAACATATCCTACCCTATTTTGGGGGGTCTGCAAATAGAGTCTACTTATGCAATTTACTTATCTCCACTATGAGAACATAAGCTCTCTGAGGGCAGGGACTTAGACAACCTTGTTTGTTCTCTGTTACATCCTTAGTGCATAGAATCATGTCTGGTGCAGAAAAGACTTTCAATAAATACTTGGTTGTACAAGAATGAATAAATTATTTTTCTGTGCTTTCACTCAATTATAAAAGCCTGACTTGATTAGCACCATCAAGACATCTGAGCTTAAGACATTCTCTCCATTACAAGTCAAGAATGCTACTATTAATTTTTAAACTATCTGAGGGTTTACAACCTCTCTCCAATGCTCTTCTATTAAAACTCAGTTGATCCAAACATGGCTTTTCTGCTTTTATTATTTGGGTCGAGCTAAAGCATGATATACAGGAGAGGCCTAAATCCTTTACCTACCAGCTACATGAGCCTGGGTAAGTAATTACCCTCTTTGAGCCCGTAGAAAAGAATGATAAAACATGCTGTGTCTATATCCACAGGGCTGCTATGAGAACCCACTGAGGTTCTCATATTTTGTTGAGGTTCTCATCCAACAAAATATTTCTTTAGACACTGTTCAGGCCAGATACTGTGCTAGCAGTGACACAGCTAGAACCCAGGCAAGAAATGTCTGTCCTTATCAAGCATACCTCTAGGCACATTTTGCAAACTGTCAAGACTTGTGCAGAGGTAATGAAATCTGAGATTTGTGCTTGACACACCCAGAGGATAACCAGCTCCCCCATTCCAAATTATTCCTGCTCTGCATACCTCTTAATACAAATGCAAACCAGAAGACGGTTCCCTTAAGACAGCTATTAGTCTTTACTAAATCACTCACACATTTCCCCAAATGCTCCTCATCTGTCTCATGCTGAGCAATTTCTAATACAGATAAAAATCAGGAGCTACTACAAACAAGGTTACAGCATGTAGTCATCCCAAAATGTGGATGCCACAAACCCTGAAACATTATTCCTTTTCATTATTTCAAAAGAAACAAACCATGTTTTAAATATGTACCAGGTGGCTGGGCGTGGTTGTTCGTGCCTGTAACCCCAGCACTTTGGGAGGCTGAGGCGGGAGGATTGCTTGGGGCCAGGGAGCTGGGCAACACAGTGAGACCTCGTCTCTATAAAAAATTTGAAAATTAGCCAGATATGGTGGCACGTCCTTGTAGTCCTAGATATTCGGGAGGCTGGAGCAAGAGGACTGCTTGAGCCTGAGCATTTGAGGCTGCAGTGAGCTATGATCATGCCACTGCACTCCAGCCAGGGTGACAGATGGAGACCCTGCCTCTTAAAAAAAAAAATTAAATAAATACATACGAGGTATATCTGCAATGTAGATTTAATGTAATAATTTACAAAATGGCCATGTCATGGTTATTTTTAATTGGATAAAATAGGTAGCTTATGGCTTGTTTTCTGTAACTCACCCTTAACACCCTCCTTCATTTGTTTTCCTTGGAAGAGGTGCCTATGTCTCAATTCTAAATAAGTGGTTCCTATGAACCTTTTGAGAAACAGAATTCTTGGAGGACCTGATTGAAAGCTACAATCCTCTCCCAGAAAAACCAAATGATACACAGAATCATGTGTATCATTGAAAAACCATGATACACAGAATATCATGCTGTAATACAGTTCCTGGGGGAGCCTCAGGACATTCTGGAAAAGTTCAGTGATCAGAAATGAAGAATTCCCAACCACCTTATTGCAGTGGCCACAAAGGGGCACACTCAGTGGCTTCACCTGACCACCGCAAAGGTTCGTTCTTCTAGCCAGCCTACACAATTAGGCACCAAAGCACAGCAATATCACGTTGCAAACTATGCAGCATTAACTGATGTTGAGGAAAGAAAGGAAATAACGAGTCCAAGCACGCACATTACACACTTCTCCCAAACGGCACTGCAGCAGCGGGTGGCTGTAAGCCAGTCAACAGGAGATGCATTCATGAGCCAAGACCTCCCAATGCCAAGAAAGGGTCCAAAGTTCAGCAAATGGGGATGATTAGAAATTTTACAAGAAAATGGAATCTTGAGCTTTTAATTTTACTGAAATGTGATTTTCTGCTTTAAATTCAAAATGCATTTACGTGTTCCATGTCCTATGAAGTTATAAAGAAAAGATATATTTAAATATATAAAAGCCAAAGGAAGTGCTCACTAATAATAGTCTAATTACCAAAAAAGGTATCTCCCCTCACCCGCCCCACTGTTTGTTCAATAAAACTGATTCCATACACTGAACCATTTCACTATTGTTTTTCTTGGCTGCATGTATATGAGTGCACAACCCACAGTAAATAACAATAATAAAAACTCCAAAATAACAGGAAACATATACAATTAACCAGAGAAAATATGTCAAATTATAAAGTCTCTGAATCATGATAGTAATCAAACCTGAGTCTATATTGGCTTTACAAAACACTATTAAGATTTCCCGTAATAAAAACTGAGGTGTAGTTACTCAGGTTCTTTAGTGAGTCAACACATCTAATTTGCTAAAGCTGAAACATACTGTTGCTTTCCCCATGGCTGAGAATGCAGTGTCAGTAACATGCTAGTTTTCTGCTCTGCTTCAAAAGATCTGTTATGTTTAAGAATTTAAAATACACACACACACACACACACTCTCTCTCTCTCTTATACACACACAAATGCATAAGTATTTTCTACCAAAGAAGGTACAAGGTGTTTTCACCCAAAAACTCCAAATGTGTGTGATAATGCATAAAGTTCTCTTTAAGTACGATTGGTATGCTACGTTTAAAATATTTAAGACTGTGTTTCTATAAACATTTATACAGACTTCTAGGAAATAAAAGAGAATTCTACTAAGGATTAAAAGTCATTGCCGTGATTTATAAGCTATTTCAACTACAAATTCTAAACTTTGAATTATTTAGTTTTCAATGGGAGAGATCATTCCTTCCAGAGATAAGAGTAACATACTGTATTATCATTTTTCCTACGTTAAGTTTCCAGGTGTAACATCTCTGGAGACATTTTCATTTTATTAAAAAAAAAGAAAATTTTGTGTGATCCTTTAAACAACAATCTATCCTGCAGTTGAAATGAGTCCAACTACCCACAGTGAGCTTACACATAACTTATTACTATAAATCAACTAGAAAAACTAAGCTACAATCATTACTTAATCCTAAAAGGAGGAGGAAGAGGCAAAACTCAAATACAATCTTGTATAGATAAAATCATGTTCTATATCGCCCCTTTGGTTAAACCTTTTATTTATGAATCTAGCAAATTTCCCCTCATAGGCTAAATTTCCTTAAGCTTTTCTGGACAAATTCCCTGCATTCAACAGAGTAAGTTCCAATGTTTAGTCAGAAAAGAGACTCTGGAGCATTAAGATAATTACACAATTTCAACTTCTAAGTATACATATTTTTAAAATTAATAACATAGTGTACTTCCTTACTTAGAAGGAAATTTAAATTGCAAAGAATCTGACGTTTTGAAATTTCTGAACCCAAAAGCCATTAAAAAATAGCCCACGAGCCAAGCAGCTTCACTAAAAGTTTCTCACAGTGTAACATTTCCACAATATACAAGTTTCTGGCTATCGTGCAATTTTAAATTCATGTCCATTTTCACTCCACTGTGTTTTTTTAACATAAGACTAAAGCATGTTGATTCTAACACAAATCATAAAAGAGACTATGAAGAAAGTTCAAAGTAACCTCAAGCATGATGACTTCATATTCAAAAGATCTTTCTCATGTTAATAACGTTTAAATCTCTGCCTGTGTGTGACTCACATGCCTCAGACTGGAGGTTCAGCCCAATCCGCTCTCCCAACTGATTGGTGAGGGAAGTGCATACTTCATTGTCTTAAACCCAGAGTGACTGGCATTCCCTTTAACTGGGCAGTGTGTCTAAATATGGAAAAACTTCATGAGAAACTGAAACAGGCAAAGAGGAAAAATACTACTGGCACTGGTCCTTCAGTATGAATCGAGAGAAAATTCATGAAGTCTCCAAAAGAATTCTTTAGGTGTCTTTTTAATGAGCAGGAATTCCAGTGCCTGGGGCTTTCAGTTCTTTGTGCATCAAAGTTTTCTTCTAAGCATGTATGGTAATGGAAGAGCTGGAGTATCTTTCATGACAATGGCTTCTCATCAAACCCAGCGTTCCTCCCTGAGAGATGACCTGTGCACTTCACTCCATCCATCACAGGCAACTAAATATACAACCAGGGCAAGCAACCCCATGAACAGGGTGAAAAACAGCCACTGGAGCTGGCTATTTACAACCTTGCTCTGCTCTAACACTTTCTATGGGACAACCATTCAGACCCCAGTTCTATGTACAATATGTTTCAGCCTTAGCAAATTAGACAGATGCACTGACTTACCTGCTAAAGAACCTGAGGAACGACGCCTTAATTTTTATTATAGGATATATTAATAGTGTTTGGTAAAGCTGATATAAAATCAGGTTTGATTGCTGTCATGACTCAGAGGCTTTATAATTTGACATATTTTCTCTGGATAACTTTAGATTTTTCCTATTATTTTGGTACTGGGTTGCAGTACCCAGGTGGCACCTAGTCTTAGGACTGTGAGGATCCCGCCATGGCCTGAGCTCAGTCACTATTACCAGTTTCACCAGAGAAAGACAGAAAGTGGAGAAGTCCAGGCTAACATGAGTTTCCCAGAGAAACACAACTTATATTAATGTCAAACCTGTTAAACTAAATTATGATCCATTTGAGAGAAGGCAGGTCAGATGATTAAAACCAACTGTTTATTAAGTTTTGAAGAATGAAAGTGGCTATATGGTTTTACAACATGATCCCTTGGAAAATTAAAATGAAAGTATGTTAACTTCCTTTGGCTCTAAATGGTGCGTCTTGCTTGTAATGTTGGACACTGGACTCCTCCAGAGCCTTCTTAAGTATGAGAGCTGAGTTTTCTGTGTTTATTTAGGTTTCGAGAACTGCTATTTATTACTCCGATACCGCGTGTTTTCATTCCAGAGGAGTGTGATTGTTAATTTGTTATTGCGAGCTCCTTAAGGAGTCAAAACATCCAGAGAAAAGCATGAACTACACACAGCAATAAAGGCTAGAAAATGTCTCAACAACATGGAAATGACTCACTGCTAAAGACATGGGGGATTAAGAAACACTCTCCCATTCAATTCAGGGTAAATTTGTTCAGATGAAACAAACAAGAAAAAGAGCTAAATCCAGTTTTTGAATCAGAAACCGAATTCAGAAAAACGTCTTGGTTGAAATGCCCTGTGAAAATAGTTTTAAAGTATTTCTCTTCCTTCCTCTCATCAGTAAGGTCAACAATCACTTGCACTCATTGTGCATATTTGGCCCAGTAGCTACTCCCACATTCTCACATTCAACAATATTTATGCCCAGATAAGGGAGAGAATCATCCTTTCACAAGCTGACTATGTTTATTCCAACATTTTCCTGCACCATTTTAAAGGAAGAGAAAAAAAAGCATCAAAAGAAAGCCTAAGCATTCCTAAGGGAAAACACTCAATACATACAGACATTTTTAATCAATTCAGATCCAAGCACGCAAGGAACAAGTGCATATGGGCAGGAACGACTGGTAAATATTCGCTAACTAAAGGTAGCTGATATTTCTCTGCCCTCTTTGCCCCTAGCCCTCTGAGTCCTCCTCCCCACAATACCCACATAATTTTCCTTTTGGCCATAATACAGAATTCAATCACCATATTAAGATGAAGCCCTAGAAAGTAGCTTCTTATACTCTGTGAACTGTAAGAGGGAGGGGTTCCAGCCAGGTGCAGTGGCTTACGCCTATAATCCCAACACTTTGGGAGGCCAAGGCAGGCGGATCACCTGAGGTCAGGAGTTCAAGACCAGCCTGGCCAACATGGCGAAACCCCATCACTACTAAAATACAAAAATTAGCTGGTTGTGGTGGCATGTGCCTGTAATTCCAGTTATACAGGTGGCCGAGGCAAGAGAATCGCTGGAACCCAGTGGGGCAGAGGCTGCAGTGAGCCGAGATTATACCACTGCCCTCCAGCCTGGGTGGCAGAGCAAGACTCCATCTCAAAAAAGAAAAAGTGAAGGGTTCCCAGTTCTGCCCACTAATATTAAGAGATTTTAATATGTATAATATCTTAGTGTCATTGCTAAACTAAAACACTGAGGTAGAACTCTTCTTTGTAGATGATACCAATTATCATTTTTAAATGCAAATTACTAAGACCTCTTGCACCCAATTATGTATAACATAGAATAATTTCTTGGCCGGGCCTGGTGGCTCACACCTGTAGTCCCAGCACTTTGGGAGGCCGAGGCGGGTGGATCGCTTGAGGTCAGGAGTTCAAGACTAGCCTGGCCAACGTGGTGAAACCCTGTCTCTACTAAAAATACAAAAAACAGCTGGGTGTGGTAGTGCGTGCCTGTAATCCTAGCTACTCTACTCAGGAGGCTGAGGCAGGAGAATCGCTTGAACCTGGGAGGTGGCGGTTGGAGTGAGCCGAGATCATGCCATTGCACTCCAGCCTGGGTGACAAGAGCAAAACTCCATCTCATTAAAAAAAAAAAAAAAAAAAAAAGAATAATTTCTTAACAGGGTCCTACTTCAGATGGATTGCTCAAGAGTTCAAGCCATATGAAGTAAAATTAGACATGGAACATACTACTTTCTGGGTCTGGGCCAGTATGACAAATATTACAAAAGCTATTTTTTTCCAGAAGGTCATCACAGTTTGAAACAGACAGTGACTTATTACCCTAAAGCCTTTTCAATTATGAAGTGCCTGCTCTGGTGTTATTACATATACAAAGGTGGTTACAAACATAAATAAGTAACCAAGTCTGTTTTCTCTTTCTCTCCTCCAGTAAATTATGTTAATTAAGCAAATTAAGATGACTAAAGTTCAAAATCTTTCATAATTGTATACGACGTTCAAGTATCAGTAAAACCACAAAGCAAATAGATGTATCAAATATAATAAAAAAGCAATCATTTTGGATCTAGATGTACTAGTAGGTAAGAGAAAAAATGGAAATAAATAATTCCAAAGTGAGGTTTGATGCTGAAAATTTGAACCACCACCTCTATCAATTATCCTAACACAAAAAAAAAGTTACTACATACTCAGTAATTGGGCTCAGAGAAGACATCTAATATTAATAAGAAAACAAGTCCAAATTACAAAGTTTTTTTTGTTTGTTTGTTTGTGTTTTTGAGACAGAGTCTCGCTCTGTCGCCCACGCTGGAGTGCAGTGGCGCAATCCAAGCTGCAAGCTCCACCTCCCAGATTCACGCCATTCTTCTGCCCCAGCCTCCCGAGTAGCTGGGACTACAGGCGTCCACCACTACGCCCGCCTAATTATTTTGTATTTTTAGTAGCGACGGGGTTTCACCATGTTAGCCAGGATGGTCTCCATCTCCTGACCTCGTGATCCGCCCACCTTGGCCTCCCAAAGCAAATTACAAAGTTTTAAGTAGAAATACAGTTTTAACTATCTTGAGTACTTATAAAAAAACTTCAAAATGATCATCAAATTACTTAATGAATAGACTAAGAGAGCTTATATAATAATGTAATACATAATTATGTATATATAATCATATAATGCATGCAAACAGGAACTTCCAAAGTGCTTAAAAACAAATTTCCTTTATTCTTTACTCTTAACTGTTATTAGTCCGTGACATTATTTATATTATTTTTAGCACAAAAATCTTTTCTTCTTAGACAAATTACTAGTATAAATGTTAATTCAATGTGCCCACAAATTTGGACTATAAAATGATCAAAATTAACAAAATTTCTGTCCACTGAAAGAGAAAATTCATCAGAGACCATTTCCTCCATTCACCAAGCAGAGATGCCAGTGGGCACAAAAATAACGTAGGCCACAACTGAGCAACTTGAGACTGCCCATTTGTTCATTCATTCGGGCCATGTTTATTCACCATCTACTACTCTAAAATGGGGAAGCTGCAAGGGCAAATGTAGAGGTTACGTGGTCTAGACCCTCATTTTGCATGAAGAGGCTCTGAGGATTACAGAGATCAAATGCCTGGAGCATGCTGAGTTTATCACAGAGAAAGGGCTGGAGAGGAGAGCAGGTCCCTTCCCTCCCTGCTCCTTGCTCTTTCTGCCACACTACCCTGGATGCTGAGAAGAGGCAAAGGCCTCCAGTCACATGGAGTCTGACCAGGACGCAAGACATCTAAGCCACAAAATGAAGCAATAAATGACACGATCAAATAAGCTGTGCACACAGGGCAGTGGGGAGGGAAGTTGGTTTGGGCTGAAGCAGTTGGGGAAAAGCTTTCCGTCCTGGAGAAGTGGAGATTCATGCTGGGCATGGACAGTGGGGCAGACTGAGGACAGGTAAAGGAAGAGAGGCTGGGAATCCGCAGAGCAAAGCAGGGCGGTCAGAAACAAACAGGATATGTATGGGCAACATCTGGGAGGTAGGGCAGAAACCAGGTTCTGCCCACCCTTTCTACAACTCAAGGTCTCCCTCTCACCAACTCCACTACCACCATCACCCATATGCCTGGTATTTTGCCCTAAATGCTTAACAAATAAATTAGAAAACTCCAAAGGAGAATGTTAATATCATCATAGCAGGTGAAGTGTGAATACTAGGGGTATTACATGTATTGATTTTCTTAGTCCTTCCATTGACTATGATCCCCACTCTTCGGATGAAGAAACTGAGGCACAGAGAGGTTCAGGGACTTGGCCAAGGTGGTAAATGCCAGGGCTGGTTCGAACCAGAGAGATACCAAAATTCTGGTACACCCAACCCCAGATGAGCACACAGGCACAACCTTCACCAAGTGTGGATTCCAGCTGCAGGAGAGCTTGGCATTCCCTTCCTCGTCACCCAGCTTCTATTCCTTCCAGTTCTCCTTCTGACTATTTAGTCCTAGTTACTAAGAATTTTTAAGGTGCTATCACACCTCCAGGGCTACTTCCAAAAGCCTATTCGAGCTGACTCAAATGGAAGGTTCTTTAGGGACCTCAGCAATCCAAACACAGCAGACATCTGAGAAATCCTGAAACAAGCCTTCCTACAGAATGATGACTGCCTGCCTCTCTGGCAACTGAGAATGGATTTTAAAAACATCCTCCTTTACTGTACAAAGTATCTGGTCACAAGGTTTGTTACTGGCAGAACCAGGATTAAAAATTGTGACCTCTGCCTTTTTTCTCTCTCACCCTTATTCTCCCAAGGTGTATATTTATATGTTTTGCAAAGTAGCCAAAGGCAGACTTCAAAAGGAGCTTTCCTGTGGGGTTCGCGGTAAATGAATAACGGCTGGACTGAGAGAGCAAAGAGAAAATGAGTCATGGATATTGTGTTAAATATATAAGCGTTAGCTGGCTTTCTTTGAAATGTTTTCTCATCTAAACTTGGAGCTGTTGGCTTTGTATTTACTCACCCTGAAACTGCATCTGGGACTCTGGAGTCAAGCTCTGAAAAACATTCAAAGCCTGTATTCTTTCGTTCGAATTTTAGGCATTGCAACTTGTCATACCCATGTCCTTTTTACAGCAATGCAACTTAAATGAGGCAATAACTGAAATGGCTTAACCAGGGAGATGTGGTTGAGCACCATGTTGCAATCCAGCCATCTAACCCTCATGGAGATCTCCGAGTTGGGAGAACCTATCAGCAACTGGTTTACTGAGATCTCACAGCCCACACTGTGATGCTTTGGGTGCCGCGAACTAAAAGGTCCCTCTTTTAAATTATTTGTTGCAACGGTTCTATTTAATTTTGTTCTGTGGATTCTGGCCCTCCCACCTGATTCCTGACATGCAGAAAATGGTCCTCTGAACATCAATCACATAGGGCACTCAAGGACCAAGTGCTTAGCAGTCTGTTTGGCACACAGCAGGTGCTCAATAAATGTTGATTACCTTTCTTCCTTTTTCCCCAAATGAATGAAAAATCTCTCCTCTCAGAGGTGGCAACAGATTAAAAAGAAGAAACTTTAAAAATTAGCCAAGCACGATGGCACACGCCTATAATCCCAGCAATTTGGGAGGCCGAGGCAGGCAGATCACCTGAGGTCAGGAGTTCGAGACCAGCCTGACCAACATGGCGAAACCAAGCTCTACTAAAAATACAAAAATTAGCCGGGCATGGTGGTGCGTGCCTGTAGTCCCAGCTACTCAGGAGGCCAGGGCAGGAGAATCGCCTGAACCCAGGAGGTGGATGTTATAGTGAGCTGACATCGTGCCACTGCACTCCAGCCTGGATGACAGAGTGAGTGAGGCTCCATCTCAAAATAAATAAATTAATAAATTAAAATGAACCATAACTTGGAATTTCCTTTATAAAATTAAATGTCTGCATATTAAATGAACTTTGTTACTGCTTGATTACAATTTAAATTCAAGATTATCACTGAAAATCCCTTTATAGGTAGAAGTTATAGAAAAAGATGTATGAACGCAAAGCTCTCTGGAGTTAAAGGGTAAAACAGTATACATATATAAAATATATATTTATACATATATAATATAAAATATTTATGTATAATAACATATTTTTTAATTCTACGAAATATAGAAAAGAATATTACAAGAAAATGTCCTACCTTCCTTAGGAACCACGCGTACTAAGAGTTTTTAGGAATAGCATCCTGCCTGAAGATTGTATTCTTGTCCACTGTTCTTTCCTAACAAAATTTCCCTTCAAGTTCTCCTTTTGTTGTGAACTTCAGTTATTGCCTTTCCACTGGCTAAACACAACCACACATATCTTTCAAAAGCGAATTGAAGCATAAAGAAGTTAAACATGATTTATTCAAGGTCAAATTTCAAGTCAGTGGAAAAGCCATAAATACAGCCCTTCCTCTTGTTGAGTGTTCTGGGTGCCGGGCCACGCTGCAGGGTGAAATTTTGACTTTTGATTGGTGTTTTCAAATTCCTTTGTGTATTTAAAAGTAGCTCATGTTGACAAGATAGAAGGAAGAAGCTTGAACAAATGTCATTAACGTTGCACAATTTCACATTCCTGGACCTATCACATGTGCCATTGGTTATTAACACATTCATTTAAAACTCCCGGAAAGACACTGTATAACTGGCTCAAATGCCTACAAATGGAAGGAGGTTTAGTAGCCTAAAATATACTCTGTTTTTCCCTTTAAGTGCAACTGAAACACAATCCACGATAAGCAGTTTGTGCAAAAAGAAATGCTCTGCATTTAAGAGCTACACTAAACTGCACTAGACCCCATTCTAAGACAAGACCCGTATTAACAGAGCCAGGGGAAAATGAAAAGAAGATTCTGGGAGCGCAAGATGCATACAGGGGGAAAAAACATCACAAGCACTGAGCTGCAATGAGAAATGAGGGCATCAGAGCAGTCATAAAAAAAAAAATTACAAGCATGTGCAGATTAAACAGATAATGAGAGAGGCTTTTTTTCTTTTTTCTTTTCTTTTTCTTTTTCTTTTCTTTTCTTTTTCTTTTTCTTTTTTTTTTTAATAAAAAGGGAGGTCATTCCTCTTGCTTTCAGGAGCTTGAAAAATAAAACAGAGCGGCCAAGGGCTACAAGGCTTTGACCATCTGGTGAACACAGCCTTTAGCATGAGGAACCTAATCCCAGGGAGCTGTCTGTACGTTGCTTTCTGCTACCACACTAGAAGACTACTTGATCAAACAAATGGGCATCTTTCCCGGTGATATCTCTGTATCATGAAAAAGCACATTTGTCATTTAACTTTTATCTAATTGTATTGCTGTTTTCTTCTCCGCCTCTTTCTCCCACCTACCCCCACCCCTCCTACACTGGCATTCTCTGTGGTCAAAGAATCTGTTTCAGTATTAGTGTTCAATATAGCAAATGTCAAGTAAACACTCTACACATTTCCTGTGCTATTTAAAGCACCCTAAGCAATTATTTGCTCTAAAGTATTAAACTGTAAATTTTCTTAGCTGGTGCCAATTCTTATAGTAATAGCTGTCACAGAAAAGTACTTCAGAGCACTCAAATGCGGCTTTTAAACCGGCAACACTCATGCTACATTTGCCAAGACTTTTCTAGTAATCATATTTTTACGGCATGTTTTTGAGACAATGGACTAACTGCAACAAAGTGTCATATGTAGCTCTTTTTTCATATTTGAAGCTTAATAGGCACACTGTAGTCTTTCAACATAATTTTTCTCCAAGCAAAAAGACAAGAGATAGAACATAAAAATAGGCAGACTCACATAGTCACACTTCAATCTCATTGTTACACTGCTTGGTGGTACAGGCCAGAATCATGACCACTGGAAAATATCACTCCGGCTGGGTGCGGTGGCTCACGCCTGTAATCCCAGCACTTTAGGAGGCCAAGGCGGGTGGATCACTTGAGGTCAGAAGTTTGAGACCAGCCTAGCCAACATGATGAAACCCCGTCTCCACTAAAAAATACAAAAATTAACCGGGCGTGGTGATGGGCGCCTGTAATCCCAGCTATTTTGGAAGCTGAGGCAGGAGAATTGTTTGAACCCGGGAGGCAGAGGTTGCAGGGAGTCAAGACGGCGCCACTGCACTTGAGTCTGGGCGACAGAGCGAGACTCCATCTCGCACACACAAAAAAATCACTCCATTTGATAAAGCTCCAAATCATAATAGCTGATAAAAGGGTCCCCCAACACTAGTTCTATAAAGGGTTCGCACTGTATTTACACATACAAATGCATACAGCACTAGAAAAATATTAAGCAACCAAGACATACATATGTAAATATGTGCAAATGACTAATATACTTATACACACATGCCCTTATTAAGCACTTTTATGTGTGGCTAGACGTGGTTCTTTTGAAATCTTTTTAACTTCATTACATGTCTTTGTAATTTCATGGAGTAAATTAAAAGTAACATAGTTCTAAATCCTAAGCAGCTAAGACTGCATTAAATTGCCATCTCCTCCTACAGAATTGTATGGCCCTTGAAAAACTTCTATGGCTGAGTGCAATTTGCAACCAAAACCAAAAGCCTGTTTACCTATTTTTTAAATGTAGTGAGTTATTCAAATATATTTTCCAACTGATGAAAGAATTCTCTTATTCCTGCCACACCAGCACCCATTCTGAGTTTCACGCCCACTGTACCAGGTATTACTACTTGCTGAACGGCTGCATTAAAGCATTAAGGGACAACAAGGTTACATTATCTTAACATGTTCCACTTAATGGTTTTTGATTGTGTTATGAAGTGCCCTCACATTGGTTCCCAAAAATGTTTGCTATTTTAAGAGCCACACTATTAAGGACCACATGTCAGCCAGGCACAGCGGCTCATGTCTGTAATCCCAACACTTTGGGAGGCCAAGGCGGGAGGATGGCTTGAGGCCAAGAGTTCGAGACGAGCTTTGGCAACATAGCAAGACCCTGTCTCTACAAAAAAATTTTAAAAATTAGTTAGGCGTGGTGGTGCACAGCGGTAGTCCCAGCTAATCAAGAGGCTGAGGTGGGAGGATCACTTGAGCCCAAGGGTTCAAGGATGCAGTAAGCCGTGATCATGCCACTGCACTCCAGTTTGGACAACAGAGTGAGAACTGACCTCTTGGGAAAAAAAAGAACCAGGCCAGACACGGTGACTCACACCTGTAATCCTAGCACTTTGGGAGGCCGAGGTCGGGAGTTCAAGACCAGCCTGACCAACATGGAGAAACCTCATCTCTACTAAAAATACAAAATTAGCTGGGTGTGGTGGCATATGCCTGTAATCCCAGCTACTTGGGAGGCTGAGGCAGGAGAATCCCTTGAACCCGGGAGGCAGAGGTTGCAGTGAGCCAAGATCACGCCATTGCACTCCAGCCTGGGCAACAAGAGCAAAACTCTGTCTCAAATGAAAAAGAACCACTGGCTGGGTGCAGTGGCTCATGCCTATAATCTCAGCACTTTGGGAGGCCAAAGTGGGTGGATTGCTTGTGGTCAGGAGTTCAAAACCAGCCTGGCCAACATGGTAAAACCCCAGCTACTCCAGAGGCTGAGACAGTAGAATCTCTTGAACCCAAGAGGCGGAGATCGCACCAGTACACTCCAGCCTAGGCAACCAACAGAGTGAAACCCTACTAAAAAAAAAAAAAAAAAACCAACCAACCAACCAAACAAAAATGTCTATAGAGTTAAGATTTGTGAATTATAACCTGACAAGCTTGTGAAAGATCTGTTGGCACAGTCATATGAAACCATCCTTCTCAGGTGTTCTGTTTGCTACAAAACACAGCACGCTTTACTTGGAAGGGCATTCCTCATTTGAATGAGGCAAAAATATTGTCATCTCACTAAGAATTCCCAACACTAGTCATGACACAGGCCTGGGCATCCCAGCAAGGAACACTCTCCTTAGCCTTTTAAAGGAGGTTTGTTGTGACCCAGTTCTTCTTTGTGCTCCATGATGGCGCGAGAAAAGAAGGAAGAAGGATAAGAGATGAAAAAGTAGGGAAAAAAGAAGAGAGAAAGGAGAGCAAATAAAACAGTGATCTGGCTAGCGTGCATTTTTGTGTACTTTTGTGAAAAATATATGTATACTTTTTTGAGATGGAGTCTCGCTCTGTTGCTCAGGCTGGAGTGTAGTGGTACAGTCTCAGCTCACCGCAGCCTCGACCTCCCAGGTTCAAGCAATTCTCCTGCCTCAGCCTCCTGAGTAGCTGGGACCACAGGCGTGTGCCACCATGCCAGGCTAATTTTTGTATTTTAGTAAAGATAGGATTTTACCATGTTGGTCAGGCTGGTCTCGAACTACAGACTTCAAGTGATCCACCCGCCTCAGCCTCCCAAAGTGCTGGGATGACAGGCATAAGCCACCGTGCCCAGTCTTAAAAATATTTTAAAACATCATGTTTCTACAGTGGTTCCTTCTGAGGTGGGAAGAATGTGACAAGACTGGGGAGGTCCACATAGGGGATATCAAATTGATGGTAATTTTAAAATATGGGGGGACAGTTAAAGGAGCATTCACTGAACCCTCATTTTTTATAATTTACATTTATTTTGTGAATATAAGTTTGTATTTTTATTTTACCGTATTTTATTTTATATTTAGTAAAAACGATTTTTGAACACAACTGTGCAAGTTCTACGATGACACAGGTGGTAGGCAATAGAGTGTCATTAGTTAAAAGCACAGGGTCCAAGGTTAAAATGGCATGCACTGGATCCCAGTCCCAGCACTTACTAGCTCTGTGACCTTGGGCAAGCTACTAACCCAGTTACCTTATCTGTAAGGTGGAGATAATAATGACCTATGTAGGTTGACTGTGAGGATTAAGTGATTAGTACCGTGACTGACACATCCTAAATCCTCAGTATGCCAGCCAGCCATTATTATTGTTAAAAGAACAGACTCCCTGCATTGTGACCTTTTTTGAGTGTGTACACTCCCTCCTTATGTTTTTGATCACAAATAAATATGTATTAACAATGATTTATTGAATAAAAGTATCAGCAATCAAGTTCCGCTTTTTTAAGAGACACTCCATATGTCACCAGAAGATGCCCAAATGAATAGGGGAAACAAATCTAATGGTTTATAAGGAAAGTGTGAAGAATCTGAATATCCAGGCACTCTTTCAGGGAAGTCTCATTAATATTAGTGATTTAACTGCTATATACAAGAGAAGACCAAAATTCTGTCTTGGGGTACAGACAAAATCCAGCAGTAATTTAAAGTATGAAGATATCTGCCACTCACCTGTAGGTGTACTCAGAGTTCACAAAATGCATTAAGTCTTAATATTTTACATTGACGAAGAACAATCATTAGGAAGATCCACTTAGCTCTTTTTAAAAGGTAGCAGTGAGCTGAGATCGTGCCACTGCACTCCAGCCCAGGCAACAGTGCAAGACTCCATCTCAAAAAAACAAACAAACAAAAAGCTGTCCCTCAAATAATACAGAAAAAAACATCAAAGAGTAATCGAAAATTAATTTGTTTGAAACCATGAGCCACAACTTATTCAGCATTATTTTTCCCTTCTAGCATAGGACTCTGCACATAGTAGGTTGAGAAAAAATAGAATTAAATTGAATGCAAAATGAGATTAGACAAAAAGATGTTTAAAGACCCTTCTGATTTAAATTTCATGAATGACAAACTGCCTAAATAATCAAACTGTTATTGATTATAGCTGACATTCATAGCTAAACTCCAGAATTCACTGATACATTAATAATGAAATGTATTCCTCTTTCCTTAATTTCAGTTAATGTGAGCATGTTCAATCTACAGCTTTGATTTCAGTGTTTAGTTCTATTATCAAAGTATTAAGAATATGCCTCCCTGGTAAGATTTTAGAAACATAAAGAAACTGACAACTTTGGGAAATATATATGTTCTGGAAGAATGAAATTAAGACATTTCTTTTGTGTTCTTTCTTTAATAGTTCCTAATCTCCCTTCAGTGTATTTATTGGGCATTAGTTGTTATCTAACACAACAGTTCTCCTAGCACAATGAAATCAACCTTAAAATAGAGAGCTTTTCAGGAGTAAAAAGAGACTGTTACAAAAGAAAAATACTAGAGGGGAATTATCTTTATATCACATAGTAATTTATATCTTAGAAACTTAAAGTTATATCATAGCTGTACAATTAGCCAAAACTGAATATATTTTATGAGATACTGATTACTCACAAGAACAAAGGGAAATCCAATTGAAGGATTAAATTCCTGTCAAAACCAGTCACTCACGTGTCTGCACGTATATCACAAAGTGTTTGCGAATTTGATGCATATTCTAGGCACAAATCCCCTTTCCAGAGAGCAGAAATTCCTAATCTGCCACACTCCAAACCAAAATAGATTCACCAGCATTTTGGATACATAAGAACAGCTCCCCACACCATTAGCAAAGGTTATTTATAAGTGGAAAATCAAGAGACATAAAGATGTCTAAGTCAAAATGCAATGTTATTCAGTTTTCTGCAGCACCTAACAAAGCAAAAACTTTCAGTTAGAGAGAAAAGCAAAAGCAAGATCATTGCTCCTTCACAGAGACTGGTAAATAAAGAATGTATGCACAAAACACCTGGATTTGCTTTCCTGTTTCCTTGCCAGTAACTTTTTTTATACGATTATCTAACAGTCAAACAAACCTTCAAAGCAATGAATTACGCATAGACACACAGACACACTCTCACACAAAAGAGAGCAAAGCTGATGCTATTTAAATAGCATGAAATATTTTCCTAACCATGCACAGATGGAAGTACAGACGTTTCTGCCAACCGCCTGGTTCAGAAACTTTGCTCTATTTTTAATTATTTGGTTCACAGGACCCATTTGTGATTAACTTCTGTGTTGCACGGCAAAGGAAGTAAAGTTCCTGACCCAAAGCAAAGAACACAGAGAGAAGCTTAATTATTTTGAAACAGTTAGTGTAATATTGTAAACCATGTGCAGAGACAACTAATTTGTCAAAGACCAGTTGATGACTGCTGCAGTTTGAGGCTATAGGGTATATGAAGAACAGAAAAATCCAAGGGAACTTAGGAAGTGACGCCAAAATGAATCTCTTAATGATAAATAGATTTTCATCTCTGAGAAATAACAATGGAGCAAGAAATAGAGATGAAGAAATTGATAGTGTTGTAAGGCCTAATCTCATTAGCAGAAGTTTCAGTTTTGACCAGGAGCAGTGAATGGAATGCCAGCAGCCTTAAGCACAGGAAATGGACTCAGATGCAAGATGCTGGTCAGGAAACTCAAGCCATAATATTCAGAATCACACACTAGAATTTTAGCTGAGCAAGATGAAATCCCAGAAGAGAAGTAGAAAGAGAAGCAATGGTTCAGCAATAAGACAGAAAAGATGGTCAAGGTATAAAGAATGAACAGGTTGGAACTGTTTGGAACTCTTTTATATTTTTTAAAGGCTATGCATTTACAAAACAAAAAAAAAAGTAGTTTCTAAGTAAGAAAACAATAAACCCAAGTAGTAAATTAGTATAAACACAGAAAGAAAGCAAAATAGAAGGCATCCAGTTAAGAATTTTGAAAGCAGAATAGGGCTAAAACCCAACAGAACTTTATTCCTAGAGAAGCTTTCTCTCAATCAATAACCCTAAAATTTTAAGACATTCTGTATTTAAGTCCTTAACGTACTTGGAAAACCTCAGAGTCTACTGAATCATACGGGCCACGAAGAGCCAAAATCTTTCAGGAGTAATAGATGTTGCTAAAAATTACATTTGCAGTGGATCCAGGACCAATGCCAGAATGATCTGGGAATTTAAAAAACAAAACAAAATAATAAACACCTAATTTCTCCTTGAGGAGTGTAGAAATGAAGAATAAAAACAGAACTTCCTTTGCTGGGGTCTCTCAATTCTAAAGCTCAGTTCCTTCAACCGCTAGCACTGGCTATTAGCTTTCAGCTGGGTTGGTTGACATGGCAAGACCCTTAGAAGAGCACATTCATATCTGTGGGTAATTATGGAATTTCAACAATTGGAAGCAACTCAGGGAGCCATCATGAGGAGAAGAAAAAAGGTAATCTGTTTCAGAAAGTCCAAAATAAAGTGACTTTATTATATACATATTCATATGCCTCCTCTATTATGCAAATAGGTGAAGTATGTGTATGGGTGTGTGTACTGGCAAAAGACTAGAATTTTAAAAAACCAGGATTTTAAAAAAAGCACATCTATGACTGAATTATTTATAGTTGCAAATGGCTTCATAATACCAACCTAGTATTATTACTGCAGGCACTGGCCCTGGCTTAGAAATGTTATTTCATTTAGAAATGTTTCTATTTGTTGTAACACTAGCCACTGTGATGGGGTTTGACCTGTCTTTGTCCATAAAACAACCCTATAAGATATGTAAACATGAATTCTATTTTCTTTAAGTGAAAGAAAGCAAAAATATGGTTGTCAGAACAAGAACTGCTTTCTGTGGGATATTCTAGTTAAATGAAAGCTATTCAACTTGAATCAATTGCTGTATCCATTCTCCAATACACAGCAGATTTATATTTCAGAAGGTTTTTGACAGAGAACAAAATGTTACTGAAATATCTCTTCCATTCCTTTTGTCCTACATAACATTCCATGGGCTGAACTCCCAACGAGGGGCATATATTTGTCAGCTTCTGTTTGCACTTGTTCTATTCTAGTTTGTCTTTGTTGCAAATTTTCCATTTTGACCCTTTCCTGACAAAACATTAATATATACCTTTTGGTTGTGTTATGACTTGTATTAAAAAAAAAAAAAAAACCTGACATTTTTATTCTGTACCACCTTGAAATACCCATAACTTTTTAAAATAAGCTCTGCTATTTAAATCAGTGATCAAATTTTTTTTATATCTGCTTATGTAAACACTCGAAATCCAGGGAGAAAATTCTTCCAATCCAACAATCCACACATTCCTACACAAAACCAATCACTTGAGTATTTAAAAGCTAGATCTGTGGCGAGAGACAGGCTAGAACTAGCACAAACAAGTCTGTGCAAGATGAATTTATCCTCCACTGCCTCTACTCCAGGTCATCCCAGGACTATGCCTGTGAGCTAATGCCAAGATGGAAAAAAATGGATGGGTGCCTTTTTTCTAGTGTATTTGTGTAAAGACTCCCCAAGAGCTCAAGAGGGAGTTGCTGCTCTACAAATGACAAAAGGTGTGTAGCTGCAAGCCAATCAGGCAGAACATTTAACATCGTCCTGGCCATTAATGACTAAGCCTGCGCCAGCTCAAAAGCAGTCGGAAACAGACGTCAGACTATGGGACGGCTAAAACATTGGTTCTCAGGGATGTCGTCCAAGAGGAGGTCTCTGAAGCTGGGTGTCATCCTTTAGGGTGGCCCAGAATAAAATGGTGACACATTATGCCTCCTGGCGAGTTCATAAACACTTTGAACGGCAAAGACACCAAGTCCCGAGGACTTCCAACGAAGATCTTAGGGCAAGAAGAGATGTCCACCAGCACTTTCTGTTCTGTGACCTGTTAGAGAGAAACATTCTTAGCTACTCCATCACCAAGCAAAAGTCCCCGCCAGGCTATCTCCTTGACTCCTGGGGGAAATGCTGTAAAGAGATTGAGGAGGGCACCTAAGAGAGAGATAGATGGCCTTTGTCTTGTTTGCAGTATCACTAATGAGGTGTCCAGATATAAAATCTGGCTTCCATCGAGTCTAAATGTGAATCAGATTCTAAGTGTTTCTGCAACTAACAATATGGTCACCACCAAACCACTTCTGCAAAGAAAGAAAAGGCTTCATAATAGTTATTGCTTCTGGCACTAAGAGATGGACAGTGTATTTTGCTAAAAGATTAGCCACTAGAGTATTGGGGAAGTAACTCATGGTTTTTGCAGATACAAATGTCCAGCACCAGCTGCTTCTTGCCTAGCAGGATAAAGCTGATTCACAGGTAGCTGGAAGAGCTTCTTCTAACCTCTTCTGTAACATCTAGTAGAAAGACAGTAGATAGCTATACAGAGAAATGATCTGATTGTACAATCTTCCCATCCACAAGGACTTCTCAGAGCAGATGACATCAAATTTCAAGATTCCATATACGAGATCAATTTGATTTCCTGATGTTCTTAACCTTGCTGACACGGGTGCATTAAAGGAAATATAGCTCAAAAAGCTCAACTTTAAAGGGGCAGTGGCTGCAAAATGAAAACCATTCTCTGTTTATCCATCAAGTTTAGACTCAGGCACCATAAAAACATCTAATTTTTTTTTTTTTTTTTAGAGACAGGGTCTCACTCTGTGGCCCAGGCTGGTCTTGTACTCCTAGCCTCAGGCAATTCCACCGCCTTGGCCTCCCAAAGCACTGGGATTAGAGGCATGAGCCACCGGGCCCAGCCTCTGACATCTAAATTTATAACAAAGCACTGTCTCAAGGGATAACTAGGAATTGCACATATCCAAAGGACTGGACTCCTGCATTTCTTCACCATTCCAGCTCCATCTCAACATTGTTCTAGTGGGCTCACTTAATTAAGCAAAGACATGTCTTTTCATCCTACAACTGTGGAAACGCAAATAATTTCTGGAGTATCTTGGCTGTACAAGGAGATGGAGAAGAAAGCTGAACTACAAGTCAGAAAATCAGGGTTACAGCACAGGCTACATGTATTTCTAACCACTGGAATCCAATTAATCAGTCAACCTCATAGGTTCTGTTTTCTCCCCTAGAAAATGAGGATACTTTTCTACTCAAGGAGTCATTATGACTATCCACTGAAACAATTTATCTGAGGCACTCTGAATTCTGTGATGTGCTATTATCAGCTGAGGCAGACTCATGACACATTAACCACTGCACATGGTCTGGATAACTGTGGTTTTAAAGGCTGTAGTTACTAAATCAGAGGCTCAGACTGCAGAATACCATCAAGAGAAAGGGTAGTTTCGACTAGTCCTACAAGAGAAACAGGAAACATAGGACTTTCCTCCCAGTACACTCTTCAAAGACCCTGGACATTTAAAATGAGAAAGTTTTAAAAACATTTTTCTAAAGGAAGTCTCATTTCTTGAGACTTCAGGGCAAAAAGTGAAATTAAGTGCACCATTCAGAGACAGAAACTTTGTGATTCCAGGTCACCGAATGTTCTCTGTACAGCAGGACAGCCAACAACAGTGTTGGGTCATGTCCATATATTAAAAAGCCCTCCCTCCAGGACTTAAAGATGATATGAACTGTGTTATGCAGTTTAGTCTGAGGAAGGCTCACATACTACTGGTAAGACCCACATTTCAAGGTCCTTCTCAGAAAGATGTTTCTTCATTTTAATGTTGTTTATTACTCTCCTAATCACTAGGATGATTGAAACAGCTTTGCAACTCGCTGGGAGAAAAATTAAAGAAAGTAGTCTTCCTCCTTTTATATCTGTTTACACAGATTGTTAAAATAGCACGGTTCATCTGGATGATGTTGAGATGGAAAAAAATACAACCTGTTCCTTCTGAAGAGTAGAGAAAGGTACAAGGGGTTACAGAAGCTTAAACAGAACAGGAAAGTCAAAATAAAACACCAAAATTTGGGCTTAGATGCTATCACCATATTTCCTTCAAACTCAATAGAAAGCAAAGTCGTATGGAAAGAGATTTTTTAAATAAATAACCATGTCATTTTTTTGTATTCTGTCAATACAATAATAAACTTGTCTTATGGGTCTATGATCATTTACAAAAGAAAAAAAAAATCCAAATCAAACCAAACAAAACTGCTATCTTTTGAAAAGTATCAGATCAGACACCAGAAAGGCAGCAGCTGGGGAACACATTCTTTCCCAGTTCCTTAGACGAAGGCTGTCTCCCAATAAAAGCCACAACTTGGGGTCATACTTCTCTCTAGTCTGGGTTGCAGTGACCCAGGCAGCTCCAGAGGTGAACCGGACACAGAGCCTGGAAAAGGGGAAGAATAATCAAAACAAAATTCATCCAGAGTCCTTTCCGCCTCCACTTGGAACCTGCCAGGGCAGAGCAAGGTTGAAAGGGCCGTAGGGTACTCTCCTCTGGGGGTGCTGCAGCTGTCAAAGGACCCAGGGCTTCAGTTTCTAATGGGAGGCATTTCCATACCTCTTAACGGGTTCTGACATATGGTCCAACATACGGTCGCTCACACCATCGACCACAAACGCACTCCCTCCACCTGGAGAAGGTGTCCTCCCCCACCACCAACAGCGCAACTTCGAGATGAAGTCATTTACAACCCAGAGGCCAACTCAAAAGGGCACAGATAAGATCAGATGGACCTCTTACCCCACTGGTTTCATACTTGATGAGAAGGGTTTGCAGAAGAGGGTTTCACGGTCACCCTACCCCTTTAAGCAGTTCTCCTTTCCATGTGGTACCTTACCTAAATCCAACCAACAAACCTCACTTAGAACTTCAGAACTACTCTCTTCCAGATCAAAGTATCTTCTTGGGATAACTGTCTCCCTAGAAACTTTCACCTGAGTTGCAGAGTATGACCATGAGAGCACTTAAAGGAAACTGATCAAAGTCAGAAAACAGACGTTAAGAACGTGAACCTCAAATTCATTCATTCGTTCAACACAATAGCTGCGTTTCTAAAAATCTTCATATAATCGAAATTCAATAGGAATTTTTTCAATGAGGAGGAAGGAAGACAGTCTTAGACATTCAAAAACAAAGGCATTTTTCCTGTACTGAATTTCAATAAGAATAGTGTTTTGTGTGGTTATAAGTGCAGTACTATAAAACTTAAATATGACTGAACGAATTCAGCACTCTATTATGTATAGCTTTCATTCCGGAAGATTCATCCTTGGGCCTTTCTTTCTCCTTAGCACAGGCTTCTTACACATTTTCGTCACCTTTATCACCCACTGTGTGATAGACAAAGCACAAAGCCACTGGAACAAACAGGTGCCATAGCTTTTTCCACCACTGTGGTTCACAGGACCCCATGCTGGTTCCTGACCACAATTATATACATCACAGTCCATATTAATAGATGGAATCACATCCAATTTGCAACATAAACATCACAGGGGGAATGCCTGTATGTACTGCCCATTCACTAGATGCCACATACTGAGGAAAGGCAGCCCTCCTATTGCTGGGCTTGGAGAAGGATTGTGAAGTGTTATACAAGGGGAAGAATGGGATGCTATGGGAGCCCAGAAAAGATAGCAAATAGTCCCTAGTCCCTCGTCCAAGGACTTCGTGAGGAAGAGACTCTAAGTTGAGATTTCAAGAATGAGGGAAAGGTGGCCAGACAGCGGGGGGAGAGAAGCTGGGTTCTAAGGAGGGGGAACAACATGTCTAAAGGCTGGAACACAAAACAGAGTATAGCGCTTGAAAGAGGAAGTGTGATAGGACCGATCTGGGGCAAATACAGGGCAACATGTGAGTGATAAGGCTTGAGATAAAAGGAAGGTGCTCAAAACCTACTGATCCACATTAAGGATTCTAGACTTTATCCTGAGGACCATGAGAACCCAGGGAAGGGGTTAAGAAAAACAGAGATGTCAGCAGATTTCAAATACTAACAAATGTTCATTTTGGCTTCAAAGAGGAAAAACGTGTTGGACCAGAACAACAATCCATTTAGACAGGCCATTTAGGAGGTACATCATATGCCAAACCACCCAGCTCAGCAGAGCCACTCGTCTAAACTCAGACTTTGAGACCAGCATTCCTCAAAATTCAATGCCTAGGAAGTTGTTTCCAACCTCCCACTGGAAGAGCTATCTCCAGAGAAGAGCTACAACAGGAAAGGAACCAGGGTAGCATCGTGCCTCTCTGGTTCCTACGTGAATAAAAACCAACGCCAAGGAGCCCATCCCTTAGCAGGGCAGCCTGCTAGGTAGCAGGGATGTATGACAGAGGATGTGAAGACCCCGACCCCGGAGACTTAGATAATGGTTAGACTTTGGCCAGGCCTGAAATTCCTGACGGATCTCTCTAGGCCCTAGTGAGGGAGGTTGCCAGACATGTTTCCACCCACTGCTTCCAGGGCAGGGCTCCCTGAGAAACACACAGGTCAGCAACGGAGGGTAGAGAACTGGGCAGAGAGGATGCCACAGCCAGGAAATCGGCACAGGGTAGGTGAGCATCAAGGAATGAGGGGCAGGTGGGAGAAGGGGAAAGGGGCCCTTGGAGATAGAAAGACTGGGACTTTGACAGGAAGCAGTTCCCAAGGGGAAAAGTGAGCAGAAGAAAGAAAGAGCTATTCCCAACAAAGCCATCCAGTGGACCACTCGCCAGCCTGGTGCAGAATTTGAGCTGCAGTAATCTCATTTCTTCCTCCCAGGTTGGCCCTGGGTACAAGTAGAAGAAAAGAGAGGCTGATCATATAAAAATTTGAACCGTTGTACAACAAAAAGCGTTATCATTGAAATGAAAGGAAATCGGACTAGGGAAGTAGCTCCAGCAAATATGACTTTTTAAATGGATTAATATCTAGAACACATAAAGAGCTCGTGTACATAGATGAGAAAACATCAAGACTGTCATTCGCTAATTGTAAAAAGAACAGTTAGTAAACAAACACAGATGGAACTGTTCCGTCTCTGAGAGGGATCAAAGGAATGAAAACTTTAAAACCAAAGAGTCTATTAAATTAGGCAAAAAAAAAAAAGTCCCACCATTATTAAGATTGAAGGTAGAGACATTCTAATATCATTAGTAACAATGTAAATTGGCACAGCCTTTTAGAAAGCAATTCAGAGCAAGCTCCCTCTAACTTAGTAATGAGCCTTCTGATGCGAGTGTGTCCTCGGTAAATACTTGTGTGCAAAGATATTCACTGCGGCGTTACAACAGTAAACAATTAGAAACAACTCGAATGTACAAAAATGATAGGAAACTTAAAAATCAAGATTAAACAACCTGATAGAATGTTACGTGATCCTCGCAAATGAGAACTGTATAGCTGAAGTTACTAAGAACATTTATGCCACATGGGAAACGCAAAACTGAAAAAAAAGGTATATGTTACGTTGTCAAGAACTGAAAAACAACACATAAAAATGAACTTGATGTATGGACTGGAATGGTGGAATCAAAGGGAACTTTTGCTTTTATTGGCTTTCCTTTCTTATTGTAAGTTTTGGGCAATACATGTTTTAAAACATAGTATTTTCATCAGTCAGGTGTAGTGAACACCCTTTTCTGTGGAGCAGAGCTACCTGCAGAAAACATCACTGCCAGGTTAACGGAGGGTGCCTAGTCCTTCCTAAATTTCAAAGGTCCTTCTGAGATTCCAACTCTGCCTTCTAAGACTGGCTGCTCTGAGAAGCTCCTCCTACCCTGACTATACCTCAAATGCAGCACTTTCCTTTGTTCTTGCTTTTTTTATTGAGGTCTTAAATGCTATGCCTTCCGTGTGTGTGTGTGTGTGCGTGCGCACGTGTGTGTGTCTTTGCTTTTTATCAGTTATTGAGATACTACCATAAGCAATATCTAGAGAGTGAGTGCACATTACATCTTTCCGGTGATTCTGTGAGTTAGGTGGTATTATCATCCCCATTTAACAGATGAGGAAATTGAGGATCACAGATTTAAGAATGTGACCTGGACCACAGAGCCAGGAGCCAGAGCCAGAAGGATTCAAGCCTCAATCTCCCTGACTTCAAAGTCCTCATTTTCACCCTTCCTCTCTGTCTACGAAACAAATAAATTAAAACAACAAACCCTCTCAAATGTCACCTTTTCTATTTGCACTAGCTGCCTAAAGAAACTATTAATAATTGCAATGAATCAAGAGGCATTTGTATGAACTGCTTATGAATTAACCAAAAAGACAGGGCAATGCCGCACACACTAATTGGCAAAGTTGATGCAGAAGAGAAAAGGAATTACCTAGAGACTAAAACCTGCACCTGCAGGTAAAACCAAATGACATCAAAAGGATTTCTGCTTGCAAATTAAAAGCAGGATATGGCCCTTATGACTACTGCTTAGAAAAGCAGAGCTTCTGCACTCTTCTTGCAAAAAAATAATCCCACAATCAGCTGAAAGATTCTTTCCAGTTATACTGCATTCCACCTCCAGAAATGGATGTTGTTTGGGACATGGTAGCGAGAACAGTAAAAAGGAGCAGAGGAAGTATTCAGGTATGAAACTAATATAGATGGGGTGATAAATGATTTTAGGCACCACTTATGACTTACTCTATAAATAATGACATAATAACAGCTAAAATATAAATTCTGATTAAATACAAAATCTAAGAAAGTCAAACAACAGCAAATGATGTTTGACAGATGCAAAGGTCTTGGGGGAGCCGGGAGCAAGGATTACAATAAAATCTATTCGTGGAACTGTACGATGTCAGAGATAGAATAGGCCCGAGAGATCATTTCTTTCAACCTCCTTGTGTTTTGGAGACAGGAAAACTGAGACCCAGCAAGGTAGAGTGAGTAGCACCAGTCACCCTGTTGCAGGGCAGGCAACAGAAACTGAGCCTCCAAACTACCAGTCCAACAGCACACTATACTCACTCTGTAGGGTCCTGGAAGACTACTCCATTTTAAATCATATTTTCAAAAGAGCATTAAACGTTCTATAAATATTAAATTCCTTTTTGATAATTTTCTAATGCACAGGGGCACATTTTTAAAAAGAAGCCTGGTTTTGATTTCTTTTGGAAAACTGCATGCTGCTCGGTGTTTCATCTGGTATTGAGTGAAATATTAACAGGCCATATAATGGTTTCAGTGTTCCTTCAGTAAAGCTAAACAGAACTCGAAAAACATATCCCCCAGGCCTACAGTGGAGTTTCTGGAGCACACATTAAACTCCACGCTCTGCTCAACAAGCCCATCGCTGTTAAGTAACTCATCAGAAAATAAAGAGGGAATTACCAAAGGGGAATTGCCAAGCAATTAGTTCTCTGAAGCAGATGACATACAACTGTGACAGGGAGGAGCTTCCCGGTTAGTCATATGTCAGATTCAGAGCCTACTAATCTGTAAATAAAAATGCATCACATATGATTACAGCTGTGATGTAGGCTGAAGCTGCCAGGCTAGGGCACGAATAGTAAATCTTGCATCCTCTTCTCAATTTCCGTGGGTCTGTAAAAGCAAGAGATGTTGCCTTTGAAGACCAAAAAAAAAGAAACACAAAAGTCGTCAGTAATTTTTCACTCAGTGTCAGAAAGACAATCTGGCCTTCCCTGAGCCAGCTACGAGAAAAGTGATCTTTCTTCTCTATCATCTTGACATGAATGAGCTCAGATTCATTCACTGTTCCAGTGAAGGAGAGAAAATGAGACGGGGCGAGGCAGGGGCAGAGGGGATGGGAGTTCTAAGCTTCCTTATGGCCACCCTGACTGAAGCGTGACCTCCTTTCGCTGCACGTTTTATTCTTAGAGCTTGCGTTCGGTGCCACACCAGCACCTATCACACTGGAGAGATAAACAGTTCATATCTGCCAAGTCTTGCAAGCTGAGCAATGACCCAGTGAAGTTCTTTTAAGAGTCAAAAGTTCATCATCTCGTTGAGACTCTTGATGCTGAACAGCATTCGGAGCCAACTTAAGCCAATCCCCTGAAATGGATAAGCAAATTGCCACTGTCATCATTTTCTTCAATGAATAATTATTGAAAGTGCATAGGAATCTCAAGGAGATATGAGTAAGAGTGAAAGACAGGAAGAAAACATCACAAAGCCTGCATAGGACAGCCTGTGTCAGAAAGCTCATATGTGACTGAACAGACAGGCAGGCATCAAAAGAGAAGGCTCCGAGGAAGGACCCTTCCTTGATCCTGACTTCCTAGACTGTGTTGTACCTGTGTCATGACTCTTCAAATATTACTCCAAGCCATGCCTTGCCTTATGCACTCGACTGTAAGCTTCTTAAGGACAGGGCTTAAGGAACAGGGCTGAGAGTGCAGACTGGAATCCAAGCATGATTCTATCACTTAACAGCTGGGCAGCCTTGGGGAAATTATTCACCCTCTCTGTGCCACAGTTTCTTCGCCTGTGCAATGGAGAAAATAATGATGCCTACCTCGAAGGATTGTAATGAGGATTCAATAAGTTAATATGCAGAATAGTAAATGTGAACTATTGATCATCTCCATATTCCCTAGAATGCCTTGTTGGCATAATGCCTCTTATACATTAGATGCTCATTAAACAATTGCAGACAGAACGATCTGCCCCTGAAGTTGTTTGCTCCATCCCTCTTGTTCCTGTCTTAACCTTCTTGTCTTTGGTGAAAGTTAAATAAGTCACTGCTTTTATTCTGAGTCCTTTGGGCTATACAGAGAGCCCATCCTAACTAACTCAGGACCAAAAAAAAAAAAAACACTTAATCCTCAAATTTTCTCTCATTACAGTAAAACAGACTGCTCACTGAGAACATCGTAACATCATTTCCAGCCTTCTCTTTCACTTTACATCATGAAGTCTTAGACTAACTTTCTCCCCAGAGCCAAGATTCACCACTTCTATATCTCTTTATTTTCTATAAAGTATAAATGGGAAGCCAAATTGTTCAAAGGGCTGTGTCTAGTAACTAGGTATATACAGTATACACACGCGCACACACACACATCTCACATTTTAAAGAGTCCACAGAAAGCCTCCAGAGAATCCTCTGAAGTTACCAAACACACTCATATTAATGTGGTTTATCAGAGTACAGTAAATGAATTGCCACAAATGAACAATTGCTACAGAGTCAAGTAGATGGCACATTGTGATTTACGCATATCACATGAGATGAATAAATCAGCAGTAGAAAAGATCAAAGAAATGCTGGAATTCTTGTTAATATGTACAGGGCTTCACTGAAAATCTTAATAAAACTGTTTAGAGGAAAACAGAAGGATCACTTGTTTAAAGAAATACCGCATACGCTGAATTTCAAACGTGGCATTCATTTTTATACACACACACATTAGATTTAGCTAAAATTAGCTCAAGTTCCTATTTTTGTAAAGGTCTTAAAGGAAGAAAGGTTTTGACAAGATTTCATTGAGCTGTAGTTCAGCACTGAGTTTCCGAGGTGCCTGAGCTTCTGCAGAAGAGTCCTTATGGCCCACGCATACATCACCCAACTCCTCCAGCCACCCAGCCTCCTTCACCCCAGATCATGAAAAGGCGGCAGACGAAGGCCGTGCCACACCGATGTTCAAGCTACTCTCCGCTGCCTCTTACCTTCTCTCTACACATTCTACACCAGCTGACGTCATCCCTGAACTCAGTCATCCCCCTCCTGTGTGTCAAACTTTTTGCCAGGCCCAAGAATCCAAGGCCTAATTTCAAAGATCACTTTTATGTCAAGGACTCCTCCAAATTTATCTTCAGACTCGATGTCTCAGTGGTTTTATTCCCACAGTCTCTACTGTCTGCTTGAATCCAGAAACTCAGATGTCCACCAGCACCTAGGCTTCAGCCAGAACGTCCTGGTCAGTTACATACCGTGCACTGGCTTGTTATGTCTCAGACACACACATGGCCTTCCTCATGCTCCATCCATCTCTTCCCACAGAAATGCAATCTAGACGGCAGAGCTCAACTCAAGTGATCCCTCCTCCTCAAAGTCTTTCCTGATCACTCCTACACAGCGTCACTCTTCTGAATTCCTTCACTGTTAGAACACCGTTAGAACCCCATTCGATTTGTATTCATTATTTCAGAGAGTTTCTTCTTTCCCCTGCCTGACCATGAAGAAAATAACTGCCTTCCGGTAGCTCTTATTCACTTCTATTCCCACAGCACCATGCAGTAGTTTTAAAAAAATTCACAATGAATAAATGAATGAATCATTTCTTTACATAAATAGTGACTGTGAACAAGTTAGGTCATAACTTGCTATAGCTGTATCATATTTATAAAATAACTAGAACCAGAAAGAACTATAATGTAGGTTTAAGAAAAAAAACTGAATGAATATACCAGAGTACAACGTGAATGATACTATTTTTCTGCCTACGTTGAGCCGTCAATCGTGAAGACTGTAATGAGGCCATTATTGATGCAAAATGTTTAGATAATGCTTATAAGCTTTCTTTAAATGCAACCACAGAAAATGTCAGTTGCTTAAAATTCAAGGTGACTGTGCTACTTTGTCAGTATTTTAGTATTCTTAAGACACTTAAACTTCCTAATATACTATAAAAACCTAGGTCTCTTCTCATTAAGCTGCCCATATTGACCAAGAGATACGACTTTTTGCTGCCTGTTTTTCCACAATAAAATTCTTGGGATATTTCTGTTATCACAAATGACTCCCTTTCAACACCACAGGTTAAAAAAAAATGCACATGTACTCAACCCACCTGCAATTAAACTACTTCTCCAAAGATCTAAATGTGAGGATTTTCAGCCTAGCACATAACTGTTAAAATGAGTATCATCCCTAAGAGATAAAGTAGCAGTAAGACACTCTACCTTTTTCTTTTCTTTTTTTTTTTTTTGAGATGGAGTCTCACTCTGTTGCCCAGGCTGGAGTGGCAGGGGCGCGACCTGGGCTCACTGCAACCTCTGCCTCCTGAATTCAAGCGATTCTTCTGCCTCAGAGTCCCAAGTAGCTGGGATTACAGGCACCTGTCACAATGTCCGGCTAATTTTTATATTTTTAGTAGAGACAGGGTTTCACCATGTTGGCCAGGCTGGTCTAGAACTCCTGACCTCAAGTGATTCACCTACCTCAGCCTCCCAAAGTGGCGTGAGCCACTGTGCCTGGCCCACTCTACCTTTTTCATTCAGCTGACATTTGTAGATTTTAAGAGATAATTTGTATGGAACTTTAGGTTACAGTCCCACTTAAATAACACCTCTCTACTCCACAGCCAATAAAATATAAGGAAACCAGTTCCACATTTTACAAGAATATCGTGCTTGTGATGACTCCTCCCTCCTCCATCTTGTCCCCCACTGGGACGTTTTTGGCAATTTTTCCTGAGGCATAATGCTTCAGTCACTCAGGTTTTTGTTTATTTTTACTCAGACCACAAACAACCCCATTTATGCATGCAATTCATCAGTTCATCTTACAACAATCTAAAAAAAAAAAAAACCACACATGTATCCCATCAGTCAGACAGTTGTGATAAATTCAGAATTTAAAATTAACCAAAAACAAATAAAAGGCTCCTTGGCTTTGCAGAGCCGTAGATGTCTACAGGGTGGGTCCAAAGACCAAGGTCCAGGTATATTTACATATTCCTAGTCATGTATGATTCAGGAGCAATCATCATAAAACATGACCATAACAATCAACCTGTTGAGGGATAAGTTACTTGATAGCATCTGTTAAAAGATACAAACCACACACCAGGTACTATTCTACCCACAGTATATCTACTATTTTACTCCATCCTCACAGCAGCCCTATCAGAAAGTTCTAATATTACCTCCATCTTATACATGAATAAACCGAGGCATTGAAAGGACATAGGACTACTCAAGGTCACAGTGGCAGCTCCAGATCTTAAGTCCAGATGGGTTGATTACGGAGCTCCATGCTCTTATCTAAGATGCCAGAGAATTTATATGTAACTTAAAAATTGACTCTTAAGGTAAAGAGGCAGCTCTTTCTTCAAAGAAATGTGGTCAATCATTGTTTAAATGAACATTTGATAAAGCAAATATCCATCCACCTCTTGAAAAATGAGTTTTGAAAATTCGAATTTTCAAATGGGAGATTTGCTAAAAGTAGAACGAGCTTCTCACCAGCTAAGTCTATCCCTTTACTTAGGAAGAGCTGCTGGAAGACTGGCTGACCCAGGGGTTCCCAAACCTGTGGAGAATCACTGCCTAGACAGATCAGTGATTCCAACAGGGAACGTTCTGATTCAGCAAGTCTAGGGTGGAGCCCCTGATTCTATTTTGTTTAGGCTCTCCAGGTGATTCTGTTGCCTAGCCAGGCTTGGGAACCTCTAATCTAGTCTGTCTTCACAGTTTCAAGCAGGTCTGTTTCCAAGGCAAATAGAAATTGATCCCGTTTTTTATTTCACAATCTCCCTTGGTTACTTACACCCAAACCCTTGTGTTCCCAAGCCCTTACTGCCCCAAGTTCTAGCAAACCTCTTTTTCTCTCCTGATTTAATTCGAGGCAATATCCTCTGGCCCTTTCTTCAATAGAAAACCATGAGTCATCACCCTTGCATACACCCTGTGTCTGCATGACTCTCCAGGCCAGAAAAATTTACTGTACGTGGGAAAATCAGGAAGTTGTAAAATCCAAACAGACACAAAGAAATTCAAGATTCAACAAATACTGGTTCCTCCTAAACAAACAGGTCTCTGTTTTGCTACGCATATATTATACTACAACAGTAATCTAAAATGTAAAAACTGTGACTTAAGATACCTGGTAGCATAGCATTCTTAATTGTATTAAGGAAAAGTGACAATTAAAATGATCAGGTTCAAGCCCCCAATTGGCAATTATCAATCATCACAAAGTCAAATGAACTTCTTCATGAACCATATAGATTAAACCAAATAGATAGATACTTTAATCCAAGTTTTAAAAAACAATCTTGGCAATTTCTCAACTTCCCACACTATGCCCAAATAGAGCTTACAAAGAAAATGATATTCAACAGCCAACAAAGTAAGGCTAGGAGGCAATTTTCCAAGTCAGGAATTTATCCTCAGATGGAAAACAGAGAGCATCGCAAAACTCTCACCTGACATGTGATGCACTTCCCTGTAGTGGCAGTGGAGGAGGAGACTGTTGTACAAGGATGACAAATAAATCTGCAGCTTGAATGGACCACCCTGGTGACTTGATGCACGATGCTCCTGCAATGGTCCAGGGAGTGCAGGAGAGGAAATCCAAAATGAAAAACAGAATAAACTGCTTTAAAAAATAAGTCTACCTTAAGTGTCTATGCACCGAAATACAAATGTTAAGAACATCACATTTGGCATTCTGTTGTATGAGAATTACACAGAACACAGCCAGCTCAAAAGGCAGGTCTGGTTTTGTTCAATAGGGCTCAGAGGGAGGCCAACATACAAAAAGGTCATCTCTTCCATCAAATTAAGAGGATGGTCTCCCCATTTGAGCCAGCCACTGTCATTCTTTGGTCGAGTGATTCTAGCCAATCATCTGATAAACACATGCTGGTAACTACAAGGAGTATCAGGTGAAAATGGGCATGGATTGAACAGTAATTGAGCCAAAGCCTAATTTTAATGTGGCATATATTATCTATCAACATGCAACTTGAAAGACAATCATGAAAGTGCACAGCTATCAGCATACCAGTACAATGGAATAGAAGAAAGGATAAAATGCAGAAAAAAAGTGCAAAGTGTGCATATATATTCACTAAACTTTCCACTAAACTTTAAGTTATTTAAATACTGAATGTATATCTCATTTTCATTTTGCCACAATTCCTTGCACATGGTTAAGTAAAAATTATCCATTGTATGATGAATGAGTGAATGTGTGAATGGATGAATGAAAGAATGAATGAATGAATCTTCCATATACCTTTCCATCAGGGAGCTTGGTGCTTGTAGTAGTTTTTGTGAGGTAAAACCTATGCATAGAAATGGAAGAAGTTGAAGACTTGATCTGCTAACGTATTTTTTCACCCTATCCATTAAAATTATATTCTTAAATACTGGTGATTCCCAATTATCCACATTAAACAGAAAAAAAAAATTTTTTAAATCTGTAGCAGGGTCACTATAAAATAATCCCCAAACTAGTGAATGCTGGACTGATTTTCAGTCGTTGATTACTGGAGCTGATCTGCACATTTGCTTAGGCTGATTTTAAATTTAGTTTGCGTTTCCTAAGCTCACGCCAGGTAACAGTAGGAAGGAGGCGGCCCAGGTTTATATTGGATGTCAGAAAGAAACTATTCTGGAGCTATGAATATGATCTCCAATGTGAATAATCCGTAAACAGGTAAGTGAGCCAATTATCCTTGGGTACATGGCAACACATCTCGGTAGTCATGATTATTTTCATCCATACACACTCACTATTTTTAAGAGCACAGCCCAGCTGGAAAGGAAAATAACTTCCACTTCTTTCCAGCACTTTTCAAAGTAATGAACAGTAGCCAAAATATGCTTACTTCTAACTAATCCATTCACCAAGCATTTATTTAAGCATCGATTGCCTGCCTGGGACTGATATGCAAAAGAAGTAATTCTTGTAGTCCTTGGTTTCCCCACGTGTGATCTGTGTGTACAGAGAAGGAAGGTAAGCTGTTATACACTATAATGTCTTTCAAATCTTTAGAAGGCACAGTCCCTCCACCAAGAAGCCTGTTGAGTTACAAATATAAATAATGGCCAAGTTAAGTAGAAGTTTACAAAATTCTATTTACTCAGTACTTTTTTAAGGGTGAGGGGGCAGGGAGGGAGGATCCTGATTTCATCTCAAATTAAACATCAAAATACTTGATTCTCAAACAAGGTGCAGGTACCATAAATCTGCAGACAGTGCTTTTTATGAGCTCACCAGTTGGGAGAGTGTTCGCCTGTATGATAATTTGTATGCACACAATCCTGTTTACATATCACCTGGCAGATAAGTTTTTATAGAGTCCAAATTACAACCTCCTCCTAGTTTGCTGAAGTGCAGAGGAGGGTCAAACATGATGTAAATGCCGTAAAAGATTAATTTACTCTTGCAGGAGTATGCTTTCTTATTTCAAAAGTATTTGTGTTGCTGCACTAGTTAGGATAATAGAGTTTACATAACTTGTATTCCATCAGAGGGAAGAAGGCAAGAATACGAGCAAGGCAGCATGTATTTACTGCAAAAACTTACAAAATGAATATACAAGAAAATAACCTATGGGACATTTTATACAATGATATACGCCAAAAATGCAATACTCAATATTCTTAAAATCCAGCGGAGCAACATAATACAATACTATTAATAGTGGAAGATTAACAAGAAAGACGGCCTAACCAAAACTGATGTAATGGTCAGTAAATACCAGGAGATAATGTGGGAGAGGGGGCCAAAATTAAGGGCACAAGAAAATAAAGTTTGCCATACACAGTGACAGAAAAATATATTTTCTTTGAACGTTAGAAGGACAGATGCTATAGGTTAGCAGCTACAATAACTGTCACGAAAAACTTCTGTTACCTAACTCATTCAAAAGTTGTCATGTTAAAGGGCATCTAAATGGAAAAAAAAAAAAAAGAGTTCCTCTTAGCCCAAATCAAAACACCACAATCGGGGAAACCTCTGCCCTATGAAGTCTCAAATTCTGAGTACACTACCATGAATTTTCTGAAAAGTAATTTTCAGGTAGGATACAATTTTTGCTTACATTGTGGCAATTATCATTACATTTTCATCACTCCACAAATGGGATGCATTAAAAGTTACAGAAAAATCAATGAAACATTTCTGCTTAGGTGAAATATGTCAAACAAAGTATAATGCTTGTTGATTTTTTGTCCATAATTGTTCCTTCTAAACGTGTTTTGGTACATTTGGGATGATAGTAATGCATAATACAAATATTTATAGTGCATTAGCCTGAAAGTTCAAATTATGAATGTTATAAAATATATTACTACACTGATAAAGACAAATATCCATAAATATAACTATAAAAGAGAAAAATAAAAAACTGTTTCCACAAGTAAAGATTTGTCTAAAACCATTCTTTTTATTACTTCTGTAATTTTAAGCATTTATATATTTTTTTAAATCTCAGTCTAATTATAGCTCTTTCAGCCAACATTTAAAAATTTCTGTAAAACTGACACTGTATATCACTCCTTAAAATTTTTTTGAATGAGTAAATGTATTTTATTAAACTAAATTACATGAAAATAAAATGTGAACATAATTGATGACTAAAAATTCCTATCTTAGAAGTTCTACATGTAAGGTCCTAAAACAGAAATTATTATTTCTATTACCATTTCTACAATTTTTTGCTTTCGGTGCTTTTAACAAAATAAGGAGGAGGGCCTGCTTCTGATAACCTTGGAAGTATGACCGGAACTAAATCTGTTATTTGAATCAATTAAGCTGCACAGATCTAAATCTCTCACAGAAACTAATCATTCAAACTATTGAATTACTCTGAAAATACAGAGCAAGGAAAGTCAAATAATCTATCTCTCCGTTAAAAATAATAGCCTGTCTTACTGCACTATGTCACTTTACCGATGCAAGTATTTAAGCTCTTCAGATGCTAATCTATGTGTTATTTTAGATAACCACAGTTTAAAGAATTAACATTCACTCCCACATTTACCTACTTATGTGAGTTTCAGAATTTTAGTAAAATATGTTTATTGCTTAACTTTTAATAGGAAACAAAATGAGTGTTACAGTGTTAGTCATCAGAAACTGTCACTCAAGGTATGTGCAAAAAAGTAAAATCCAATTGACATTTCAGAATGAAAAACAATAAAGGCACAACATTATTCAAAAAAAATGGGAGTCCTTGGACTCTATAATGACAACAAAAATAGGAGTCATAGTAATGTTTACTAATATTTCAATAATCTCAGCACTGGCCTTCCCAGGACTCCTAGGCAACTGACTTAGGTATGTTGTAATTTACGGGCATTTGACATGAAATCTTACGGCTAAAGAGTTTTTGTTTAATCTTCCTCTAAGTGTAAAAGACAATGCAGAAGTCCTGAAGTCTAGTTGCAACATTTTTGACAAAGTATCACTTCTGTTTATCAAACCCTCTTAAAACGAAATCCACAAGGAAAAATATTGCCTTTGGCCATTCCCACCAAGTATATTTTTTATACTTATTTTCACATGAATTTATTTGTGCACTGAAAAATAAATGTTCACATTTTACTGCAAGTAAAGCATTTTTCGATCTGTTGCAAAATAGAATTCAGGACCTCCAAGGCATTGTGTAATATTGACATCCTTGCTTCTCATCTATTTACCACCTTATAAAAGCAGCTGGAAGAAATAATAGCTCATTTTAACTACAGCAATGCTTCATCTGACCAGGCCACAATGAATTTACCAACCACACAAACTCATGAAACGGTAAAAACTCATAAACCCCCTGTGAAGAGAGTTGAGTAGCTCTCTCAATCCTAGCCCTGGGGGAAAAAAATTTACCAGTTTAGCTATATTGGCCATAAAATTGTAAACTGACTGGCAGTCACAACTAAATCAAGACATATTCTCAACTATCTTTTCTTTCAAATACCAGGGTTATTAAAATACTCCCCCGCCCCACTTAGCTGGATTCCCTGAGCAGCACAGAGCTTCAGCAACTAAAGCAACTTTTCCTTTTTTCCTTTTTACCATAATATTATTTCTCTTTGCTTAGGCAGCTTCATCAGTGGTGCCCTAATGCAAAGACTAGAATACTGCTAACTGCTCACTAAATTACATCCTAAAATAAAGTATATGTTTACTGTGCAAAAGCACCATGCATTATCAGTCCTCTAGCTATAGGCCTCTATCGTTGCTCGCTTAGCTAAGGAAAAAAAAATCCTTTTAACTTACTACCAAAGATCATTCAAATCACAGCCAATAGATCCAAATTAAGAATGAATACATTCAGAATGTCTGCCTACTGTCAGTACCAGTTTTTGTTATGATGGCTGTCAAGTTTTAAAATGTGACAATGGGAATATATTTTCCGAATAAGTTATTCCCCTGAGTAAACCCTTTAGAAATCCAGCCATCGCTATGGGCAATGTAGGTTCCAAAGGATGAACGCTCTTCACACTTGAAAGGGTTAAGTGCCTGCAAGGCCAAAGGCACCAGACTGCAAAAGAAATGTTGCTTTGGTAAGCTCTGAAAGGTTTCTAACAAGTACCAAATACTTGTTGATCTGTTCACAATAAACACCAGCAGGATTGTCAGGCTCCTTTCACTGTCTGGGGAGATGCATTTACATACTGCACCTAGGAAGAACAGCTTGTTGGTCTCCTTTACAAAAGTTGAGTAACTAGAAGCCTCATTCAGTGTCTCCCATCCAAATGACTGAAAGAAGATGCAATTGAAATCGTGGAGTCTCTCGTCTGGCTTGGGCAGCATAAATGCTGTGCATAAAACACTTGGAGTAGTTCAGGCACAAGACAAACCTACCTGAATGGACGAGGAACACTGTCTGTTGCCATGGCAGCCTGATCTAATTACATGAGCGATCAGGGCTGGAGTAAGTGCACCGAAAACCTACACCACTGACAGGCAGCCAGGAGGTTCAGGGGAGCCCTTCAACCTCTGCTTTATGTAGAAGATGGCATTCAAGTCCATTTATTTGCGGAGCTGCTAAAATATTGACTGATGCATGCACAGTGAGAGGGCAATCAGAGGAGATTAAATGGCACAGCGCTAGCCGTTATGGTGCAATCCCTTTCCAAGAGTTCCTGTGCAGGATTTTCTCTTCTCTCTGGTGGTTTCCTCAGGCATAAGCTTCATTCCAAAAAAAGCTCGAGTATCAAACTACCTTTACCCACCAAATAAACCGAAGGGTGGGCTTAACGGGGGCTTCTAGGAACTGCAGCCTCCTAAAAAACCCAAACAGAAATGTCTTAGCTAACACTGTTGAAAAAGTAACTAGCTATGCCTAAAAATAACCAAGTAACTACCCACTGCTGTGTGCAATATATAACGATGATGTTTAAATATTAAAAACAGCCTGCATTATAAAACACAAATGTCATTGAGATGTGACTACTAGATTGCCAAAGGAGAACTTATTTGCATACACACATTCCCGTGCATGCACGACAGGATGTGCAGGGAGAAAGCCACTGTAAGGCATTAGTTTTTATTCTGTGGGTGTAATAGGGTCTTCTAATTTTGCTAATTGTATCCTGTGGATCTCACAGGGAAGCTAAGAATCTCTTCGGGGACAGAACCAGTTTGGAGGAGTCCCTACTGCACAGCATACGGTAAACAAAATAAAAATAGCTTGCCTTTCTTGTTAGCCACATCGCGCATTATATAACCAGCTTCTTCCGACTGGCTTTTTTTTTTTTTTTTTTTCCTGCCCTTACTACTCTTCAGCAATTTCTCAATCTTCTCAAATATTTATATTACCCTTTTATCTGTAGGATTATATACCAAGAAAGCAAAACAAAACAGAGCAGCCACGGGCTCGAACCTAACCCCCGACGTCCTTAGAAACTGATTTTTTTTGTTTTGTTATGTTTTCTGGCAGAGTCTCGATCACCACCCTACTTCCACCCCCCACTAAGGTTCTTGCTCAATCTCCCTAGAAAACCTGAATTGTTTCATCCCTTCCAGTCAGCCCCCTACGTGGTCTGAAATAAAATGAAAGCACAAGCCACGGAGTTTAAGAAGGCAGCCTGAAGGCGGGGGGCTGAAGAGGGGTCGGGGCGCTGCAGAGTCAGCCAAGTAGCCAAGGAAGGGCCACCACCGCGTCGCGACTGCCCTCGCCCCCCGCCCGGCGCGCGCGCACACACACACACAAATACACACACACTCACTCACACACACACTCACTCACACACGCCGCGCTTCGACACCGCCTCACCTCTCGCTCCGCCCGTCCGGCCCCCTTCCCTGCCCCCTGCGGGACCGGCCTGCGCGCAGCTCTGGAACCACGTAGGAGGCGGCGGCGGCGGCCCCGGGAGTGGCAGAGTCTCCGGCCCGGCCCAGAGTGAACGAGCAGTGGGGCTCCAGGGCGCATCCCAATCCCCGCAGCGCCTCCTCCACCGCCGCCGCCTCCTCCTCCTTCCCCTCCTCCTGGCTTCATTCACCCTCCCAGCAGCCGCGCAGCGGTTCACTCCCGGCTCAGGGCAGCGCCTGCCGCGGCTCCTCGGCTCCTGCCGCGGGTGCTGGCGGGGGCGCCGGCCCGGACTGGGGCGCTCGCGGGCTCCCGGCTCCGGGCGGCGGCTGCCGCTGCACATGATCAGGAAGCGGCCGCACCAACAGGGCGGCGGTGGCGGCGGCGGCCAGGGCCGCCACCGCCACTCCAGCCGCTCTCCAGGCACCCGCACACCCGCTACCCCTGCGCGGTCCCCGAGGCCACCCCTCCGCGCCCCCCGCCTGGCACCCGGCCGCGCGCAAAGTCCCGGCCAGGCTGCAGGAGCAGTCCCTTCCCCGCCCGCAGCCGCACACCCGGCGACGCCGGCCCTCCGAGAGGAGACCCCTACCCCGGGGCGCCGAGGCCAGGCGACCACCCGCGGGGAAGTCCAGCCCTCCCCGAGACCCCCTCTCTCTCACCGCCCTCTCCGGGGAGGAGGAATGGGAAGAGGGCGGCCGGGAAAGGGACCACCCCCCCACCCCGGCCGCCGCCACCTCCCCCCTGCGCCACCCGGAGGGAGGAGGACATAGCTCTCCGCACTCGCGACCGGACCAGCAGCCGGGGGGAGCGGGGCCCCGCCGCCGCTCTCCCCGCCCGCGCCCCCCGCCCGGGCGCGCCCCCTAGCCTGGCGGGCGCCCACCCAGCCCCTGACAGCCCCCTCGCCGGCCGCCCCTGCGCCCACAGTGGGGGTGTCGGCCCGGGAGCCTGGAGCCGGGGACGGTTGTATGTACACACACACACACACACACACACACACACACACGCACACACACAGAACACGACGCGTCGATTTCCTTCGCTCCTCTTCCAGCTGTTTTCCGTGCAGCCGATTGGGGTTTTGGGTTTGTTTGCTGGTTGTTGCTTTTGCCCCTCTCGGGAGATCGGGTGAGGAGGGATTTTAATCTAAATAAGGGGAGAAGGGGATGGGGGAGGGGGGAAGAATCAGAGGAGGAAAAAAAATAGCCACTTACTGTAAAGTGTAAATGGATCTGGGGTTGCGTGGGGAAGGGGGGGCAGAGGGAGAGAAACAATGTCTTGCGGCTGCTGTTGCTCTGGCTGCTGCTCCACGGGGCTTGTTTTGGATCCCCCTGCAGTGAAACAGGTCCTGTACGGCTCCGCCACTGTAGTAGAAATGATGTCTGCGGTATACTCTGCTCTCTCCTCCTCCTCCTCCTCCTCCTCCCCCTCCTCCCGCTCCCCTCCCCTCCCTCCTCCCTCCGCCCGCCCGCCCTCCCTCCCTCGCGCTCTCTCGCGCTCGCTCGCTCGCTCGCTCGCTCCAGTATGTAAATGTGTAATAGAAGCCAAATATGGAGCAGTTGGCTGCCGCCGCCGCAGCTCAAGGATCCGACTTCATGGGGGTGGGGGGCACCCTCTGGCGGGCGGCCCGGCGAGCCGCACAGAGCACGGCGAGCGCACCGCGCGGCGGCCGGCCCGCGCCCTTAACCCTTCGCTGCGCGCCGCCTGGGGAGGCGGACACCTTTCCCAAAGAGTGGCTCGGGATGGGGTGCGGGGGAGGGGAGACGCGGACCGGAGGGCAAGGTTCCTTCCAGGTTTGGGATGGGGGCGGGGAGCTGGGCGATGAGGTAATTTGAGCGGTGACGGGTCGGTCCTCGCGCGCCTCCCTGGGTCCCTGCACCTAGTTGGAGGGGACTGAGCGACAACGGGGCGCTACTCAGGCAACCTGGGGGACTCCCTCAGGGGGTGTCAGGCTTCAGCTGGGAGCCGATGAAACACCCCAGGGGGGAGGGGAGGTCAGTCAATTCTAATCCCTACGTGCCCTTGGTCCCCGGCGCTCGGAACAGCGTCTAAAAGGGCTCACTCTGATCATCAGCTGCACGTTAACCCGCAAACCGGCGTCGCTTCGGCGTTCCGGAACCCAGGCCCGGGGGCCGCGGGGATTGCCTCTGCATGCAACTCCGGAAAGTTTCAAGGGGCCCCTTGACTGCACAGGCACCCTCACCTTTCCTGCCTGCGAACGCTGGCGACCGCCGGACCCTCCCCTCCCTCTCTCCGCAGGTCCGGAAATCGGCTTTGATATGGAACTACTCCGCTCTAGCCTGGAAAGGAGACCCGCGCACTCCTCTCGCAGCTAATTTGGGATCATTAATTTAATCGGAAATGAGGTAACCAGTGTAGGAGACAGAGAAAGCAACCGGAGCATCAAATGGCAGTTCTCTACAATCGACGAGGAACTTAAATCTGGACTCAGGGTTTCAGTGCGGTCCCCGACTCCCACCACCCGGCCCCTCCGCCTGTCCCGCCGCCAGGTGTGACCTCCACGCGAAGGAATCTTCTGCGGATGGGTGCACCTTGCCAACAGGTGTGGCACCTGGAGGATTAAGAGGCGCCTCCAGACTAAGGGCGCTCAATGTGGTGTTCTTGTTGCAGATGATTCTGGAAGGCCAGTAGGTGTCGGGAGACATTTGACCTTCTTCAGGTGCTTAGAACTAAGTGTCTGGAAACATGATCCCTTCGCGTAAGTTTTTTTCTGAAAGACACCGCTCTTGACTGTAAGCTGTATTTGAGAGACCTTTTGGCTTTACTTAAGACCTAACGGTTAGTCACCAACTGAGGCAGGGCACAGGATGACCAAAAAAAATATGTCAGTTTTTATACAACTCTGGCCTGCAAGAGTCTACGTGCTTCATAAATAAAAATAAACATCCGAGCGAGGAAGGTGCAGAGCCCCGGAAATATTTTTTCTCACGTTTTTGAAGTACCGTGCACATATACGTGGCTATTTAAATGTAACTACTACTGTTCACTGTTACTCATTTCTACAACTTTCTTTTTTCCATTTAAAAATCGATTATTGTTACGGTTTAAACCTCGGGTTGGTCTAAAGTGACATTGTTGGTCTCATTACAGCCTCTAGTGGACAGTTAACATCGGTTTCCTGAAGAGGCTCGGACTGATTTTGTTTTCATTGACAAGCTTGGCCAAGATGAAGGTTAGTACGTAAGAGCATAATCGGGTAAAATGTCCCCCTACCCCTAACCTCACCCCCGCCCCCAACACCCTACTTGGCAAAGACGACTTCAGAAAGGAGCAGTGGCTTGTTGGCTTTGCATAGAAAAGACGTATGCTTTGTGCTGCAGGTATTATTATTACTGGACTGTGAATAAACAGAAAGCTTCTGCTATTCATTTCAGTTTCAGACAGCTTTCATAAAAACTAAATTCATCTCAAATATTTTTATAACAGAAAATATTGGTTGCCATGTTTTTGGCTTAACTGCGATGTTTTTATTCCAACTCATAATCTGCAAACTGTCCAATCCACCTCCACGCTATTTTTAGACATCTTACATTTAGATAATTTTCAGTTAAAAAAAGCTAATATTGTAATTATTACGTTGGCACAAGCAGTTAATTTATGTGATTTTAGCAACCTTGAATTAAAACACGTAATTCAGATTAGAGTTAGTCAATTAATTTAAATGTTCTCTCAAGGAAGCTAAATATGTATATTACCCAAATGGTAAAAACAACTAATAAGAAATGTGTCATTTACTTTCTTAGCCATTAAGATTAAAGCCATAAACTGCCACCAAAATCTGTAACTATTTCTTCCTGCAAGATCCAACATAAACACCATACTCATGAAACAGTCTCATTACCTTTAGTACTGAAATATTTTGTTTTCAGATGGCAAAATATTAAATGTACAATCGCAAATAACAGGCACTGATTCTTTAGAAACAAGACTTTCTCGTGCAAATAAAAACTCAATGAAAAAGGGCAGAGCTTCCAAGAAGCTAGTAGGCAAATATATAGTACTACAGTCCTACTCGTAAGGCTGATGTTATATTTGTAAAAGCATAAGTCAACCTTTGAAATTACAGGAAATCAATAAATAAGGCCTGATGAGCTTGACTCGTATCCTGTGTCATAGATTGCTTAAATACCATGAAAACTAATTGCAATCACATATCTATTTTACTGTTTTGGTGGTATCTACTCTTGAAGGTTTTAAATGGGCCGGCAAGTATATATTATATAATGACATATTACACCCTTACTTCTTAAAGTATAGTCTTCAAAGTAGCTGCAGCAGCACTTGGGAGTTTTTTAGACATTCAGAGTCAAGGGTTCTACCCCAGACATACCAAATCAGAATCTGCCTTTGAACCAGGCCCCAGGGGATTCCTAAACACATTACCATGTGAAGAACACTGGTCTATACCACAGGGATCAACCTAAATAAATGCAGGCACAGGTGCAGAAGTTAATTCCTCTATTTATTTCTTTTTTGCTCCTTTTTAGTAAATACAGCCCTTTATTAATTTGTGCTTTTCAATGAAAAATTATTACGTTATATGCTTTGGATAAATACTACTGCATTTTAAGTGCACACATCTGCATCATTATTGCCAAAAGAGAATGCTCTGCTGAGGAATGTACTGGGGTCTTGAACATGAACATTTTCTTCATGGCAGCAGAGGGAGCACAAGAGTGCTTAATAAAACCAATGCACAGGTCTCTCCAAATCATGACAGATTTTAAATTGTAGTATATGTTTTTATTGGAAGTAGCCCATTACGTAGTTCAAAATGAAGCAAATCAACCAAGCAAACACAAATAGGCTTACCAGGTCATAGTAACTATGTAATTGAACAGATTAAAAGTTGAATAAAACAAAGATAAAGTTCTTTAGAGTTTTAGGCTTGAATTCTTAAAAGAAAGTGGACCTCAGAAGTGAAAAAGATGCTTTAGCTTTGCTCAAAAACAAAGATAACACAACACAGAATCAGGCAACCCTAAGAGTAGCTCCTGTTTATCTAAAAACAGAGTCAGTTCACTGGACCCTGCATCAGGTAAGTTAATTTCATTTGGTGTCATACATGTTGGTTAAGGTCCATGCATCTTTCACTGTGTTTACATTCAGAATAATTTTAGGGGTTTGTCCTTAATACTTGCAGTGGTAAGGATTTAAGTTTCAGTTATACCTATGTAGTATTTCATACTTTTCACTACTCTTCCATATTGCATCCTCAAAAACTCCATTGAAGCAGATAAGATACTTGGTAAAAGTCAAGTATCAAAAAAGTTATGGAACCAGGTCGTGCTTTTATAACACTGAGTCATTTAATTGTTTCAGTAATGCTTTGAGGTGTTCATTAATGAGGGAAATTATACAAACTAAAGATCCAGAGCATTTTTTATAGTTTTAAAAGTTTTTCAAAGTTATTCTTAGTTAATATATTTATATATTTATTATTTATTTACAAGCAGTCATTTATTCTGCATCTACAATAACTAAGACCCGAGAATATAAAATTGAGTAAGACATCTTAGTGTGCAAGGAGATCAGAGCAGAACAGATCTTACCTTTGGAAAACTGTTAATTTTTACCCTGATGAAACACAAAGATTCATAGTTGATCGATCCAGCACCTGCCAGAATCATAGCAATCAGACTTCCAAATATGAGAAGCAAACACTAGAATCATTAAAAATTTGAGAGGCAGGGGGTGACAATTGTGCAACTCTTGAGCAAAAGTTGGCTTATAAGCTAATATTAATATTTCAAATTTGTACGACAAACAAATGTGAAGATATAATGTGTATTTTATTTGAATGTCTTCCCTATCACAAAATCACATGAGTCTGTTGAGTTGGTAAACATTTATTTATTTTTATCTTTTCTAAAATGCTAAAAAGAATTTTTCTCCCACACTAAAGAGGGTTTGCCAAGTTTCTGCCTGGAGCAATTTGTTATGGCTGTGTAATAAATCCCAGAAAGTTTGAATTTTTAATGGAAACACTGACAGAATAAAGAGGGTGTAATCCTACATATGTCATTTAAAAATCTGAGCAAACCATAGTGTGCTTGCAAAACAAATATACTTTCCTTAGATTGCACTGACAAATAAGGCTGGGGAGACCAGAAAAGTAAAACAAACTCAAAACAAAAGTGAAAAACACTCACACAATAGACTCTGAGGTCACCTCACCACACCCAGACTAAAGTCACTGGGCTCTGTGCGTGGCACCAAGACTCTTAAAAGACATACTTCTGAATCATCTTTCTTGACCCTACACCAAACTGTAGCAAGACAGGCTTCCTAGGAATGAAAATGACGTTACCATTAGTCAAGAGTGAAATTAAAGTCATTTTACTCAAACATCTGCCAACAGTCTATGATTTCATAATACTCACCTCTGAAATAAGACTCTGTCTACAATTAAAAACAAAGAAAAAAAGGTACTTTAGGTCTTCACTATCCACTATGTCTATTGAGCACTGGAAATGTGTGATTAGTACAAATTAACATGTGCTGTAAGTGTGAAATATTCCTCAGATTTTAAAAACTTGGTTTAAAAAAACATATTTTACATATAATATATATTATTCATTATTCTTACATTATTAATTTTATGTATTATATACACGCACATGCAATATCTCCATATTTATATTGGTTAAATGTCGAAAATATTGGGGTTTTTTTTAATAGTGTATATTGGGTTAAATAAAATATATTATTAAACTTCATTTTACCTGTTTCTTTTTACTTTTTTTTTTTTTTTTTGAGACAGGGTCTAGGTCTGTCACCCAGGCTGCCTTGCAGTGCAGTAGTGCAGTCTCTGCTCACTGCAACCTCCACCTCCTGGGCTCAAGTGATCCTCCCACCTCAGCCCCCTGAGTAGCTAGGACCACCGGCATGCGCCACTACGCCCAGCTAATTTTTGTATCTTTTGCAGAGGCGGAGTTTCACCATGTTACCCAGGCTGCTATTGAATTCCTGGGCCTTGGCCTCCCTGATTATAGGTGTGAACCACCCCACCTAGCCTCATTTTACTTTTCTTAATGTGGCTACTCTAAAGTTTAATATCACATGTGTGAAAGGGTTATCTATTTCATTTCTAATGAACAACACTGATACAGATATTGGGGCTGAGAAGGCACAGGAATTGGTTCTAAGAACCCAGTTTGAGACCTTAGACTCCCAGCATGGCTCCCTGCAGTGGTGTGGTAAATAGCTTATTTTTCTCCCTTCTTCATGTTCCCCCCTTGCACTGTGTAACATAGACCTTATCGTACTCTGTTATAATGATCACTGAGAGTAGACTGTCAGTGAATGCGTGATCTCACTGGTAGATCTGTTACAGGCCTGTGAAACCAAAATTTGTTAGGCTTATCTGTGACTCAGTCTTCTCAGGGGAGGTCTGGTACCTTGTCACCTTGGGAGGCTGATGGAAAACCTATGCTCTGTTTTCGAAAGCACGAGCACAAGCATCCTAGAGTTACAGCTGGTTTTGCTGCTTGCGGCTAAATGGTTTGGGGCCGATACTTTCTAGTGACAGATGGCTTTGGACATTGATAATGAAAATTATATAATTTGTTGCTTAAATAAAAAACATCAAGGCCACCAAAAGGAAATCTGTTTTAAAAAAACAAACAAACAAACAAAAAAAACCTTTGTAATATATTTAGTACCATAGGATGCTCTGAAAAGAAATGATTATTTTTAACTATCATTATTTATTCTGCAAGCAAGGCCTAGATACATTTTCATCAATGCAGCTCTGACCAAGATTGAATGTAAGGCAAGTATCATAATTTATGGTCTTAGTCATCTAAAGAACACAGCTCTTCTTCCATGGAAAGAAAGCAGACAACATTTTAAGGCTTGGAATGAATGAGTTGAACTTTGGTATTGGCCAGGAGCATTTGGAAATCTATTAAAAGCATTTCATTAACAACTTGGCATGTTGTTTCCTCAAAAGAAATATATTTTCCAAATTAAAATCAAAGCCAGAAGCCACCATTGTTTGAACTGAAGGTAGTGGCAGCTGATGGGTTGAACATGTTAAGCTGAGGGTGCCTTCGAAATAAGATCATGGGCAACAACAGGCTGCAAAAATAAACATCAAATTTTTATGGAAGGAGTGAAGCAATGTTCTTTGTTGTTCTAACTTCGTGACATTAAAATATGTGGCTATAAGCTCTCTTAGTTACTTTATTTTTCTTGAGTCAATATTGGCCAGGAGAAGCTGATCTGAATGAGGGTCAGAGTTTAAGGAAATTATTTTATGAGGAATTTACCAAGTTTACCCCCAAAGAGGGAGAGTGAGAGAAAGATGCATTGGCAAACTTTGCTTTTTGACATAAATAACTAGAGTTCACCAAGGAAACGGCCTGTGTCAGGATTTCAGTGAGGGTTGTCAGGCAGTTTGATATTTGCAGAACCCCTATCAGGCCTTTCCAAAGTTTAACTGCTGGGAGACCTGGGAAGCTCTCGAGACTGGTGACTGAAGATACTGATTGGCTTTGTGTCTGAGACACAGGCATAAAACGATGGCTATTGCCACAGATGCTTTCTGACAGAGCAGAATAATAGCACTCAGACTTAAACTGTACATTACAAACAATCCCTTTTTGAGTACAAAACGAATGCACAGAATGGAAGACCCTGTCAGCTAGAATACAAGTAAATCAAGTAGAAGAAGACAAATTATTCACTCATACCACTACAGCCAAATTTTTATTCTGCTAACTGCACTGTCATGAGAGAGCTTTTCTTCTTTGTCAGATGTTAACATTTATGCCTAGTGTTCCATTATCGGAACGCTAAGCATGTGGGAGTTATTTATATCCTACTGCTCAAGGTCATCACCAAGGTCTGATTGCAAAAATTCAAAAAATTGCAACCCTAAACAGGTTAAGAAAATTGATACATCATAGTTATTACAAATATGTGAGGCACTGGATGCGTTTCCTCTGAAAGCCAATCAAATTACAGGATATGTTTCCTAACTCCCCACACCTATTCCAGTTTAAAAGTTGTAGCTTGAGTACCAGGAGTAAGAACACGTGACCCTTCACTCCCAGGGCTGGCTTTTCCTGCTGTCAATTTCGTAATTATATTGCTCCGCCCCTTGGTTTAGCACTTCCTTTCCCCTCACTACCTTCTCACCCCAACCCCCAGCAATGAATCATCACGCCTTTAATGAGACTTAGATGACCCAGTGTGAACTTTGCTGGCATCCTGTACATTCTTATGCCAAAAAAGGGGAGTTGCTCTAAGACAGAAACTAGGCAGACCCTAATGCAGATCTTGGAGGCAATAAGCTTGGGTGCTTATCTGGGAAGATCAGCAAGGAGTTAATTTTCCTAGATCACAATGGTGATTCAGAATTGCATATCTTAGTTCATGATCGGGTTTTTAAGAACCCAGTTCGACCCTTTGTGCAGAAAGGAATATATCAGAGGGAAAAATGTTGGCAGATCTCCTTATGCAATCAGGGCAAAGGAATTTATACCACATTCAACCCTTTGATTTCTCCAGATCTGGCTGAGGGTGGGGTTTCCATATTTGTGCTTTGGCAAATGTGTCCAGTAATTAACTCCTCCTGATATAAGCCCCTAGTGTTCTTCCAGGTTATCATGTGCTTATTTGTGCGTTTATTAAAACCAGAGACATTTTTGTCCCTTCATTGTTTAAATACTGTGTCTGAGTAATACAGGTTAAATAGACAACAAGAGCCTTGCCTTTTAAAGACTTTACTCCCCACCTAAGGAGGTAAAAGAGGTGTCGTTTAAATAACATTGTGCATGTGCATACACTTTCTATATGGAAAGCCCTTTCTTCTCCTCCCTCTTTCTTTCTTTCTTTTTTTTTTTTTTTTTTTTTTTTTTGCTTGGAGATTTTATCCTCATGCTTTTTGAGATCCGGCTCAAGCATCAACACTTCTGTGAAGTCTTTCTTGATTATCACAGGAGTCTGCGGCTCTGCCCAATGTGTGAGTCACAGAAGTGCTATTTTCTTATTCTTTTTATTTATACAATATTTTTTTAAACCTCTAACCGAAAAAAACAGGGCCATAAGCACAGATGGAGAGAGTATCCTAAGTGGGAGCTCTCTTATTTGAATACTTCCTGCTACTCCCAAACCCATTTGACCTCCCTTACAGTTTCAGCGTGCGACTGCGCTTCCTTTGTTTATGCTCCAATTATGTGACTCCCCTCTGCTGATCAGTTCTTCATGTAACTTTCCACTGCCCTCTGTTACGAGTTGAATTGTGACCCCCAAAAATGCATCAAGGTCCTAACCCCAGTAACTATGAGTGTGGCTTTATTTGGGAGTAGGATTTTTGCAGATGTAATTAGTTAGGATGAGGTTTTGCTGTTTTAGGGTGGACCCTAAATCCAATACAACTGTTGTCCTCATAAGAAGAGAAGACACAGAAACAGAGGAGACACAGGGTAGATGACCATGTGAAAACAAGGCAGAGACTGGAGATATGCTGCCACAAGCCAGGGAATGCCAGGGGTTGCTAGCAACCACCAGAAGCTAGAAGAGGCAAGGAAGCCTCCTCTCCTAGAGCATTTAGAGAAAGGATGGCTCTGTTGACACCTTGATTTCAGACTTCTAACCTCCAGAACTGGGAGGGAATAGATACCGGTTGTGTTAAGCCACCCAGTTTGTGGTACTTTGTTACAGCCACCCTAGAAGACAAATGCACCCTCCTGATGAGATCCATGATTCCAGGTCCGTTGCACTCTCCTGTCTTCTCTTTATTTACATATATGGCCCTACCTTCTTCTGCTGCGGATACTCCTAGGTTATCTGTTCTGGATGTACTTTTGGTCTTGCACCTGTGACAATACCAATAAACAAAAGAAAAGGTCTAATGGAATAGAAAACTTACAGAGTTCTAGAACCACCTCTCCGTCATCCCAGAAAAACGTCTGGCTTCTGGCCCCAGGCCTCAGAGAGCACAAGTACATTACACTTCTGCACAGGGCCTCAGGTGGTGTCGGCGTCCTCCTCAGCCCTCCTCAGCTCCCTCTGCTGGGCGCCCGATGCACCAGCAGCTTCCTTCTTCACAAGTGGTCTTCCAGCATGTGGGTGGGGTTGGGGTGAATAAGAGACGGAAAAAACTAAATTAATTTGATATTGAGGAAATACAATGCTAATTATTTAGCTTTCTTTTACTGTCTATTTGAGTGTTATCAAACTACTTATGAAGACCTTGGTCTTTCTGATTCTCCTTTTCAAAAAAAAAAAAAAATGAGCAGCTCATTTGTTTCAGGAAGTTTCCCTCAGCAAGTGGAAGGGGAGGCCTCACACTCAAGCCAGAATACCAAGGAAGTCCTCTCGAGATGGACAACACAGTTCTTATATGCAAATCTCAGAAAATGGCAACTCCATCTTGCCACCTGTTCAAGCACAGAACCATTGGCAGTATCTTGACTCTCTTGTTCAGACCCCACATCCAATATGCCAAAAATCCAACTAAATCTACTTTCAAAACATATCCAGAATCTGATCATTTTTCAGCCCTGGGACTGCTACCACTGGAGTTAAACCACCACCGTCCTTTGTCAGGGTTACTGCAATAGCCTCCTGAATTGGCCCTTGCTTCTCCAGTTACCAGCCCACACCAGTCTACTGCCTGTATAGGTCGATGCCACAGCTCTGCTCAGAGACCAAGGGCTCCCCCATAGTCAAGTAAAAGTCTTTCATGGCCTACAAGGCTGCCCTTGATCAGATCCTCAACTTTTCTGATTTCATCTATCACTGTCCTTGCTCCCACACTGCCAGCCTCACTGTCCTCTTTGCTGGTCCTCAAACAAGCCAGCTGCTCTCTTGCTCAGGGCATTTGTATTAGCTGTTTTCTCGGCTTGGAATGCTTTTCCCTCTTGTGTTCACATGACTCACTCCTTCATCTTCTTCAGGTTCCTTTTTCTAAGAATCAACTTCCTAGTGAGGCCTGCTGTGAACATCCTACTGAAAACTCTCCTCCCTCACTTTCCTGATCCACTTTGCCCTGCTCTTTTATCCCATAAATGTGTTGCCTTATAACATTCTGTGTCATCTACTTTGCTTACTTGTTTATTGTCAGGAGGGCAGAGTTTTTTTAATCTGGCTTATTAATCTAGACTAGTTCTTGGCACATGATAGACACCCACTAAATAGGCATTGACTATTAAATGAATTCATAATATTTTCTGGAACCTACTATGTGCAAAGTTCTATCAGCCCCAACATAATGATTATCTCATTAGGAGCTAATGCAAAACTAATCCATCTGGTCCACACTATGGAATAATACATGTTCTCTTTACTTGACCCTTGCCTTAGTGTCTGACATGACTATTAAAGTTGAATTGGAATGAACTGAGTCTCACATTCAAGCTTTGCAGATATCATTTCATTTCATCCCCATGACGATACTGTGAGATAGAAATCATGCTTCTCACTTAGTGGGTGATTAAACTGAGGCTTGGAGTTTAAAGGACCTGCCCAAAGTTCAAGGTCCCCCAGCACTGGTTTCAAAGTGAAGTTATCCACCTATGCAGCCTGAGAATTGTTAACAAGTCATTACCTGAATGAAATAGGACAGTTAGAGTCATAACACTGCACTGTCATCTTTTGGCTAAGGGACCATTTTTAATACCAATCTCTAGTTTTTGGATTATACATGAATTGTGAATAACACCTGTATCCCAGAAATTAAAGCTGGTGATGCTCATTGAGAACTGAGTATTTCTCCATAAGCAAATTGGCTTCAGATCAACCTAAGTGGTTTCCCAACTAACAGAACTATATTCCAGCTTATAATTTTTACTCATGCTACTACATGGGCTGGAAATGATTCTCACTTGAAGTTCATGCTTGAATCCCTAGAACCCTTTCCTATTAAAATCCTGTCTAAAGTATCCCATTACGGTAAGGATGAAGGAGATTGTAAAGGGCCAACATGAATTCTCAAGCCTAATTTAATGACTTCGTTTCCTTCAGTTACTCTGGGCTGAACTTCTCCTGTTCTACCCACAAGCTTCCCAGAGCCCTCTGTGGCCAGAATCGAAGCACAGTGTCTGAAAGTAGCCTGGCCACACAAAATGTGCGAAACACTATAACCTCTTCACAGCCTCACTCCACTTTGTATTTGAGCGAAATGATTTTAGAAGCTGAAATAGACCAGAGTTCAACAGTCTGGGAAATTTGAAGAAGAGAAAAGGAAGGAAAAAAAAAAAAAAAACAAGCCCTGCATTTGCAGAGATGTGAAGAGAACCCAGCTCTCTGAAGTTGGAAGGAAGTAAGAAGACCCTATTTGTGGCTGCAGGAGAGGAAAAGAAAAGAGACCCGCAAGGAAACTACCAACAGATGGTAAATACATTTTTAATTCTTCTGTCATACTGTGTGGACTTGTGCACATTTGTCCTGCTGTGTTAGGCTCCCGAAATAGCTAGCCATGGAATTGCAGAACAGTTCTGCTGCAATTTGAGATTTAGGAAACCATGCTAGCTGACAAAACAGGAAGGGCTCATAGTAGGATGGAGTGGATTTGCTCCCAGTTTGCAGCTCCTCAATGTGGCATCTGCTGTCGTTCTTCGTGCAGGAAAATTCTCTCACATGTCAGGTCTCATTGGTGATGTTTTGCAACATACTATCTCAAATTGCCCTCTGAGCCCTAGTTGTAATTATTAAATGTTGACACTATGCATACAACTCCCAAAGGTTAAAGAGAGTGAGGTCCATTGATTTATGAATCCTGAGTCCTCCAGGGAGCATCACAAACACACATGGCAGCCCAGAGCTATTCACCTAGTCTTCCTCATACTTTTAGTTGTGGCATATTGTTCCCATAGAACATCATGGGAATTCCAGTGCCAGAAAATTAGTTGCTCTACAAGAACCTAAAGGGGTAAGAGATGAAAGCATACTCAATTGACTCCGCATCTGCGAAGTCACCAGTGATTTGTACCAGGAATGAGTTAGGTTCCCAACCCCAACACCATCTCTCAGTGCATCTGCAAAAAAAGAACCAAGTGTTGATGAATCCAGCTGGATGCAGGATAATGAGGAGAGGGTGGCCTGTTACTTAATTATAGTGTGAAAAATATAGCTATACAATACCATTTTATTAGAACTGGAAAGATCCTTACAGAATCTAGTTCAATTTTTTTTTTTTTTTTTTTTTCATTTTATAGACAGGAATCTGGGCCAAAGAGTTGCAGAACTAGTTGTATGGGCAAAGATCATACAACGAGTTTGTGGCAAATTCAGTACTGGAACCTAAGACATCTCCCTCCCAGTCTTGTGTTTGTTCTCCTCTAGTCCTCATAGAAGGTGGGCACTGCTGTGATGAGCAAAATCCAATTCTAGAAGACTTTTGATCATGGCAGCCTGCACACTTGGGTCCTTATAAAGCAAGATGATGGCGTTTCTGTCTGGTCTGTAGATGTTTGGGAAACTGGTTGATATTCTTTACAAGTAAGGTTTCAAGCTAAAATAGATTTGTTAATTTCTGTCCTAAACCCCTGTGGATTGTTTCTAGATTATATCGCTACCACACTATTTGGCACAGCTGGGATCCTCTTTTCATGAAATAGCAGGGAAGACTGGTAGATAAGGATTAAAAAGCATTGGCAGAGGAGATGGGCAGACTTACACAATTACTTCCTACCCAGTGCCTTCCTGGTCTAAGAACTTCTTCCAGCCTCTTTTGGAGAGAGAGAGGTAAGTGGGAGGAAAGGGGATTTTTATCTTTTTAGTAAAAGAAAGGATAACAAAAACACTTTAGCACTGCTCAATTTGATAGTTTAAGTTTCTACCAGACTAAATATATGCTTGTTCAAAATAACATATATATTCATGGATCACTTTTCCAGTGGATACATATGTCGTTCATTAATAAAAACTCTTCTCAATCAGCTATTTTTAAAAGTGTTCTTTCCTGTTTTCTAGAAAGTTAATCAGTAAGCTTCTCAATAGCTAGTTTGGCAGTAAGGTTCTCTTTAAATTTTGCAATTTTAGTCAGCATTATACTTTGTTGTTTTGCACATTATTTCAGCAACATTTTATGCTATTTTTGTTGTTGTTGTTGTTGTTGTTTTTGAGACAGTGTCTCACTCTGTCACGCAGGCTGGAGTGCAGGGGCATGATCATGGCTCACTACAGCCTCAACCTCCTGAACTCAAGCAACCTTCCTGCCTCAGCTTCTCAAGTAGCTGGGACTACAGGCGTGCACCATCACACCCTGCTATTATTGTTATTATTATTATTTTTTGTAGAGATGGGGGTCTTACTATTGTTGCCTAGGCAGGTCTCAAACTCCTGGGCTCAAGCAATCCTCCTGCCTTGGCTTCCTTAAGTGTTGGGATTACAGGCCTGAGCCATTACACCTTGCCCTATCCTATTTTTGTGGTGGCAAAAAATTACACTTGTTAGATATACACATGGAATTCTTTGTTTAGAGAATTAACTTGATCAGTTTGAATATTCTTAGAAATTCACTGTCTATCTCCATGATCTAGTAATGGATTTGGAGGTGGAGGAGGGTAAGAATTATCTTAAGTGAATTATTTTCAGTAGAGTAGTAATGAAGGCACACTTTAGGTTATTTCATTCCTATGATCCAAATTTGATTATCTAGCTAAGATCACTAGGGACATTCGAAGCTTTAATAATTACAGCTCAAGGCCTCAGGAAAAAAAAAAAGAAAAAAATTACGTTTACTACACATTCATACAGCCTTTCAGAGAGTTACCAAATGAGGGCCTGCTTGGCTGATTTAAAAAACAGATTGATATCAAGATTCCATTTTGAGAGTTCAAACTCTGTTGACATAAAAACAAACGCTAGATTTAAACAATGTAGAACAGTTAAACATTGCTTATTTGAAAGAGTAAAAAACATAAGCTATTGATTTTACCTTTCCTTTTGGAGGACAGCTTTAGGATTTTTCCCCTAGAAAGTTTTGAGGCCGTGATTTTTACTACAAGTGCCCTGTTTCCTGATGTGCCAGCACAGCTTTGAAGCTGTCTCAGCTTCTAGGTCAAAGGCTCCCTCCCTGTGGCCAGATGCCAGGCTTATCCTTAGACTCTCATGAGCCTCAGAAATAAATCAACTTTTCAGTAAAATCCACTGACAGCTCTGTTTTACATAAAAGCGTGCGGCCTGAGGATGTAATACAGTTTGGAATTTTAGGTGGACAAGGAAAGAAAGCATCCCATATCCCTGAGAGATCATTTCAAGTGGAGTTGCCGTTAGGAAAGTCAGGGGTGGCTTGGAGGTATTGCACCCACTCTTCCTGCAGCCTGCAGCCTGTCCAACCCCAGCATGTAGTACTCACACAGCAGAAACCCCTGAAGTACGAATGGCTCTACAATATTCTCGTCCTTGTGTAGCACTGGTTAGTAACATCCACGAATTGAAGAAGTGTTGAGCAGGTCGGCTCCTTGAGGCCAAAATTTCCTCCTTGTGGTGAGAAAAGAAACAGAGAAAAGAAACAAATGAACAAATTCCTCTCCGTACGCAGAAGAATCTCACAATGTTGGAAAATACAAAAGAGGCAAGACATAAAAGAAGGCTTGCTACACTGTTCCGTTTGTATAAAGTTAAAAAAATATGAAAAATGAATCAATCATGTTACACTAATTATACTTGTTTAGCTTTGATAAAGAGAGAGGATTAGGATTAGAATGGGACATCATCATGGCCTCTAGGGTGCTAGAAAGTTCTGTCTTAACCTGGGTGGTGGTCACAGAGGTGTGTTCACTTTGTGACAATGCGTTTAGAATAACGCTATTCTAAAACGTTACAATAGGGCTGGGCGCCGTGACTCACGCCTATAGTCCCAGTACTTTAGGAGGCCAAGACGGACAGATCACTTGAGGTCAGGAGTTTGAGACCAGCCGGCCAGCATGGTGAAACCCTGTCTCTATCAAAAATACAAAAATTAGCCAGGTGTGGTGGCGGGTGCCTGTAGTCCAGCTTCTCGGGAGCCTGAGGCAGGAGAATCGCTTGAATCTAGGAGGCGGAGGTTGTTGTGAGCAGAGATTGCACCACTGTACTCCAGCCTGGGCGACAGAGCAAGACTTTCTCAAAAAAATATAGCATTTTTGCCTAATTAAACTAATAGATATTGAGAAAAACAGAAAATTAAGACAAGTTCAGGAGAAAAAAAAGACACCACGCCCCATGGTAGGGCAGTGGAAACTCTCATGCGTGGCTCCAGGGAGCGTTCACTGCGACTGTTCTTCTTGGTTAACTGCTTGGCATTATCTACTGAAGTTGAAGACGCATATTCAGTGACCCCGATTTCCACCCCTGGATAATATCCAAGAGAAATATGTACACATGAGCACCAGAAGAACAGCAACTCTATTCATAACAACGCTAAACTGAAAACAAGTCAAAGTATCAACAGTGGAGTAGATAAATAAAATGTCATATATCCAAACTTGGAATACCATACAGCACTGAAAACAAATGAAAAACAGTAATCTCACAACATGGATGAAACTTAAAAATTACATGGGCTGGACATGGTGGCTCACACTTGTAATCCCTGTGTTTTGGGAAACTGAGGCAGGAAGATCACCTGAGGTCAGGAGTTTGAGGTCAGCCTGGCCAACATGTCGAAACCCCATCTTTGCCAAAAATACAAAAATTAGCTGAGCGTGGTGGTAGGTGCCTGTAATCCCAGCTACTCCGGAGGCTGAGAATCACTTGAACCTGGGAGGCAGAAGTTGCAGTGAGTCGAGATCTCTCCATTGCACTCCAGCCTGGGTGGCAAGAGTGAAAGTCTATCTCAAAAAAAGAACAAAAAACAAAAAACATTAAATGGTGAGAGGCAAAAAATCATATGCTTCCATATACAGTACTTGAAGTTCAAAAAGTAGAAAAAACACATAGTATTTAGCACTATATACTTAGGTGTTGAAACAATAAAACAAAGCAAGGTCTTGCTCTGTCGCCCAGTCTGGAGTGCAGTGGTGTGATCACGGCTCACTGCAGCCTCAAGTTCCTATACTCAAGTGATCCTCCTGCCTCTACCTCCCAAGTAGCTGGAACTATACAGGCACATGCCACCATGTCCAGCTAATTTTTAATTTTTTTGTAGAGACAGAGGTCTTGCTATGTTGCTCAGGCTGGTCTCCAACTCCTGGGCTCAAGCAGTTCTCCTGCTTTGACCTCCCAAAGTGTTGGGATTACAGGCATGCACCATCATGCCCAGCTCTGTTCTGTTTCTTGACTTGAGTCATGGTTATATGAATGTTTACTTTATAAAATTGTATTAAGTTGTATTTTTCTATATCATGCACTTTCCCGAATGTTCGTTATATTTCACAGTAAAAAGGGTGTTAAAAATCACATGAAACCCAATTATTCGGAGATAGTTATAAATTGAACACCTTGATGTTTATATACTCCCAAAACTTCTTTAATGCAATATACTCTGTCCACATTGCTTTGTAGCCTTTAATTTTTTTTTTTAATTAATGATATGCCCTCTCAAAAGAATTCCTCTTTAGGTTTTTTCCATTTCCACTTAATTTTAACTAAAAGTAAATATCATACAAGCTTTATGCCCCTCTGGAAGCCTAAAGCCATAGAGTGGCTTTCAGGAAATTAGGTTGCTTTAGCCTAAGCTACATTGATTCATAAACCAATCTACAGGATTTTGCCATAGCTCATGGGAGACTTTTCCTTCTCTGTTAATAATGTTGCTGCTTCAAAAGAGGAAAGCCTCTTTCCATCTCTTCAGAGTGCTAGCTCTGCAAAAGGAAAGGCCAGGAAATGAGGGGGAAAGGCCAGCATAGGGGAGTGGACAGGGAGCTTGAGCAGGGAATAGAATTAGTTGCAATGTCTGCCATGCTGAGCTTGTGCCTTGCCTGTCCTAGGCAACAACGGGAAGTAGATTTTCGAAGTGATCTAGGGATTAAAAAAAAAAAGTAGTTTCATTGCCTTTTCTTGCCCCTGGGATGGAACCAGTGTGCTTCCTTCTGCCTAGAACACCCTCCCCTTTCCCTGTGTCCAATCTCCAAGCACGCTCCCTGTTCTTCACTGTTGTCATCATCATAGCCATTCACAGTCAAGCCATCAATGAGCATCCAAACCTGATGGGGACCACGCGAGAGCCCCATAGCACCCTGTACTTACCCTGCCACAACATTCATCAGCCTATGCCGAAGTTACTATTTTCTTGTCTACGAATACTCCAATAATCTGTAAACTCCATGCACACAAGGTCAGTCTGTTTCACTGTAGTAATTCCAAGTACCAGGATATATTGGCCCTCGATAATGTATTCATTGGATGCATGAAAATCAGTGTGATGTGTGAAGTGAGATGGGACCTGGGGTGGGGGAAGGATTTATTTTGTATTTATTTGTTTGTTTGTTTGTTTTAGAGACAGGATCTAGCTCTCTTGCTCAGGCTGGAGTGCAGTGGTATGATCAAAACTCACTACAGCCTGCAACTGCTGGGACCTAGTGATCCTGCTGCCTTAGCTGTAGCTAAGACTACAGGTGCACACCACCATACCTGGCTAATTTTCTTTCTTTCTTTCTTTCTATATATTTTTTTTGACAGAGTCTTGCTCTGTCACCCAGGCTGGAGTGCAGTGGCGCGATTTCGGCTCACTGCAACCTCCACCTCCCGTGTTCAAGCAGTTCTCTTGCCTCAACCTCTCAAGTAGCTGGGATGACAGGCATGCTCCACCACACCTGGCTAATTGTTTTGTATTTTTAGTAGAGACGGGGTTTCACCATGTTGGCCAGGCTGGTTTCGAACTCCTGACCTCAAGTGATCCACCTGCCTCAGCCTCCCAAAATGCTGGGATTGCAAGCATGAGCCACTGTGCCCGGCCACCTGGCTAATTTTCTAAAGTGGGCCTTGCTCTGTTGCCCAGGCTGGTCTCAAACTCCTGGCCTCAAGCAGTCCTCCTGCCTTGGCATCCCAAAGTGCTGGGATTATAGGCATGAGCCACTGCACCTGGCCAAGCAGGAATTTAAATTATGCTTCCCCAGTCCCTTCACCTGTAGAGCACAAATGACTTCGGGTTGTCCAATCTGAAGAAATATGCTAACACAGGATGGCACAACATTATAAAATCTACAACTGTTCAGTTTCAAATACCTACAGGTAATAGCACTTTGCATTTGTATAATGTTTGATGTTAAGCAGTTTCATGAATTATACAATTTTGACAACAAAGCCTCTGAGGTAAACTGGGCCGATGTTAATATCACCATTTTGCAGATTAGAAAATTGTCTGAAAAAGGGTAAGTACCCAGGCCCACATCACATGATCAGTTGTGTAGTGCAAGCCAGGGACTAGTGACCCCTTAGGTGCTGGAAGGGAAACAAATAAAGTGTGTACTGCATACGGATATATTTTCAGCGACAAGGGACGTTAAATAAATAATGTGACGCCTTTCTGATTTTTTAATCTTCAGTAGATGTTTCTTCTCTGTTGGAGAGAGGCAAGAAGTCACATGTTCATCACATTCTTTATGCAACAGTAGTTAAAAGACATGAATCTGGACTAATTGCATCTTATCAAACATAAAAAGATTCCATTATGTGTTGACAATGGGGAAAATGGTTTTGGCTTTTGTTGTCTTGCCCCCTCTCTTCTCTGAACATAAGCTCGTTTTCTTGTGGTGATCTTGGCAGAAGAAACGCAGTAGGACAAAGGGGTTGGAGGAGGAGAAAGAAAAGGAAAGTAGAAGAAGATGGTCAGACATTGACAATGTGGACAGGAGAAAGGGATGGAGAGCAACGGGGTGGGGCCAAGGGAAGGACCCACAGCAAGCTTTGATTCTCTGGGTTGTGCCACTCAAGAAAACCAGCTGCAGCAGCATCACCTGGGACCTGGTGAGAAATTCAGAATCTCAGTCCCCAACTCAGACCTACTCGATCAGATTCTGCATTTTAACAAGATCCCCAGGTACTTCCTATGCACATTACAGCTTGAGAAGCCCTTAGTTGCCCCCAACCAGTCTGAGCCAGTCCTGATCAGTGTCATCAGCCTTAGACCTATTAATAGATGAAACTGGTTTGGTTGCCTAGAGACCTGGAAATCTGGTTGCTCCGTTTAGACTCCAAGTCTCAACGTTCTCTTACCACTTTGACCAAAGCCTTGTGACTCCCAATCTGCCTTGGTTTCTCTGCTGAGTATTTCAGTTCTCTGCGGAGGCTAGATCCTTGTACTGAATCCCAGTTGCCTAAGCCTGGGTCCTGATTCTCTGCCAAACTCTGACTTCCCCCACTTCCCTTGGGAAGCAGGATGTGATTTCCTACTCTGGTGGCATCTTCTGGCTTGGGGCCTGCTGTGACTAGACTGACCACCTGGAACCATGCCGGATTTTGAGTATCGTCACCTGGATTTCTTCCAGAACTGTGCTCTCCTGGCAGATAAGACTGACTCTGATGTCCACACAGCCTGGGCCTCTGAGCTAGTTACACCCTTTGACAGCTGCACATGGCCTCCCTGGCTGCCCCTTGGGGATTGGCTAGCTTCTGTCCCGCTGGATCTTGACTGCTTCCCCCTTCCCACTGGTGCATGTTGATGTGGTCCTAGCCTGCTCTGTACCCAAATGTCTCCTACAAAAGAGGAGGAGGCCACAGTCCCTTCTCTCTATTAACATCCATGACTCCATGGGCCTGTTTCTCTGTGGGTGTTGAAATTCCAAAGACTACTCTTGTAGCTCCTTAGGTAAAAGATATTCTAGAAGTCCTAGATGACTTGGTACAAACAAGCTCAATGGTTTTGCATAGCTTGTTTTTTTCTCTCTTTTTCCAAGGTGGAGAAAAACTTCTTTGTTACCTGACTTACTTTGTAAACACAAGGCCAATCCATATAGAAGCTCAATAATTTCTCTGGTTATCACACAACCACTTTACTTTGACTGTTGGTGTTGTACCACCTGCCATGCTCGATTTATGGTGGTACATTATACAAAGTGTATCACATCTGCTACTGTTTTTTAAGCCAGAATAAAATGGCATGAAGTTCAAAACAATCAGGTTGGCTGTCAGTGATGGAGGCCAAGTTTTAAACAAACATTACTGTCCACTAATGAATAATAAGAGCATGATTTCTTTAAAAAGGTTGCATGATTTTTATTCTTAAAAACGATTCTCATGGTGATTACAAATAAAGGGGTGAGGGGAGAAGAAGAAAGAAAACAGAAAGAAAGGAAGTGTGGCAGCACCCACAGTAGCTAAGTAATGGTGTGGGAGTTGTTTCCATTATTTACATACATAACGCTTTTCACAAGAATCCAAATGTCTTGCAAAAGAAAATACAACACACATTGCAATAAGACTCAGCAACACAGTAAGGTATAAAGAAAACAATTACTCAAAGGGAAATTTCAATCTAGCATAAATCATTTGCCTAAAAAGAATGGATAAGTATCCATTAACTGAATTTCTTCATACAAAGGTATGCACAGGGTGGTGTTTGCCAAGTAATATGCGAAATAGAGGTAAAAGATAGTAATAAAAGCATGTATAATATCATTTGAATGAGAAATACACATTATTTAAGGAAGTCACTTCAACTTCTAAAGTTGCATGACAATCTCATTGAATTAGCAGATATGGATATGTGTGTGTGTGTATATATATGTATATAGACATATATATATATGTGTGTATATATATAGATATGTGTGTGTACACACACACACGTTTTCCAAAATACACTCTTGGCTGACCATATTATTAGCAGATATGGATATGTGTGTGTGTATATATATACATGAAATATATATACACACACACACAGACATACTTGTGTATATATATAGATATGTGTGTACACACATACACATTTTCCAAAAGACACTCTTGGCTGAGCAAAATCAAAGGTCCTAGGAAGATAGGAAATATAAATTTTCATTAGCTATTCATGGCTCAGTTTCATTGCGCTTTTCTTAAGGACCAAATTTACTCAGAGTGGACTTCAATTGATAAATCATGAAGAAACTGTATTAGAAGTTAGAGTAAAAACACCAGTTTTGAGGGATATCATGAAAGTACTCCTTTAGTTGCTTTCAGTTTTATGTCTGCTTTTATGGTATAATTTGAACAAGCTTCCTTCCATTTAACCAACCATTCAAACTTTGGGAAAAAGGGAAGCCTAACACAGGGAAAACGCTCTCAGGAAAAATTGCAAAAATGTTACAGAAGCTTAAAACCTAATAATTATATAGAACATCACATCACATCACTACTAGTGCTATTACAACATTAGTGAGTGCAGTTACAGTCAAACCACTCACAGTTACGATGTTATTTGTCTTCTTTGTGTCTCTTTTGTTTTCACAAGTCACGTGGTGAAATCAACAAATACTACATCATCCCTCTGAGGATTCAGCTGTGGAAAAAGCATCCACTTGCTCATCTTTAGGGTAGCTATTATTAGCTTGCTTTGATTTTCTCATACGATATATACTGATGCTTATTAAGCTGTTTGTATGCTTCCTTTGTCACATTTTTCCATGGATATGCTATTGCTATGCAGTGCACTCTGGTGAAACCCAAAGGTACCCATTTCCACAGGCCTTTCTAAAATTAATGTAATCCTTCTATCTTTTAAAACATTATTTTTAAAAAGACATGCAACATCACATTTGCAATGATAGTGAACATTTCTAAAGAAAATATTACCATATCTGTACTAGATTAAAGAGTGTGCACCCACATTCCTTTGCCAAAAATTCTTGCCCACCCAGAATTTGTGAATATGACCCTATCTGGAAATAAGCTCTTTGCAGATGTAATCAAGTTAAGATGAGATCATACCGAATTAAGGTGAGTCCTAAATCCAATAGCTGATGCCCTTACAAGAGGGCCATGTGGAGACACAGATACACATAGGGAGAAGATGGGCATATGAAGACAGAGGCAGAAACTGGAGCGAGGCGGCTACCAGCCAAGGAATGCTAAGGATGGCCAGTAGACATCCAAAGCTGGGAGAGAGGCTTGTGCTATGGACTAAACATTTGTCTCCCCAAAATGCCCATGTTGAAATACTAACCCCTAACTTCCAATACGATGGTATTAGGAGGCAGGGCCTTTGGGAGGTATTTAGGCCATGAGAGTGGAACCCTTAAAAATATGATCAGTGCCCTTCTAAGAACAGATGCAAGACAGAATTTTTTCTTTTTCTTGGCCATGTGAAGAGCAAGGAGAAGACAGCCATCTCTGAACTAGGAAAAGGGCCCTCACCAGACACCAGATCTGCCAGCGCTTTGATCTTGGACTTCCCAGCCTCCAGAAACTGTGAGAAGTAAATATTCACTGTTCAAGTCACCCAGTCTGTGGATTCTGTTATAGCATCCCTGCCTGGCAAAGACAGCTTGGAATAGATTCTACCGCACAGCCTTCAAAGGGAGTGTGGCCCTGCCAAAACCTTGATTTTGGACTTCCAGCCTCCAGAGCTTGAGAGAATAAATTTCTGTGTCCTAAGCCACACTGTCTGTGGTGGTATGCTATGGCAGCCCTAGGAAACCAATACAACTCTCAATCTCCATATTGTGAAATAAGTAAGTCAATTATACAAAGACTTAATACTAGCTTTTCTGTAAATGATCAAAGTAGGGAAGGCAAAGGTTACTTGTCACAATGAGAAGGCAAGTGTGTACCAAAGGTATGATTAGAAATTGGTCAACATCATTAATCATTAGAGAAATGCAAATCAAAACTGCAATGAGATACCATCTCACACCAGTCAGAATGGCTATTGTTAAAAAGTCAGAAAATAACAGATACTGACAAGATTGCAGAGAAAAGAGAACAGTTATACACTGTTGATGGGAGTGTAAATTAATTCAACCATTGTGGAAAGCAGTATGGCAATTCCTCAAAGAGCTAAAAGCAGAACTGCCATTTGACCCAGCAATTCCATTACTGGGTATATTCCCAGAGGAATAGAAATCATTCTACCATAAAGACACATGCACGCAAATGTTTATTGCAGCCCTGTTCACAATAGCAAAGACATGGAGTCAACCTAAATGCCCATCAGTGACAGATTGGACAAAGAAAATGTGGTACATATACACCATGGAATACTACACAGCCATAAAAAAGAACAAGATCATGTCTTTTGTGGGAACACAGATGGAACTGGAGGTTATTATCCTTAGCAAACTAATGCAGGAACAGAAAACCAAATACAGCATATCCTCACTTATAAGTGGGAGCTAAAGGATTAAAACTAATGAACACAAAGAAAGAAACAGACTCTGGGACCTACCTGAGGGTGGAGGATGGGAGGAGGGAGAGGAGCAGAAAAGATAACTATTGAGCACTGGGCTCAATACCTGGGTAATGAAATAATCTATACAGCAAATCCCCAAGGCATGTGTTTACCTATGTAACAAACCTTCACATGTACCCCCAAACCTAAAATAAAAGCTAAACAATATAAAATAAAACAGTGCTTGGCCCATTAAAAAAAAAAAGAAATTGGTCATTCTAGCATCACAAGGCAGGTAAAACTACAAAAGAATGAAAGTTTCAGATAAAGCACAAGGCACAGAGATCACATTTTAAGTGAGGTATGAGAATCTCATTCTGCAAAATTTGCCAAGGAGACTGCCAAAAACTGATTACATGGCTTTATGTTACATGGTGGATTTCTTTGTAAATAAAAAGTACGTTAATAAATGGTAACTAGAGATTAGAAGAGAGGATTGTTCTGCACAGAAGTAGTCCATGTGCTGGGTATTTTCCCCCACTTACCTTCCTTAGTGTAGGAGGGGCAAAGAGGGTGAATGGTTCCCTTGGATCAGACATGAGCCACCTGAATATGGTGAAAGAACTCAACAGACAGAAGCTAGAGGTGGTACCAGATTCCTGGAGGCTGAGGAAAGAGTAAATGATCAGCCACATTCACATGTATTCATCCCTCCATCAGAAAAAGCAGGTGACAGGTGACTCTGAAATTCTAATTTTAATGGAAAAAAATGCAAATGAAAGAGATCCTACCCTGAGGTGTCTCCAAAGAACTCATACAACACCAACAACAGAGACAACTTGAATACCTGTCAAAGTAAGAGAACTCTGATGCTATAGTACCAGGCAGGTAAGAACTGTCCTACTTCCTTTTCCTCATCTTCCTCCTGGTACTCCAACTCTGGAGAAGTGTGAGAGCATGTTTAGAAAGATGAATAGGGACAGGTGTGGTGGCTCACGCCTGTAACCTCAGCACTTTGGGAGGCCAAGGTGGGAAGATGGCTTCAGGCCAGGAGTTTGAGACCTGCCTGGGCTGCATAGCAAGCCCTTGTCTCTAAAAAAAAAAAAATTTAAAATTAGCTGGGCATACCGGTGCATGCCTTTAGTCATAGCTACTTGGGAGGCTGAGGCAGAATAAATCACCTGAACCTGGGAAGTGGAAGTAGCAGTGAGCTGAGATCTTACCACTGTGCTCCAGCTTGGGCAACAGAGCAAGATCTTGTGTCAGAAAAAAAAAAAGAAAGAGAGAGAGAGAGAGAGAGAGAAAGAGAGAGAGAGAAGGAAGGAAGGAAGGAAGGAAGGAAGGAAGGAAGGAAGGAAGGAAGGAAGGAAGGAAGGAAGGAAGGAAGGGAGGGAGGGAAGGAAGAAAGAGAAAGAAAAGAAAGAAAGAAAAGAAAGAAAGAAAGAGAAAAGAAGGAAAAAGGTAAACACAGTGAACTGTGGAGACACTTAGAAAAGGCACCTGATCCATCTGTAAAAGCTCATGGAGGGCTTGTTAAGGGAGGTGACAGCCAAGTTGAGTCCTGAAAGTGAGGAAAATTTAGGAAATATGTGTTCAGCAAACTGTTCTAGGGAAGCATCACTGAGTGCAAGGGAGAGGGAAGAGAGATTGAGCTAGAGACAAGTAGGAACCCAAACATGAAGGGATTTCCATGCTGTATTAAGGCATGTAGACTTAATCCAGTCAATCAGAATATATATTATTCAATTGACTTAAAGTCAATGAGAAACTACAGAAGCATCTTTTACAAGGGAATGATAAGGCCTAGTATCTTAGGTGTATCAGTCTAGTTGCAGTATGGAAAATGACTTTGAGAGGTATAATATAGGCAAGAAGCCCAGTAGGGAAAGTATTAAAGTAATCCAGGTAAGAAAAAATGGAGGTAGACATGGAAAAGGCAGAATAATTTTATAGCAATGTGTTATAGCCTGAATTGTTTCCCCCCCCCCCCCAAATTCATATATTGAAACCCTAAGCCCCAGTGTGTTTGGAATGGGACCTTTGGAGATAATTAGATTTTAGTGAGGTTGTGAGTATTAGACACTCATGATGGAATTACTGCCCTCTTAAGAAGAGACACCAGAGTGCTCCGGTTCTCTTTCTCATTCTGTTTCCCCTCCTGCCACTTGAGAACACAGCAAGAAGACAGCCCTCTACAAGCCAGGAAGAGAGCCCTCACCAGGAAGTAAATTGGCTTGCACCTTCCTCTTGGACTCCCAGCCACCAGAATGATGAGAAAATAAATGTCTGTTGTTTAGGCCACCCAGTCTGTGATATTTTGTTGTGGCAGCCCAAGCTGATTGAGACACAATAGAAGTGGAATGAAAGATATGGTAATTTATTCAATACAGGAAATAGATGAGGAGTCAAGGGTTGGAGGAGTGTTGAGGTTTAGTGTGCAAAAAGAAAAGTAAACCTAAAATAAGGAACACTGTTAAAGAAAGGGGACCTGATAGAGACCAAAGAAAGCAGCCAGAGAGGTTAAGGGAAAGCAGAAAAGGCTAGTGGGTGGGAATGTTTTCAAAAAGAAGATAATGTTCAATTTGTGCAAATTCTATATGGATGTCAAGTGAGATCAAGTTGAAAGGTATCTGCTGGCTTTGGCGATAAATGTCTCTGGAGATCCTGGCAAGAATAGTTTAAATGTTGTGAGGACAGAAAGGAAACTGCAGTTGTTAAAATGGGAACGAGGCGTCATAAAGTACAGACAGCAAGTATAGAAGGCACTTTTGAGAATACCGGATGTCAAGTAAGGAAGAGGTGGAGAGGTGATGGGAAGTGGGGCAAGTGAGATTTTTTTGTGGGGAGCTATGATGGGAGACAAGATTTTTGGGAGGAATAGTGTTGAAGAAGAGTTAGAAGAGAGACAACAATTGAGAAGTCAGGTTTCTAAGTGTGCAGGCTGTGATGGGCTACATAGCTCAGGTGCACTGACTGGCTTTAGAAGGAGGGGCTTCATCCTTCATCATGAGAGGAAAGTAAGGATGCTGTCTGTTCTCACGTTGTTATAAAGAAACCCCTGAGACTGGGTAATTTATAAAGAAAAGAGTTTGACTTGGCTCACAGTTCCACAGGCTGTACAGGAAGTATGATGCTGGCAGCTTCTCAGCTTCTGGGGAGGCCTCAGGAAACTTACAATCATGGTAGAAGGCAAAGCGGGAGCAGCACTTCACATGATCAGAGAAGGAGTAAAAGAGAGACAGTAAGGATGTGCCACACATTTTTAAACAACGAGATCTTGTGAGAGTTCACTCATTATCATGAGAACAGCACTGAAGGGATGGTGCTAAACCATTCATGAAAAACAACCCCAATAATCCAATCACTTCCCACCAGGCCCCACCTCCCATATTGGGGATTAAAATTAAACATGAGATTTGGGCGGGGACACAGATCCAAACCATATCATTCCATCTTGACCCCTCCCAAATCTCATGTTCTTCTCATATTGCAAAATACAATCATGACTTCCCAATAGTCCTCCAAAGTCTTAACTCATTCCAGCATTAACTCAAAAGTCCAAGTTGAAAGTCTAATCTGAGACAAGGCAAGTCTCTTCCACAGATGAGCCTGTAAAATCAAAACTAAGTTATTTACTTCCACGATACAATGGGGGTAAATATTTGGTAAATATTCTCATTCCAAAAGAGAGAAATTGATCCAAAAAAGTGGCTACAGGTCTGATGCAAGTCCAAAACCCAGCAGGACAGTCATTAAATCTTAAAGCTCCAAAAAAATCTTCTTTGAGTTTATGTCCCACATCCAGGACACATGGTGTGAGGGGTGGGCTTCCAAGGCCTTGGGCAGGTCCGCCTCTGTGGCTTTGTAGGATTCAGCCCCTGGGGCTAATCTCATGGGCTCTCATTGAGTGCCTGTTACTTTTCCAGGTGAAGAGTGCAAGCTGTGAATAGTAGATCTACCATTCTGGGGTCTAGGATGGTGGTTCTCTTCTCACTGCTCCACTAAGCACTGCCCCAGTGAGAACTCTGTGTGGGGGCTCCAACCTCGCATATCCCCTCCATGCTGCCCTGGTAGAGGTTCTCCATGAGGGCTTTGCTCCCACAGCAGACTTCCGCCTGGACATCTAGGCTTTTCCATACATCCTCTGAAACCTAGCTGGAAGCTCTGAAGCCTCAACTCTTGCATTCTGTGCACTGGAAGGCTTAACACCATGTAGAAGCCACCAAGGCTTACAGCTTGCAGTCTCTGAAGCAGCAACCTAAACTGTACCTGGGGCCCTCTGAGCCATGGCTGAAGCTAGAGTGGCCGGGATGCAGGGACCAGTGTCCTGAGGCTGTGCAGGGAAGCAGGGCTCTGGGCTTGGCCCATGAAACCATTCTTCCCTCCTAGGCCTCAGGGTCTGTGATGGGAGGGGCTGCCACAAAGGTCTCTGAAATCCCTTCAAGGCCTTTTCCCCATTGTTTTGGTTATTAGCACATGGCTCCTTTTTACTTATGCAAATTTCTGCAGCCTGCTAGAATCCCTCCCCTGAAAATGGGCTTTTCTTTTCTACCACATGGGAAGTTGCAAATTTTTCCAAACTTTCACTTTCTGCTTCCCTTTTAAATATAAGTTCCAACTTTACGTCATTTCTTTGCTCACACACATAAGTAGGTTGTTAGAAGCAGCCAGGTCACATATTGAATGCTTTGCTGCTTAGAATTTTTTCCTGCCAGATACCCTAATACATCACTCTCAAGTTCAAAGATCCACAGATCCCTAGGGCAGGGACACAATGGAGCCAAGTTCTTTGCTAAGTCATAATAAAAGTGACCAGTCGCCAATAAATTCCTCATTTCCATTTGAGACCTCATCAGCCTGGCTTTCACTGTCCATATCACTATCAGCATTTTGGTCACAACTATTCAACCAGTCTCTAGGAAGTTCCAAATTTTCCCTCATCTTCCTATCTTCTGAGCCCTCCACACTCTTCCAACCTCTGCCTGTTACCCAATTCCAAAGCTGCTTTCACATTTTCAGGTATCTTTATAGCAATGCCCCACTCCTCAGTATTAATTTTCTATATGAGCCCATTCTCGCATTGCTATAAAGAAATACCCAAGACTTGGTAATTTATAAAGAAAAGAGGTTTAATTGGCCATGGATATGCAGGATATACAGAAAGCATGATGCTGGCATCAGCTTGGCTGCTGGGAAGGCCTCAGAAAACTTACAATCATGACGGAAGACAAAGGGGGAGCAGTACTTCACATAGCCAGAGAAGGAGCAAGGCAGGGAGGGAGGTGCCACCCACTTCAAACAACCAGATCTCATAAGAACTCACTCACCATCATGAATATAGCACCAAGAGGGTAGTGCTAAACCATTCATGAGAAACCACACCTATGACCCAATCACCTCCCGTGAGGCCCCACTTCCAATGTTGGGGATTACAACTGAACATGAGATTTGGGTGGGGACACATATTCAAAGCATATCAGATTGTGCAGATGTATGTAGGTGTGGAGATAATTCTACCCAATGGATTCCATTTTCTCCATGAGGTAGCAGGCAAGAATGAGGTAGGTAGGGAGATGTTAGAATAGGGGATTGAAGGAGGTGGCTTGAGTAACTGCTGTGAGGTATGGAAGAGAGACAGAGAACTGACCATAAACACAGTAGGAATGGCCATCAGTGTGGAAGCAAGTTGAATTTGTACTCCAAGGAATTTTGATGCTCCAATTCCCTCGTCTGTGCAATTTTCTTTTTCCTACTCAGGTAAATATGAAAAGAAGGCAGATAATTAGATTGTTACAAAGTTTGAATTTTGCTATGAATGAGAAAGAAGAACGAGGTGAAAAAAGTTGAAGATTGTGGCAAAGAGAGTGGTCCAAATGAAAGTCCATGAGGTCTAACTAGATAGGGATGGAAGTGAATGTGGGCAAAGGCTCACAGATTATAAAGCAGTAAAGTCAAGACACTGGACATCTTCATAAGGCAAAAAAACAAGTGTATTGAGTATAAAACAGCCAGAGAGCTAGAAGCAAAAAGATGAATAATTGAGTGATGTTTGAATTTAAGATTTTTAAGGTACTACAGTTCTGGGTGGGCTTTGGTCATGGGTGGCTGAAATGGAGTGAAAGTAAAGTTGAAAGTATAGTTGAGGAGGTCAAATAATTTAAGTTAGGTGCTCAGTGTGTTTCTACTCCCAGTAAGATGGAGTAGACATACTTTTCCCTAGTTCTCTTCCAAAGCACAACTAAAAAACCATATATATACACCATATATATATACACACACACACCACATATATATATACACACACTATATATATATGCATGCACACACCATATATATATCATAAGAAGACTGAAAGGAGAAAACAGAAAGCTGACCAGATAGGGATCTTGAGACTGGAGAAATGAAATAGTAGTGAATTCCCTGGATTTTCTTTTTGTCTCATATATTGCAGACTTGGAGTGGAAGAAGCCAGCCAACACAGTAATGGGCATAGACAAAAAACAAAACAAAACAAAAAGCACCAATAAAGTCTGCTCTCTTTAGCCAAAGGACCAAGAAAGAGACAGTTTAGCAAGACAGAAGACTTTTAAACCTTAACCAGTTGACTATAGCCAAAAATCAAAAAATAACTGTGGTCCACCATAACCAACAAAGGCCATGTGGAGAGCCTGTACTTCCACACTCACCAGGCTATAACGAAGCATTCCACCTTTTTGCTAGGGTGATGTTAGAGAAGACAGTTGAGCCCTGGAACTTTTGCCCTTGTTGAGTGGTAACTAGTCCTCCTGTGCTCCCCATCCCCCATGATATGGGTTGAGACTACATAGGGAGTATGGACTGAGACTTCATGACTGCAGTGACAAGACAAACCTCCCCTTCCCCATTGGGATGGTGTGAGAGGAGGTCTAGGAGTACTCGAGAGTATCCCCACTGGATTGTCAAAGGAGGCCAAGTGGAGAACTTGAACTTCAACCCTCCCCTGGCAGTCATGAGGCAGCACTCCAAACCCCATGTTCCATAGAAGCAGTGTCATAGGAAGCCAGCTAAGACAGAAAATTGACTGTATAGCACTCTTAATTATTAACTATAGTCAACCTTATATGTAAGCATTTGTAGTGAAATATCGAGTTATACATATTATACAGTCATGTAATAATGATAGTGATAAGTTGTGATATATGGTATAGCCTGTTGTTCCTAGGTTACAAACCTGTACAGCATGTGACTGTACTGAATACTATAGGCAATTACAGCACAATGGTAAATATTTGTGTGTCTAAATATATCTAAACATTGAAAAGGTACAGGAAAAATATGACATAAAAGATTAAAACATGATCCACTTGTATAGGGCATGAATGTAGCTTACATGACTGGAAGTTGCTCTGGGTGAATCAGTGAGTGGTGAGTGAATGTGAAGGCCTAGAATATTATTGTACACTACCGTAGACTTATGAGCACTGTACACTTAGGCTACACTAAATTTAGGAAAAAATAATATTTCTTTTTAAATTATAAATTAACCTTAGCTTACTGTAACATGTTTGCTTTTAAACTTTTTAAAGTTTTTTAGCTGTTTGGCTTTTTTGTAATAATACTAAGCTTAAAACACCAATACATTGTAAAGCTATGCAAAAATATTTTCTTTCTTTATATCTTTATTCTATAATTTTTCTATTCAAACTTTTTTTTTCATTTCTTTTGTAGTTTTTAAACTTTTTGTTAAAAACTAAGACACAAATGCACACATTAGCCGAGGCCCGCACAGGGTCAAGATCATCAATATCATTGTCTTTCATCTCCACATCCTGCTCCACTGGGAGATCTTCTGAGGCAATAACATGCATGGAACTGTCATCTCCCGTGAAAACAATGCCTCCTTCTGGAATACCCGCTGAAGGACCTGCCTGAGGCTATTTTACAGAGGCCTCAGCCTCCTGAATAGCTAGGACTACAGTCATGTACCACAGTGTTGGGCTAATTAAAAAAAATTTTTGTAGAGATAGGGTTTCACTATGTTGACCAGTTTGCTCTCAAACTCCTGGTCTCAAGAGACCCTCCTGCCGCGGTGTCCCAAAATGCTGGGTTCACAGTCATCAGCCACCATGCCTGGCCCAGTTGACATTTAAGAAAGTATATTTATAAGGAGAACACTTTTAAATAATGTTAAATAGTATAGTATTAATAAATACATAAACCAGTAACAAAGTCACTTATTGTCACTACCAAGTATTATGCACTGTACATAATTATATGTGATATACTTTTATACAACTGGCATCACAATAGGTTTGTGTGCACCAGCATTGCCACCAACATGTGAGTAATGCTTTGTGCTACAGTGTTATGACAGCTACAACATCACTAGGTGATAGGAATTTTTCAGCTCCATTGTAATCTTACGGTACCACCATTGCATATGCAGTCCATTATTGACAAAAATGTTGTATATACAGCACATGGGTGTATATACAATTTTTCTTTATCAATTATATCTCAGTAAAGCTGGGAAAAAACTTTAAAATACATTTAAAAAGCAAAGTTGAAGTAATAAATACGAAGTCAGAAATAAAGGTGTGAGCAGAGCCATGCTCCCTGTGAAGTCTCTAGGGAAGAATCCTTCCATGTCTCTTCCTTGCTTCTGGTGGCTTATTTGATCCTTGGCATTCCTCAGCCTGTAGCTGCATCACTCCAGTCTCTTCTTCCATCATGACATGGCTTTCTTCCCCATGTAGGTAACTGTGTGTCTTCTTCTTATAAGGACATTAGTTATTGGATTTAGAGAGCATGCTAATATAAATGTAACCAATTATACCTGCAAAGACCCTATTTCCAAATAAGGTCACATTTTAAGGTTCCTGGTGAACATAAACCTCAAACTTAATGAAATAAGACAATCAAGAGATGGCAACAGGTAAAAGACAGATACGTTAGAATTATTTGACAAAGATTTTAAAGCATTGTCAAAACGTTTCAATGAGCAATTATAAAAACACTTAAAAATAAAAAAATAGAAAATTGCAACAAAGAAAAAGAATATATAGGAAGAATCGAATAAAATTTCCAGAATAAAAAGATACAACGATTGAAATAAAAAGCTCAGTGGATGAGCTGAACAGGAAAGTGGAAAGTACAGGAGGAATGAATCAGTAAACGGAAGATAAACTAGAAATTACCAATCTAAACAATAGAAAGAAAATACACTGAAAATTGTAATGAACAGAGCCTTAGGCACCTGTGGGACTATAACAAAAGGTCTAACATTTACATCATCAGAATGTCTTCGTAGGGAGAAGAGAGGAGAAAGGGGACAGGGTTGAAAAAAGTACTCAGAAATAATGGCTGAAAAGTTCCCAAATTTGGGGAAAGACACAAACCTAGAGATTCAGAAAGGTGAGAAAATCCCAAGCATAAAACCCCTCTGCAAAGCACATGACAGGCAAATTTCTGAAAATGAAAGACAAAGAAAAAAGTCTTGAAAGCAGCAAAGAGAAATGACACCTTACCTTTAGTGAAAAACCAATTTGAATTACAGTGGATTCTCATCAGGAAGTATGTAGCACAACATTTTTTAAGTGCTGAAAGAAAAAAATTATCAGCTTAGACTTCTGTAACTAGGGGAAATATCCTTCAGGCATAAAAGCAAAATCAAGACATTCTCAGATGAAAGAAAACTAAGAGAATCTGTTACCAGCAGACCTAGCAAAAAGAATGGCTAAAGGAAGCCTTTTAAACCTCAGAAGGAAGAAAGAGCCTGGGAAGCAAAAATATGGGTAAATATAATAGACTTTCTTTCTCCTCTTGAGTTTTCGAAATTATGTTTTACCATAGAAGCAAAAATGATAACATTGTCTGACATGGTTCTAAATATATGTACAGGAAATAAGTAAAGATAATTTTTTAAAGAGGTAGGTAAAGAGACAAAAGGGAGATTTACAGTTCACTTAAACTGGTAAAACAACTGCATCAATAGACTGTGATGAGTTATGTAAATATAGTGTAATACTTAGAGCAACCACTAAAAAAGCTATACAAAAAGATAGTCTCAAGAACACTATAAATAAATAAAACAATTCTAAAACAATGTTAAGTAACCAACAGGAAGGCATAAAAAAGAAAAAAGGAAATAATGCAGAGAGAACACGTAGAAAAAGAAAAAAGACTTAAGCCCTAAAATATCAATAATACATTAAATGTCAATGGTCAAAATAGACATTAACAGACTGGATTAAAAAACATGATCCAACTATATGCTGTCTATAAAAAACTCACTTCAAATATAACTATACAGGCAGGTTGAAATTAAAAGGATGGAAAAAGATATATCATGGGAACATTAATCAAAAGAAATGAGAAATGGTTATATTAACATCAGACAACATAGACTTCAGAATAAAGAAAATTACCCAAGATGGAGAGGGATGTTACATGGTAATCGTAAAGTTCTACATACCAAACAACAGATCTGCTAAACATGGGAAGCAAAAATTGATTTCAATGAAAGGATAGGCCAGGCACGGTGGCTCACTCCTGTAATCCCAGCACTTTGGGAGGCCAAGGCAAGGGGGCCACTTGAGGTCAGGAGTTCCAGATCAGCCTGGCCAGCATGGTGAAACCCCGTCTCTACTAAAAATGCAAAAATTAGCCAGGCGTGGTGGTGCACGCCTATAATCCCGGCTACTTGGGAGGCTGAGGCAGGAGAATGGCTTGAACCTGGGAGGCGGAGGTTGCAGTGACCCGAGATTGCTCCACTGCACTCCAGCCTGGGCAACAGAGCAAGACTCTGTCTCAAAAAAAATAAATAAATAAATAAATAAAATAAGAAGATAGATGAAAGGATAAATAGACATATACATGATTATATTTAGTGACTTTAAACTCTTTTCTCAACAATTGATAGAACAATTAGGCAGAAAATCAGCAAGGATATAGAAGAATCCAACAACCCCATCAATCCATAAAATCAAATTGATACTTACACAACAGTAGAATACATTCATTAAGTGTCCTTAGAACATGTGCCAACGTCAACCATATCCTGGGCCATGAAATGAACCTCAACAATTTTAAAGAATTGAAATCATACAGAGTTCTCTAACTACCATGGGATCAAACTAAAAACCAGTAAACAGAAAGAAAATCGAAAAGTCTCCAAACACTCAGAAACTAAACACTGCAGTTCTAAATAACTCAAGAGTCAAAAAGAAAATCTCAAAAGAAATTGATGCATTGAACTGAATGAAGATAAAACAAAATGGTGTTTTTGAAGATAGCAAAATTGTGGGATGAAGCTAAAGCAATGATGACAGGGACATTTATAGCACTAAATGTACCCATTAGAAAAAGGAAGAAGAACAAAATCAACGATCTAAGATTTCACCTCAAGCATGTAGAAAAGGAAGAGCAAAGCAAACTCAAAGCAAACAGAATGAAGGAAATAATGACAATAAAAAGACAAATCAATGAAATAGAAAACAGAAAAACAAGAGGGAAAATCAATAATACAAAAGCTGGTACTTCAAAAAGATCAATACATTTGATAAACTCCTAATAATACTGACAAAGAAAAAGGAGAGAAGACACAAATGATCAATATCAGGAATGAAAGAAGATATCACTACAGACCCTGCAGACACTGAAAGATAATAAGGGAACACTACAAAAAGCCTTAACCATGTACAGTTGACAATGCAGATAAAATAGACCAATTCTTCAAAAATAAGAAGCGACCACACCTGACCCAATACAAAATAAATAATTTGAATAGCCCTATCGTCGTTAAGAAAATGGAATTTGTAATTTAATAATTCCCCCCAAAGAAGTCTCCTGGCTTAAATGATTTCACTGGAAAATTCTATCAAACATTTAAACAATTAGTACCAATTTTGCAGTCTCTTACAGAAAATAAAGGAGGAGAAATCACCTCTCAATTCATTTTATGAAGCTAGTATTATCCTTATACCAATGCATACAAAGGCAGTAGCAAATAAAAAAACTTCAGATCAAGAGTCTCATAAATGTAGGATGCAAAAATCTTTAACAAAATATTACAAATAGAATTCAGTAAATATACAAAGAAGTATACACTATGACTAAGTGGGGTTTATGCCAAGGATGCAAGTGGTTCAATATTGGAAAATGCATCAGTATAATCCATCATATTAACAGGCACAGAACCCAGAAATAGACCCACACAAATATGCTCAGGGGTTGATTTTGACAGGGGTGCAAAAGTGATTCAATGGACAGAAGCTAGCTTTTTCCACAAATAGTGCTAGGGAACTGGACATTCATCAACAAAAAAATTGAACCTCAACCTTATACAATAATAAACTTACAATGTGTCACAGACTTAAATATAAAACAGAAAGCTATATAACTTATAAGAAAAACCATAGGAGACTCTCTCTGGAATCCAGGGCCAGGTAAACAACTCAGACTTGACACCGAAAACACAATTCATAAAAGGAAAAATTGGTGAACTAGACTTCATCAAAATTAAAAACTTTTTATCTGTGACAGACACAGGATGAAAAGAATGACAAGACAAGCTACAGACTGCAAGAAAATATTTGCCAACCACATATACAACAAAGGTAAGCAATCCAATTAGAAAATGAACAGGCCAGGCATGGAGGTTCACGCCTGTAATCCCAGCACTCTGGGAGGCTGAGGCTGGCGGGTCACGAGGTCAAGAGTTCGAGTGAAACCCTGTCTCTACTAAAAATACCAAAATTAGCTGGACATGGTGGTGGGTGTCTGTAATCCCAGCTACTCGGGAGGCCGAGGCAGGAGAATCGTTTGAACCGGAGAGGCGGAGGTTGCAGTGAGCTGAGATGGTGCCATTGCACTCCAGTCTGGGTGGCAGGGCGAGACTCCATCTCTTTAAAAAAAAAAAAAAAGAAAAGAAAAAGAAAATGGACAAAAGGCATGAAGAGGCATTTCACCAACCAGGATATATAAATCGCAAATAACCACATGAAAACATGTTCAACATCATTTGCCATTAGGAAAATGCAAATTACAAAATCACAAGATAATTCTTTACACCTATTAGAGTGACTCAAAAACGACGACGACACCAGATGCTGGGGAGGATGTAGACAAATTGGACCACTTGTACATTGCTGGTGAGACTATAACCCCAAATGGTACAGTCACTCTAGAAAAGTTTGCAACTAAATATGCCAACTACTTTACGACTCAGATGTTACATTCTTGAACATTCATCCTGGAGAAATGAAGATGTATGTTCAGACAAAAACTTGCATGCAAATGTTTATATTAGTAACTTTATTTACAATAGCCCCAAACTGCAAGCAACCTGGATGTCCTTCAACAGGTGAATGATTAAACAAACTGGTACATCCCTACCATGGAATACTATTCAACAGTAAATAGGACAAACTATTGACATAGGCAACATCCTGAATGAGTGTCCAAAGAATTATGCTGAATTTAAAAAGCCAATTCCAAAGGGTTACATACGATAAGATTCCATTTATAAAACATATTTAAAAAGGACAAAACCATAGAAATGAGAACTGATTAGTGGTTGTAGGGACAGGGAGGGAGCTGAGGCTGGAGAGAAGCTGGTGTGGCTATGAAAAAGCCAACATGAAGGATTTTTGTGGTGATGGAAATATTCTGTGTCAGGATTATGTCAATGTTAATATCCTGGTTGGCAGTTAGCATGCTATTATTTCATAAGACGTCATCATTGAGGGAACTGAGTAAAGAGTACATGGGATCTGTCTGTATTATTTCTTACAACTGCATGTGAATCTATAATTGTCTCAAAATTAAAAGTGTAACTTTTTGAAAAAGGGGTTAGGTGCTAGAGCGATCATCCCAACAGACACTGAATCGCCAGGAGGATGGCAAGATTTGGGGTGGAGCCAGCAGCATTTCTGCCACCTTCTCTCACTCTCTGCAAGCTATCACTGCTTTCCAAAGTGGATGGGCCACTGAGTGCATGGCTGGAGTTCTCTTAAAGACCTGCAGTCACCATAACACTCTGCCCCAACTAGATAGGCTCCTGGTCTCCAGGCCTATTGTGCTCTAGACCAGGCCTGGTCACCAGGCCTTTTGTGTTCTCCAAATTATCTGGATGTCCCTAAAGCCACAGTGGCCTAGGTTTTGGACAAAGGGGCATGATGACTAGAGATTTCAAGACTGAGGACAAATGGCCAAGGTCACATGCTCCAAGGGTGGGTACCAGCACATCATCCCTCAAAGGCCAGACGGAATAAGCTGCATCTTCGTGGTCATCAGTGTGCGGAGAAGCCCAGTTCTCCCATGCTCCAAAAGAGCTCAGTCAATGTTGCAGAGGGCCCTTCTTTCTTCTGCCATGAAAATATGGTATACCTTCCACATGACAGAGTGTTTACCTGTAGAGACTGTCAGTCCACGCTGATGGGGAATTAAAATTGTAATTTGCAATGTTTAAACTGCAAGGCAACTTAATTGGAAAAGACTGAGATATTGTTATCTGAAAAGTCTAAGTTGTTCCTACTGCCCAGCCAGCAGGGTGGGACAGGTGCTTATGAGGTCACTTACAAGGGGGTAAAGATGCTTCCTTTGCTTGCACACCTTTGCTCCCCTATGCCACTTCTAACTACATCTGCTGTCATCAATGTCTTCTTTTTTAATCTCACTACCTTCCTTGAGTGACATTCCCATCATCAGGAAAGAAAGTACTCTACTGGCAGAGTTCTTCCACTGTCTCAATTACATACATATGACCAGGTCTGAGCCTTTTTTTTTTTGAGATGGAGTCTTGCTCTGTCACCCAGGCTGGAGTGCAGTGGCGCAAACTTGGCTTACTGCAACCTCCGCCTCCCAGGTTCAAGCAATTCTCCTGCCTCAGCCTCCCAAGTAGCTGGGATTACAGGCACGTGCCACTATGCTAATTTTTTTTTTTTTTTTTGTATTTTTAGTAGAGACAGGGTTTCACCATGCTGGCCAGGCTGGTCTCAAACTCCTCACCTCGTGATCTGCCACCTAGGCCTCCCAAAGTGCTGGGATTACAGGCGTGAGCCACCACACCCGGCCTGAGCCTCATTTTTTTATTTGTAAAATGAAAGACTAGTATTTGAAATATCTCTAACATTTTTTCTAGATCTTGTAATTTATGGCTCTATGAAATGTCCTTATCTTCCAGCACTGTCTTGCCAAGTTTTCATTGTAGCAAATTAAAATAAAAGTATATCAACCAGGATTCATCTTAGAGGGGGCAAAAAAATCTTTATTTAATAAATGTTATTAAAGACATTCATGAGTCATTTGGCTGAAAAAAGTAGGCCCCAATCCACAGTCTAAAGGAAGAATGCAAAATAAAAAATATGATGAATTTATGTGTTTAATTAAATGAATGAGATCGGATTTCTTTTCCTTTCTTTTCTGTTTTTTCTTTTTCTTTCTTGCTTTCTTTTTTTGTTTGCTGCCCTCTCCCCCCAAAAAAGAGAAGATGAAGAGAGGCAGCAAAGGTAGGATGAGTGAGAACAAGATGGGGCACCCAAATGATTTTTCAAAGCAGCTATGCCTAATGTGCAATTTTTAGATGTGCACATTACTAGGCTGTACGTTTATATCCCCCACACCTGCAGTAATCACTGCATCTCAGAAAGCCTTTGTGCAAGTGGCTTTTGGTGGAAACTAAGAAAAGAGGCAGGGTTTCAGTAAAGGGAATAAATGAATGGCAAAAGAAGCAGGACGGAGCCTGGTGAGGAAGGTGCTGGATTTTCCAGAGGGCCTGGAGTAGGGATTCAGGCCAATGCTACCTAGGTCTTAACCTCTTAATGGCAGGGAGACCCCAGCCCACATCTGGTTTACATATCCTTTTCCCCTTCACCATCTTCTCTACGAAACCTTTGTTGAGCCCTTCCAAATGGCGATTCACCCACAGCACCACATTTTAATAAATTCTTGGGAGACATTTACCCTATTCTGCCCTGATTTATAGTTATCTGTACATCTGCCTGACACAGTATACCAGATTGTGCACTATTTAGGGACTCTGACCTTACAGTGCCAACAATAGTAAGTGCTCAATGGTAATTTATTGAATGGAATTTCCTTCTCAACCATCCTCCTCTATTCTCCTGGAGGCTTTTAGTTGGGATGAGTCACACTGTTGACACATAGCAAATAATAACAATGACAATGAATGTGAACACCAGGGGTATTTCATATTTGCAAAAAAATAATATCTGGAGTGCTTGCAAGTAGGAAATCATATATATGTGCTTGGGGTGGGATGAGGAAGGGAGGCTTAACCACTAGTTCTTCTACCGCTTTCTCAACTGACAAAGATCCACATGGAATATACTTTCATCTCCCATATAAAATTAATTGTACAACTGTTCTAGAGAAAACTGTATGAACAAACTTTAACCTCATGACTTCCATTATTTTATAATAAAAGGCTTAAAGCATAATGTGAGCTTTTTTTAGATGTGAAGTTCCGTGTGAGGAGTGTGTTGTTAATTTCATATTAATGCAGGGTGCCAGCAGAACTCAGCACAGAATCTAAAGAAGGAAATCATGTTCCTGCAGCTCTGATATCTGGTGAGCAGGGTTTGGCTAATTCTTTACTTTCTCTTAGGTGAAATGAACATCCTTCCCACAATGATGCAACACAGACCTTGGCAACACGTTTATCTCCCCAGGTTCCCCCACGAACAATCATGAAACAAAAGAGAGACAATCCTTTGCTAAAACATAGCTCTGTTACCAGCAAATATGCAGTGTCTACAGAGCATTAATTGATACTTGTACTCCATCACCTACTTCTCTTTGAGAAGGAGACCTCACAAAGTTGACATGTTTTTCCTATTTGTATGCATTGGATATAGCTTCCGACCTTACCTTATGCATATTCCTGGGAGTTAGATGTGAGATATTATTTTTGTATACATCAGTGAAAATTTGACAATACTGTATCATCTGCCTATAATGAGCTTCCTTGCAGAGAAGATGAAAATCGAATCACAACCTTTTCCTCAAACATGCTTCAGGTATTGTCCTATTTCTTTGGAAGGCTTCATGAAATCTATATCCCAGAAATTAAACTAGAATCATTTTCTCCCTGACCACAGGGTTTTATCTGAATTGAAGCCTTCCCCTGAAGTTAGTGTGATGTTCCTTTCTGAGTCCTGCTTTTGCACAATCGGTACGGTGTCTGATGACACATTTTTCTTCCATTTCTGTCTTATCGTATGCCTTTTACTACCAATTAATGTGGTTCTTTAAATAGGTTATGTGTAGGACTAGGAGGGAGGAGAGGAGCGGAGAGGTGTAGTCACAGAGCAGGCCACACTACCTGGCCACCAGAAGGGGCTCCAGCAGGCTGTGTGCGAACCTCTAGCCTTGTCGTCTTTTCTCAAAATTTTGAAAGACTTCAGGACAGAAGGAAAACAGAAGCTGAGCAATTTCCAGCAGCAGGTGGATGGTCCCTTTAGCAGGGAGAGAATGGGTGCCCAGTGGGCCACGCTCCAGTATCCCGTGACTTGTCTGGGGGTCCAAGGCATCTTCCCTTCCTTCCCCTGCTTCCTCTCCTCTTTGTATTCACTATTCTTGTGGCTAATCCAGTAAAAGCTACAATAGTTGTTCTAAATAGAAGCATTTGGGAGACTTCGTTGGGAAAAGAGGAAGACGTGGCATCACCATTAGCTGCATGAAGAAGCTTCCCCTCTGTTTGCTTTTACATATTCCTTGAGGGCTGCCTAGCTCTTTTTGTGACAGTATCATACGAATCCACGTGTTTAATAAGTTAATGAATATTAGTTAACAATGAAAGATGACTTCACGAAGCATGCAACATTTTACTTGGCCTGTAAAATTAAAACAGAAGCCACTTTGAACTCTTTTGGGGAAAAATATGGATACTTTCACTCAACCACAGTAGCCTTCTCCATCCTATCTTGAAAGCTGCCTGCAGAACCCTGTCCCAGTCATTCTGACAGCTTTCCAGGTTAGGAGACTAACAGACACACAGTCTCCTAACTGTTTTTTGTAGTGGATTCTTTTCTCTTTAATAAGCTACTTGGTTTCTCAGTACCTGGCTCTATTCCTACATCCTTTCTCAGCCGAGGGCTTGGTCCTCCCTTCACCTATTGTCCCACCAAAGGAATTTGGGTCTCTCTCTCTCTTTTTTTTTTTTTTCTTTTCTTGGCCTGGTGGCCCTAAAGTCTTGAGCACAGCAACCTTCATTCAGATTTTAAAATTAAAACCCGCTGCTAGTGTGAGGCATGTGTGAGTGATCCTGCCGATACAAAATTGTTGGCTCTATTGTAGCCTCTATTTTTACATCTGTCAGCCAGAAAGCCACAAGGAGCTGGATGAAGAAAGGGACGATGGTTTGCCAAAGATGATGTAAGGACCCAGACTGGCTCATATTGTGCATACAGCCAGCAACTGTTGAGTGTTGAACGCATGTTCTAATTCTACCATCTTTCCTGTCTTCCTTCTCATTTCCCCCATACAACATGCCCACCCAACAAGTTGGGGAAAGTTCGGAGCCAACAACACTGAACCTATATGGCATGGAAGAGATTCCATGCACTTCGGAATGGGCAAAATATGTGCTCATGGTTCCTTATTTTAAAACCCTTATAGCGCATTTTTGCCAACATTTACCAATGTGCTACCAACTGTGAATTTGTGTAAAGAATCAAGCATAGCATTTCAAGGTGATAACCCCATATGTAACATTTTGCTAGGTCTCTTTCAGGGAAGTTTTCATGGCCCTCAATGGATTGTACTCCACAAACCAAGGTTGGAAGAAGACTAGAATGCTGGATGAAACTGAAAGTGGTGAGTTTCATAGAAAATCATGGGAAAAACATCTTTACAGCCTCAAAAAATCCAAATAAACAAGAGAAGCCACTCTGAATAGCAGGTCAGATGTTCTATGTAATTTTAAATGGGGTTTCAGATAAGTACTGAATGTTCCATTTTAGATTCATATATAGGAGTTAAAGTAAAATTTTCTCTTCCTTCATATTGATGATGGCCCAAGCTGATTCAACACAGACAAATTAACCTGTTGTAAATATTCCGAAGGAAAAGTTGATAAATCAGCTCCTATTCTTTTCACTTTAGGGAGAGTTTTATTGGATGATAAATAGTGGAAATGTATCCATTCTGAACTCAGAATGACTGCTTTGCAAAAAAAGTCATTTTTAAGCTAGCTTACAAGTTCAAATCATTTCAAAGCTGGCTTTCTTTTTCAGTGGGCAGTCCTTGAAGTAGGGGAAAAGGGGATGATCTGGAGGCTTTACCAAAAGTGGTTGCAGTAAACTAATTCCCAACACTTCTGCCTGGCTTCCTTCTTGTCTCCCTTCCCCACACCCTAGAGACATCCATGTTGGTTTTAAAAGCCACATAACTCAGAGAAAAAAAATAGCTGGGTGGTAGGCTTAGCCAAGACTCCACGTGGCAGCCAAGGTACAGGCCTCAGGAGGCCGCTGCTCTGTCATTCAGCTCTGAGAATTCCTGCTCCTCCCCGCTTTGCCCTGGAAAGAGCGCTCTTGGGCTGCTGCTGAGAGCTCAGCCTGAAACCTCGCGTTCAGGTTCATTACTACTTCAGCAGTTTGCAGCAGGGAGACAGGGCAGAATCCTGCTCTGATTGGCTGCCTGCCTCTGACTTAACAGCGGCCCAGCAAATCACTAGCCTGTACTCCAAGAGCAGAAAGATGAATTGTAACAGCCAAGGCCCTGGGGGAGAAAAAAAGAGCAACCACCACCAAAACAAAACCGTGCACGCAGCTTCTGGAGGGACCCCAGAGAGCCTGCTCTCTTCTGCAGGAAGCCCTTCTGGGCAGGCCCATTTGCACCCCAAACTCCTCGGCACTCCGCTGAGTTCATACCATTTTCAAAGTAGGTCATTCAAAGTCATCTCAGCAGAGAGGGAGAAGCTGTCAGCAACTGTCATCAGAGCCTGGGAGGAGGCCCAGACCTTGCACTGGAGGGCGGGGAACATAAGGCTGGGGCCGCTGAGGCGGGAGGCGACTACTGAGATGCTCACTCGTCTTTCTGAAACAGCGACAGATAGGCTTAAGCAGATCCACTCCCTTTGCTGTTCACAATCGGTCAGGGACTAACTGTTCCAGGCAAACCTCTAGCAGGACTTAAATGATAACCTGAATGAAAATTCACTCTAAGGAGGATGATGTCATCTTTATTCAGCTCTTTGTTCTACGTGTTCAGAAAATTCATTGTTATTTATGAGGCACGTGGGGTTTTTCTAAGAAGGCATGCTGCTACCCCCTGAGGAAAATGCAAGTAAAAATACATGGATGTATGCAAAATTCTCCTAACTAATGTAGTGAGGAAAATACATACAAAACAAATGCACGTATCATTAGAAATATATACCTCGTACATGTTCTTAGATACATAAAACTCACACAGTGTTATTCACTCTCACACTGATCAAAAGGGAAACTCCACTTTCTTGATCCATGACATGCATAGACACATGTTAAATGAGTGCCTGCAAAATATATCTTGTCTTTAAACATGACCTACCTTCAGGTATCATTAAGAAGTTACCTTTGCTGTGCTATTTCCTTCATCCTGTAATACCCTCCCTTTCCTCTTCTGGCAAAACCTACCCACCTTTCAAAACTCCTTTTAAATTCTTCCTCTTCAGGAAGCATTCTCTGTCTCCTGATTCTCAGTGATTATTTCTCTCCGGCCAGAACCCTGCAGCAATAAAAGTAGCCGATACCACACACCTAGGAATAGCTTTCATACCATGTGGTTGCTCTCTAATTGTTTACTGCACCATAACTCCTAGAAAGCAGGGGCAGTGTCTCATGCTTCAGTTGCACATCCCACGTATTTAGCACCAACCTATTGCTTTAAGGACAACGGAGAAATGAAGGGGAGGAGGAAGGAAGAAAACTAACATTTATTGAATGCCTAGTAGATACTAGCTACTGCACCTAGATTTCTGCAGATTTCTTTTTCATTTAAAACTCATAATGGCCCTAGTGTGGAAGATTTGCTTTCCACCATTTTAAAGATAAGGAAACAGAGGCTTAGAACAGTTACATAACTTAACCCAAACCAAACAGCCAATAAGCAGAGGAACGAAGACTCAAACGCGGCTGTCTGACTCTCAGCTTTTTCTACTGGCCTCTGATCCTCACACTTGGCTGATCAGCTTTTAAAATAATCAGCTTCAGATACCTAGGGTCCACCTCTGAAAATTTTTATCTGCATTTCTAAGCCCAGGAGAGCAAGAAGAATGTATTATATTAACGGCAATGTTCCCAGCAATGCCTTGCATAGAGTAGCAGTCAGTAGACACTTGTTAAATGGATAAGTGCATTCCATCCATCCAGAGCAGTAGTTCTCAGGCCTGTCCATAAGTTAAAATCACCTGGACAGCTGATTAAGCAATGACTCTCTCTAGGCCCTACCCCCAGAGAGATTCTGATGCAATCGGTGTGGGGTGGGGCTGCCTGGCAGGCATCCTAGTTTTCAAAAACTCCCCAGGCAATTCACATATGCAGCCCAGGCTGAAAACCATTGGTCCGGAGTGAGGTCATGGCATCTGCAGATTTTTAAAAGCTCCACAGGTAATTTTGATCTGCAGCCAGGGCTGAGAGCTACCGCCTACACATCATGCTGCCTCTCTCTGGATTTTATAAATGGGAAAGCATTACTTTCTAAAAATAATTCTGTCAACAAGTATGGGAGTGCTCACCCAGGCACAGCAGCGTACCCGTTTGGGGGATACATTATAGAAGAAACAATGGGGCCTGCTGTCACCTGATTTCTAATCTGTAACTAGCTGAGTGCTAACTTGTTCTTTGATTTTTGTCTGTCATGGGCTAGTTGGAGAATGATTTATGAAAGCGGCAGACCAGGAGCCTTGTTTTGCAGCTAGGAGAAAGAGAATGAATATCTTGTCTACTGAGCTAAAGGATGCCTTTTCACCTTTATGAGCTTGAAAAATAAAATTGTGCCAATGTGTATATTTTCACTATCAATACATGAGAAAGAGTGGGGAATTAAAAATATTAAAATACACAGCTTTCTGCAAGTTGTGAAAGATGGGCAAGAGGAGGAAGAAAAAAGACAATGCCTGTATATAAACCCCACATATGTTTCATAACACCTCTCATGATCTGGAAATCAGGGAAAATTACATACCATGGGTTTATGTGTTGTTAGCTTTTAACATTTCCTAAAGTGAATTATCCAGAGTGTATCAGAAAACAATATTAGGGAGATATGTTCTTATTACTTTATGTAATAAGCCCAACCGAAAGCAGATGCATTAAACATGACTGTAAAAGTCATTTTGCCATTATGTAATTATTATGAGCACATAAATAGCCACTGTTAAGAATCAAGGAACAGGAATACTTAAGAGTAAATTATTTTAACATTGCGGAAAAACTTTTTATATGCACTGTGAAATTTGTATGCAATTAAATAATAGGTGCTATCTACTGGGCACTTAACTTTGTGCCAGGCAGTCTTCAACATGCTTTTCACTTATTCTTCACAATAAAGAGATGAAATAGATACTACTATTCTCATATTCTTCTTTTACAGAGAAAAAAAACCTGAGACACAGAGGGGCTAATCAACCTGCCCAAGGACACACAGCTAGGAAGTAGTAAACCGTGATTCTAATTCTGATTTCATAGCTGATGGTGTTAACCACTATACAGAAAAAATAACGTTTGCCTGATGCTGATGTTATGTTGTTTTAAGCAATTGCATCTTTTTCATTTTATGAGACCCTGACATATGGTAATCAGAGAAAACAGATTTCCTGGGGGAAAGCCACCACTGCTCATCCCAAACTTAATTCCACATGCTGTCTTTTAGTTCCTACTACTAAACACAATTTCTAAAATACCTTTCTCACAGCACTGACACCCAGAACAACAAATACAAAAAGCCCCAATTATGTGTAAGGTACCATGCAGGGCTAGAAGACAAGCCAAACACAGCCCTTGTATCCCTTGTCTTTAAGAATCTTTTTAAAAATGCAGACAGATCCCCATTTAAAATCTTTCTGTGACTTTTCCCTCTGCACATCCCAAGCCCCCATGGTGACAGCCATCATGATTTGTCCCTCCAGCTCCAGTTCCTCCTGTCCCCCTTGATGGGTTGAGCTTCAGCCACACTGGGCTTCTCCAGAGCTTTGAATGCTTCCAGTCCTTTCTAAGGTGAGGGTTTCCACAGGCACTGTTCCCACCACCCCAAAGGAGTTCCTCCTTGCCTACTCTTGCTGCCGCCGGGAAACTCCTGCATGCAATAAATCACTGCCCAAACATCCCTTTCCCAGGAAATTCTTCCCTGATGGGTGGGACCAGGTCCTATCTCTTTGCTAGAATTTCTCATAACCTCCTCTACTTTTCACTCCTGGAACCTAACCACTGTATGTGATCTTTATTTGTGTAGCCATTTGCTGAGTGTCTCTGTCTTCCATTAGGTTGCAAAGTCTCATGAGGAGGGAGGAGAACGTGTTGATTGCACTAGTCCCTGCATCTAGCATCTGATATTCCACCACATGGTAGACTCCAAATACTTGTTTTAAGATATAGTCTTTCATTTATTTATTTTTATGTTTATTTATTTATTTATTTTGAGACAGAGTCTCGCCCTATTGCCTGGGCTGAAGTGCAATGGCCTGATCTCGGCTCACTGCAACCTCCACCTCCTGGGTTTAAGTGATTCTCCCACCTCAGCCTCCCGAGTAGCTGGGAATACAGACACCCGCCATCATGCCTGGCTAATTTTTTTTGGGGGGGGTATTTTAGTATTTTTGTAGAGACGGGGTTTCACCATGTTGGCCAGGCTGGTCTTGAACTCCTGACTTCAGGTGATCCGCCCACCTTAGCCTCCCAAAAGTGCTGGGATTACAGACGTGAGCCACCGTGCCCCCTATTCTTCCTTTTTTTTTTTTTTTTTTTTTTTTGAGATGGAGTCTCGCTCTGTCGCCCAGGCTGGAGTGCAGTGGCACAATCTCGGCTCACTGCAAGCTCCGTCTCCCAGGTTCACGCCATTCTCCTGCCTCAGCCTCCCGAGTAGCTGGGACTTACAGGCGCCCGCCACTACGCCTGGCTAATTTTTTTTATTTTTAGTAGAGGCGGGGTTTCACCGTGTTAGCCAGGATGGTCTCCGTCTCTTGACCTTGTGCTCCGCCTGCCTCGGCCTCCCAAAGTGCTGGGATTACAGGCGAGAGCCACCACGCCTGGCTATTCTTCCATTTAAATGTCATCTATCCCTTTGGTCCCAGGGGCTGTCATGGCTCTGCTGTAACTGGGCCCAGGATTCTGCACTAACCTTTGTTCTTCCTCCACAACCCCCGTCAAATTATCCTAATTTTCATGTTCCATTTGCTTCCGCTGGACCTTGACTGACACAGAGAAGAATTAGATGGGCTAAAAAGAAAAAAGAAAAAACCTGAGTGGTTCAGGCAGAGGCGTAGTGATTTACAAAGGTGAATCCTCTTAAAAACCATTTTAATATTGTCATCTACATGTCTAAATACATAATGCTGGGCGTTTACCTGAAAATAACACGCATATTTGAAGAGCGAACTGATCCCAAGTCAGATTACATTGTATTAGGAGATGAAAAGCCCAATTCAATTCTTGTGAAACAGGCTCCAAGTCCCAAGTGCATCCGGCTCCTACTGCTTGGCTAGATGGGGATGGTGAGTGGGGGACCTGCTCATCTACCTAAACCCCCATCACTCACCAAGAGGAAACACTGCGGAAGAAAAGAGAAGAAATGGCAAACTGTGGATAATGTCTTCTGTATTCTAGCAGCATCTTCTGCCTCCCTGCATACAGAAACACAGCCCCTCATCCCTGCAAGGACACTGCCTACTACTCCAGCTCACATGGCTCCCTGGGAAGCAGCGGCTGGCTTCCTCCACGTGAGCATCTTCACAGTAGGAGCCAGACGAGACCAAAGTCACTTTTTTCATCCCCCTCCCCACAAAGAATATTAAACAAATAAAACTATTTTGGGGGGATTCAAACAACAGAAATGTATTCTTTCACAGTTCCAGTGGCTAGAAATCCAAAATGAAGGTGTTGATGGGACCGTGCTCCCTCTGAAGCCTCCAGGAAAGAATCTTTGCTCATCTCTTCCACCTTCTGGTAATTGCTGGCAACCCTGTCATTCCGTGGCTGGTGCTGCAGCACTCCAGTTTCTACCTTTGTTGTCACATGGCCTTCATCCTTCTCTGCGTGTTGTCTGTGTGTCTCCAAATCTCTCTTCTCCTACGGAGACCAGCCACTGGATTCATGGCCTGCCCCAATCCAGTAGGACCTCAGCTTCACTTGATTACATCTGCAAAGACCTTATTACCAAAGAAAGTCACATTCACAGGTACTAGGGGTTAGGGTTTGAATGTATCTTTTAGGGAGTATGATTCAACCCACAACACTGGCTATGAATATAAAACCAATTATTTTCTTCTTTCCCCTTTCTCCTATTTTCTATAAGGAATGTTCGTGGTGGTTCTTTCTTGTTGTTTTCTTAGTCCAGTTACAGGTCTCAATTTTGTTGGTAGTTATTAAATTCAAAATCTAGCCTTTAGGTTATAGGCTATCTGGGTAGAATTGCAGCTGAACTAGAAGCAGAATTAATATCTCCTAGGTGTAGATATGGTAATGGATAGGATTTTGTGCCTTTCTCCTTTTCCTCTTAGTTGGAATAGTTGCTTGCTGTTGTTGTTATGCATGGTGTTGCCATCCTTGCAATATGGAAGTTTAAGTACAGTAGTAGGAAGGTACTGAGGAGCCAAAAGTAGATTCTTCTGGTGATTTGGGGGAGACTGGTGGGAGATTGCCTAAAGAAAAGAGGAGCCATCTTTGTTTTCTGCTTCTGATGGAACTTCCAGAAGCTTCTGGGTTCCTACTCAGGCAACTGCAGCAGCACAGCTCCTGATGGAGCTGCGATTTTGCCAGTGGTAGTGACAATGGTAGGTGACTTGGGTTCCTGTTTTCATTTATTCCTTCTCTAATGCTTTTCCTTTCTTTCTTCGGATCTGACTTTCTGACCTATATCATTTTTCTTTTTTCTGAAAAATTTCTTTGAATATTTCTTTAAGGCAGGCCCATTTGTGACAAATTTCCTCAATTTTTGTTTGTCTGAGGAAGTCTTTGCTTCTCCTTCACTTTGGAAGGATAATTTCACTGGATACAGAATTCTGGGTTGGTGGATTTATCCTCAAATATTTTAAATATTTCAATCTACTCTCTTCTTGTTTGCATAATTTCTGAAGACAAAAGTCCAATGTAATTATTGTCCTTACTCCTCTGCAAGTTAGGTGTTTTTCCCTTCTAGCTTCTTTCAAGATTTTTTCTTTGTCTTTGGTTGTTCTGCACTTTGAATGTAATATGCAGAGGTTATCGATTTTAGGGTATTTATCCTGCTTGGTGTTTTCTGAGCTTCCTGGATCCATGGTTTGGTGTTTGTTATTAACTCTGGAAAATTCTCAGCTATTACTACTTCAAATCGTTATTTTCTGTTTGTTTCTCATTTTCTTTTCCTTATGGCACTCTCATTATACATATGTTATGCCTGTTGTAGTTGTTCCACAGTTCTTAGATAGTCTGTTCGATCTTTTTCTTTCTTTTTTTTGTCTCCTTGCATTTCAGCTTTGGACATATCTGCAAGCTAACTGATTCTTGCCTTAGCGTTCATTTACTGATAAGCTCATCAAAGGTGTTCTTCATTTCTGTTATGATGTGTTTTGATTTCTAGCATTTCTCTTGTTTTTCTGAGTTGTCATCTCTCTGTTTACATTACCAATAGGTTCTTTCATGTTGTCTATTTTTTCCATTAGAGCTTTTAGCATATTAAGCAGAATTATTTTAAAATTCCTGGCCTGATAATTCTCAAGACTGTCATATCTGAGTCTGGTTCTGATGCTTTCTCCGTCTTTTGAGATTTTTTTTTTTTTTTCCTTTTACCATACCTTGTCATTTTTTGTTGAAAGCTGGACATGATGTATTGGGTAAAAAGAACTGAGGTAGTTAGGCCTCTAATGTGAGGCTTTATGTTTATCTGGCTGAGAGTTATCTGGCTCTGGTTGTGGTGTCAGAGGCTACAGTTTCTTCTAGTGTTCTTGTTTTCGTTTCTCCTGTTGTCTTTCAGTTTTCTTAGCAACTCCTTGAATAAGGTCTGTGGTTTTATTTTCAATATGTTCAACTTTTTCCTTGTTGTTAGAAAAAGAGTGATAACTTTTCAATTTGCTACAGGTCAGGCTGAAATTTGGAAGTTCAGATATAACTTTTAAAGTTTATTTTATAGAATCTGAAAAATACAGAAAATTATTAACTATAAAATTAAAATCACCAATAATTTTACTACCCAGAGATGGTGGGTGTGCTTTCTATGCCTATAATGTGTATGTTTATATGATATATGTAAAATCATTTGAATAGAATTATGCTATGCTGTGTATAGTTTTATAACTTTATTTACTCACAAAACATTGTCATATATTTGCCCATTTTGACAGAAGTTCTTATACTTAATTGCTTATTAATCGCAAATATTGCAGAATATTTGGTCAAATGAGCATATCATTATTTGCTTATTTAATTGGAGTAATAGCAGAGAAGTTAAAGTCATAAACTCTGGAATTAGATTGCCTGGTTCAAATGCTGCTTCACCCACTTACTAGCTGCATGAACGTGGGCAAGTCATTCAACCTCTCTATGCCTCAGTTTTCTCCCCTGTTAAATAGGAACATCAAGATCGCCTATTGCTTCATTGTTTTAAGGATTAAGTAGGATAATAAAAATTAGGAAGACACATAGAGCAAGCACTTATTTGAGCATTTATTGCATTTCACTAGCAAAATAAATTTTAAAATAATGCTATTTTGCATCTTGTATTGGGTGTAGAAATGCAAAATATTTTAATGCATGCTACAATGCACTTACTCAGCAGGAATTTTCCTGGGGACCAGGAGGACAATATTAGTGTACAAACCTAGCTTGCCAGCTTTGGTTGTTTCTCCTTCTCATTTTATGAAATAGGGATAACAGCAATACTACATGTCCTGTGTTCTACCTGTGGAAAAACTCAGTCCTGATGACTTACAAAGCAAAGGATGTCAGAGGCCTGAAGGTTCATGCCTTTCACCCAGAAACATGAATGGAGAAACAGTGGAGAAACGTTGGTGTTTTATAGTTGAAATGCCAAACCAGACGTTAAACTCAAACTCTGTTGTGTTATTATTGCATCATTTTCCCTTCTAAGTTTAATAACAATGCCACATACAAATAAACATATGTGTGGAAAAACTCCTAAACTAAAAAATACTAAAAACCTCAAACAAAAAATGCACAAAAATCAAAACTCTAAACAAACAGTAACTTCAAACTCTTAAAGCCACTTTTTTTTCCCCTCAAAAACTCATGGTTTCTTAAGCCATTTTAATTTTCATATATCATTAATTTTTCACTTCCTTGTAAACTCTGTGGATTCTAAGAATCCTTTCATTTGTGGATTTTATTCATTAGGTCCTTGTGAGTGTCCTGTGGGGCCAGGCTGTTAACTTATGTTACCTAAGTGCTGTTTTTTGGTAAAGCGCAGGTTATCAGTCTTTATAAGCATAAAGGAAACCACTGTCCATTGGGTCCACCAGTTCCAGCCAAAAACCTCTGAGTCTTTTCTTCACGTCTCCCTCCTTGTCACCTCCTACATACAATTAGCTGCCAAGTTCCTGTGCATTCTTCAGCCTCTGGAATGTCTTCCAAATCCATCCCACCTAGTACCATTCTAGCACAGGCCCTGATTGCTTATCCTGTGGCCTACTGTAATAGTCTCCAAGCTGTTCTTCTGATTTCCAGGCTTTCCTGTTCAAAACCTTTCTCCATATTTTGGTCTCCCCAAAATACTAATCAGATCATGGAACTCCCCTGATTAAAGATGATGCCCAGATGCTTTTGAATATCATTGAAAGCCCACTCATATTCCTAGTCACATTTTTCCAGTCACATCTTGTGGCAATTCTTCCCCTTCCCAATCTTTCTCCTCCCCATTCCCTGCTTCCCAGGCTACCCTGCCTCATACTCCAGCCCCACCATGTCTTTCTACTTCATCCTTCAAGGCCTTCAAAGGCTCAGATATTAACTTTTTTTGGAAGCCTTCTTCCACTTTTCCTCTCTAGGCAGAATTAACTGCACCATCCTTTGTGCTTTCTTAGTGTCACGTAGGATAACTGGCTTAGAACCACATTACAGAGCAGCTGTGCTTGTGTCTGTGAAAGAGCAAAATTGCCCCATAGAACCAATGTTAAGGGTTTTTTCTCAATAAACCTATAAATTAACCTTCCCTGTCTTAAAACTTGAGAAAGTTACAATTGTCTTATCTGAGTTCCTTTCTCAGGAAACCAACTGTCAGGCCCCCCAGAGAGTACTGAGGAACTGAAACTCAGCAGATCACCACATCTGGACAATGAGATGCCAACCCCTCACCCATCATGATTGCCTAACTAGCCACCTACTTCCTGTTGACTAACTCCTCTTCCTTACCCCTCCCTAATTCCTGTTTTCCTGCATATAGCTACACTTCTTCCCTGCTATATAAACCTCTGATTTTAGTTGGTCAGGTAGATGGATTTGAGACTGATCTCTCATCTCCTTGGCTGCAGCACCTGATTAACACCTTCTTCTCCTTCTTCATACTCATTGTCTCAGTGATTGGCTTTCTGTGCAGTGAGCAGCAGGACCTAGACTGAACTCCTGATGTTCTGGTAACATCTATATCCCCTTTTAGGTCTGAGCTCTAAATGCAGGGACTAATGTAATTTCCTTTCACTCCCCAAACCCGAGTAAATAGTATGTACTCAATAAGTGCCTTTTGAATAATTGGCATTCATTCAAGCCTAGTTTGAGATGCTGTATATTCTTGCAGGTGGTCACAGAACTAATTTTGGAATTGAATATTTGCTGTTCTCATTGTTTGTTGCTGTTATATTATACTTCTGCAGGCTCCAGTGATTGGAAATATGCTTAATTGGGACAGAGCTATCAAGTCACTGCAAAGTCCATTTCCTTGCTTGCAAATGTCAATTCTTTTGCTGAGAGATAGAGATATACACGTAAAATAACGTAAGTACTGAGCTGGAAGGATTCCTAGAGGTAGGTTGGCTTAGTGATTTCATTTCATAGATGAGGAAACTGAGACCTAGACAGGTTAATGGTCTTGGCCCAAGTGAATGGAGGACAGAAATAGAACAGAGATGTCATTTCAAGCAAGAGCATTTTTCATTAAATCAGAGCTTTAAGAAACAAAACTATGATTAAGACTTTTGCTAATTCAAATTACCCTTTTTCCCAGTTAGGCAGAATTAAGGAGCTCTAGTTGTGAGTGATTTTTTTATTGTTGTTGTTAACTTCTGCAACTTTTATTAGAATACACAGACCTACAAATGTTAAGGTGAAAATGGATCTTATTATCTTTTCTCACCACCTATTATCAAAGAATTCTGGTAATACATTAAGGTGAAGGAAGGTGCCCCTGAACTTGGAAACATCAGCTCAACAATATAAGCATCCATAAAAAGAAATTGATGAGGCCAACTGTAAGAGTCACCTAAGAAAGAAAATCTGGAAAGCTACCAAGACCATTTGAAGTAACTCGGCTACAATTTCACTGACATGTGATTAGAATGTGATTTTACTATCTTATTAATCATGTTGTACTCTAGGAGATGGCTTGCTTCGAGTCTTTAAAAGAGGAAATTACAGGGGAAGAATTTTTGTTTATCTGGTATTATCCAAGGGCTAGGACACTAGATCTGAGGTTCATGAGTCTCATGATCACTAGAGAGGTGTACTCCATGATAAGGTAAGGGTGGTTCATTCACAGGGCAGTGATTGTGCAGTGGCACTATCACAGCTCACTCTGGGCTCAAGCAATTCTCTGGCCTCAGCCTTCTGAGTAGCTGGAACTATAGGGGTGTGCCATCGCGCTCAGCATTTTTTTTTTTTTTGAGACAAGGTCTTGCTCTTTCACCCAGGCTGGAGTGCAGTGATGTGATCGTAGCTCACTCCAATCTCAAACTCCTGAGCTCAAGTGGTTCTCCCACCTCAGGATCCTTAGTAGCTGGCACTACAAGTATGGGCCACACATCCGGTTATATTTGTTTTGTAAAGATGGGGTCTTGCTGTGTTGCCCAGGATGGCCAGCTATTTTTTAATTTTTGTAGAGATGGGGGTCTCACTACATTGCCCAGGCTGGTCTCAAACTCCTGGCTTCAAGTGATCCTCCTGCCTCAGCTTCCCAAAATGTTGGGATTACAGGCATGAGCCACGAAGCCCTACCATTCACGGGACTTGTCTATGGCCTACACAAAAAAATCTCTAAAGGAAGTCCAGCCATTCTTTTTGTTCTGATTTTGTCTACCCCAAAACAACCTTTGGCTCCACACTGGCTTTTCTGACATTGGAAAGAGGATGATCTAGATGATACGCTTTAAATTTTCAGCAACAAGAAAGAAATAACTTCTATTACAAACTTCTAACTTGACATTATAGTTTATGTATCAGTCTCTTATTAGGTTGATTAATATGAACCAGACCTCCTGAATCTGGGTGCACTGAAAAACCAAATGTCTACATCTGCAAAGTTGAAGACCAGACTTTGGAATGTTCTGGTTACCATAGGATTGGGTAGTTGGTGGTCAGTTTTGTGTCTCCTTTCTTTAACTTCAACCTGGATTAGTGTATTAGTTTAATGATTCCTTTTGACTTAAAATATAAACTAGATTTTATTTATTTATTTATCTAGAGACGAAGTCTCACTCTGTCACCTAGACTGGAGTTCAAGTGTTCCTTTTAACCTAAAATATAGTTTAAGCTTAACTCTATTTTTGGTTAAAAGGAATCATTAAAAATTATGATAAAGCGGATTTGTTCCCAAAACCAACTTGTATTTTAATTAGAAATGTATATATTCTGCTATTCTCTCTTTCTTCTTCCATGGGACCCAAATTTGAAGTTGCTTCTCAGAGTACTGGGAATGGGTGTCTGGAGTCCCAAGAAAATTGCTCTCTCTAGCTACTGAGAATGGGGAACAGGAGGACTGAGCTCTTTGAACTAGTCACTTACAGTCTGCATCCCTGCTCCCCACTGTCCTTACACAAATATCGTTTGTAATGTGTTATAATAGGAAAAAGGGTTGAGAAGCACTGGTCACCAATTTTAACTTGCAAGAGAAGGGGAAACACCACATCCCATAATTAATTGTCTGGCCACAGCAATGCCCTAAAGGGCAGGGCAGATGGCAGCATTTTTCTCCAGAATTCCTTTTGGTTTGAGTCTGGAAACCCTAGGTTAGGCCTTTATGCTGCTACCTCCTATTGCAGTGTATCTGTGTTGGGCTTAGTTTTCCAACATCATGAATTAAACCTCAGCAGGCGTGGTGGCTCATGCCTGTAATCCCAACACTTTGGGAGGCCAAGGCAGGCATGGTGAAACCCCATCTCTACTAAAAATACAAAAATTAGCCAGGCGTGATGGTCCACGCCTGTAATCCCAGTTAGTCCGGAGGCTGAGACAGGAGAATCACTTGACCCTGGGAGGTGAGTTTGCAGTGAACTGAGATCGCGCCCCTGCACTCCAGCCTGGCTGACAGAGCAAGACTCTTGGAAAAAATTAATTAATTAAATCTCTACTCCCGGGGAAGGGAAAGTTGTAGGTGCCAAATACTGTTTTTCCCACCAAGAAACACAGATCTCTGAGTCTCTCAACTTTGCAAAAGAGCCCATGGTGTGTCACGTGCCAAGACTAAACAGCCTTGTTCCTGGGCACGCGTGCTGAAGACCACAGACAAAATCGTTTCCATGTGTGCTGCTGTGGTGTTATCTTCTGTTTTTTAGAATGTTTTCCAAAAACAGAGCAAATGAATGAATGAATAAATAAATAAATGGAAACCTCGTGGGCATTGACGTATGCTATGTAAATTCCACAATGTTTTTATTAGACAGAATAATATCTATGGCTGATGCATCCAGGTTTGTTCCAATAACTAAACTGGACAGGAAAAAAAAGCCATCTTTTGGACAAGAATTAGACTACGACCAACCACATAGAAAATTCTCCCTTGAAAACAGTTCACTTTTAAATTTTTTTAGGTCGCCATAAATAGAGCTTTATGAGGAGAATTTCCAGAAGGCTTTAGTGAAATTACAAGTACAAATTAGAACCATACAACCTAACATTGGATAATCATACACCAGGAAAAGGATGACTGTTCTTTAGGGAATTGTCTTTTATCATTTTCTAATTTGGATTATATGTTACCCTTACCTATCAACCTATACTAAATGCTACAATTATTTTTATTTTATATATAATTTACCAAATGTATAGTATACCAAATTTTATGTGTAGCATAGAATTACAGCAGTGATTCTGTTTTTGAATAATATCACGGCTAGTGCTTTCTGCTGCCTTTACTATTTTAGCCCAGGGTAGGAACATTCCATTCATACACAGATAACCTCACCTCCACATAATCAAAATGGTTTACTCTATGTAAGATATATATATGGAGAGAGAGAGAGTGAGAATGAACGCAAAAGCATGAGCAAGAAGGAGAGAGAAAACAACTGGAAATGGGGCTCCCTTGAAAGAAGATTCCAAAGTGTCAGTAAGTATTTTTACCACCTTTCTAGGCACACAGATGCAGAACTATAGTAAACTCAAAGAAAAAGCAAAAGCACTGAAGTTGTGAGAAGGATGATGCAATTGGCACCGTGGAAAGACCCCTTGAAGCTGGAATCCAATTATGTCAGTTTCAAGTCCAAGATCTCCATTTATTGGACCTACAACTTTAGAGTTTCATTAAAACTGTCCAAGCACTTTTTTTGTCTTGAGCGAAAAGTGTTAAGATCTTAATATTAATATTAAAATCTTAATCTTAATATTACGACATTAATACAAAACAGTCTTGAGATATAACCCCCTCCTATTTCACAAAGTTATTGTGACACTCGAATGAATGAATGCTATAATGTTGTTTTGTCTATCATGACAGGAAGGCATTAACTTAAAAAGCAAACAAATGAGCAAACAACTGCAGTTTCTTGAGCATCTTCAAGTGCCAGGCATCGTATCAGATTCTTTGCATGCGTTTTTGCTCTTCACGACACCTCCCATGTCAGACTCCCAAAGTGCTGGGATTACAGGTGAGAATCCCAGCCAAAATGCACCTGGCCAAAATGATCATTTTTTAAGTTGATGATAAACTACTTAAAAATAAAGCTGGGCACGGTGGCTCACGCCTGTAATCTCAGCACTTTGGGAGGCCGAGGCGGGCAGATCACTAGGTCAGGAGTTCAAGACCAGCCTGGCCAATATGGTGAAACCCCATCTCTACTAAAAATACAAAAATTAGCTGGGTGTGGTGGCGTGAGCCTTTAATCCCAGCTACTCAGGGGGCTGAGGCAGGAGAATTACTTGAACGCAGGAGGCGGAGGCTGCAGTGAGCCAAGATTGTGCCACTGCACTCTAGCCTGGGTGACAGAGCAAGACTCAGTCTCAAAAACAAACAAACAAAAAAGTTTTTAAGTAGTTACCTCGGTGAAGTAAGTATTGATATACACATGTATTGATATATACATGTAAGGATAGAGCTTTTTAAGTATTGATATACACATGTATTGATATATACAAGTAAGGATAGAGCTTCAACTCATATTTTCCACGTTTTTCTTTGCCTTCCTAACACCTAGTAATCCCAGTCCTCAAATCTTGGCTTTGGGGCTGCTGAGGTTGGTGGGAAGAAAGAAACATCAGGCACCTTCGCACCTGACTTTGTCTCCTCTGTCTCTGTAGCACTGAGTGGGTAAGCAGGTTGGCACAGACACAGGGTGAAAAAGTTGAGCTAATCTTTAACTTTTTTCTACCACTCTTCTCAGATGTGCCAGACAATGAAAATAGACTGTGACCTTTTCGTTAAAACAAAGTGAAACCTGAAATGATGACACAGTTCTCCAAGGTCGTAACCTGTAATGTTGCAGGCACTTTGAGTGCCCTCAAATTCTGTATTATCTCACCTGGCCCTTCTCTGCAGGTTTTGCTCTTTTCCATGGTTTGCCACTTTTTACTGAAGAGCCTCCTCCTCACCTATTCATGCAATGTTTGTTTTCAGCCTGTGTTCTGAAATATCGACGTTCTAGCAGCCAACTCAGAAAATGGCATAGAGTTTGTTCTTGGTGTTCTCCTGTCCATATCGATTGGATCAAAGGGAGATCCATCTGGAACCCACTTAATGTCCTTCCAGATGGTAAGCTTGCTTCCAGATGGCATGTTTAATAGGAGAAAAAGACATCACTAAACACAAGCAACGTAGCGCCAGGGATGGCCCTGTGACCTGATTTCTTTCAGGATTCCTCAGGACATAAACTCTTTTTTTTGTCTTAGATTTTCACAGGAAAAGTTTCCAATTCTCAGATTGAAATTAGGGGCCTTTGGAGAGTTATGATGTTATTTATAGCCAAATACCGGTCATCTAGAACCGCGCACCTGCTGGTGGTGATTTGAATCTTCTCATTTTGAAACTTTAGATAAACTGATAAACCACTATCAAGCTGCACAAAGGGCTTAGGAGCCTCTGTTGTCAAAGTGCCACCTACTGGATGCAGGCTAATATTTGGCCGATCCTAAAAAGCGGAGAGCCTTCAGCAAGCCTGAGCCGCCTCCAGTTTGTCATCAACTTAAGAAATGACCATTTTGGCCAGGTGCACTTTGGCTGGGATTCTCAACTGTTATCCCAGCACTTTGGGAGGTTGACGCAGGAGGATCTCTTGAGCCCAGGAATTTGAGATCAGCCTGGGCAGTCCCATCTCTCCAAAAAAAATTTTTTTAAATTTTTATTTTACTTTAAGTAACAGTAAACATGTGCAGAACATGCAGGTTTGTTACATAGGTATATGCGTGCCATGGTGGTTTGCTGCACCTATCAACCCGTCATCTAGGTTTTAAGCCCCACATGCATTAGCTATTTGTCCTGATGCTCTCTCTCCCCTCCCTGTCCCCCAGTAGGCCCCAGTGTGTGTTGTTCCCCTCTCTGTGTCCATGTGCTCTCATTGTTCAACTCCCACTTATGAGTGAGAACATGCGGTGTTTGGTTTTTCTCTTCCTGTGTTAGTTTGCTGAGGATAATGGCTTCCAGTTTCACCCCTGTCCCTGCAAAGGACATGATCTCATTCCTTTTTATGGCTGCATAGTATTCCATGGTCTGTATGTACCACATTTTCTTTATCCAGTCTATCATTGATGGGCATTGGGGTTGGTTCCATGTCTTTGCTATTGTAAACAGTGCTGCAATAAACATACATGTGCATGTGTCTTTATAGTAGAATGATTTATGTTCCTCTGAGTATATACCCAGTAATGGGATTGCTGGGTCAAGTGGTATTTCTGTCTCTAGATTCTTGAGGAAGCACCACTCTGTCTTCCACAATGGTTGAACTAATTTACATTCAACAGTGTAAAAGCATTCCTATTTCTCCACAGCCTCGCCAGCATCTGTTGTTTCTTGACTTTTTAACAATCTGTTGACCACATAGATGTCTTCTTGTGAGAAGTATCTGTTCATATCCTTTGCCCACTTTTTGGTGGGGTTGTTTGTTATTTTCTTGTAAATTTGTTTAAGTTCCCTGTAGATTCTGGTTATCAGACCTTTGTTAGATGGGTACATTGCAAAAATTTTCTCCCAGTCTGTAGGTTGCCTGTTCACTCTGCTGATAGTTTCTTTTGCTGTGCAGAAGCTCTTTAGTTTAATTAGATCACATTTATCAATTTTAGCTTTTGTTGCAATTGCTTTTGGCATTTTCATCAACCCCATCTTGTAGAGATGGCAACCGCATTTTGAGGAGATGGCAACACCATCTCTACAAAAAAATAAAAATAAATAAAAAACTAGTTGGGCATGGTGGCATGCACCTGTGGTCCCAGTGACTCAGGAGGCTGAGGCACAACTATTGCTGGAGCCTAGGAGGTTGAGGCCGCAGTGAGCCACTGCACTCCAGCCTGGGTGACAGAGAGACTCTGTCTCTTTAAAAAGAAAAGAAAAGAAAATTTCCATTTGCAAGATAAGTGAGCCTACTAAACATCACAAGTTTGTGCCTCAAAAGAGGCAATGTGCTTTCCTTTGAGCAAAGGTTGGAGAGTGGATGTTTGGAACCTGGGCTCCTAAGCAAGTACTACCAGATAGGACACATACTTCCTAACTCCTTTGCTGCTACCTTGGTAAATGTCCTTTGCTTCAGACTTTTCAACACACAAACTTGTGTGGCCTGGTAACTTCTATTCATTCAACAAAGAAATAAATATTCATTCATTTTATCAAGGGTCGCCTATGCGACAGGCCCGAGGCTTAGAGGTAGGGACACAGAATGATGATGCTGAGCAAATTGTCATTGGAGCCTGGATCATCCAGCCCTGAGCCCCTTCTTCTTCAGCACACATCCCTGGGGCAGTGGGAGGTGCTTAGTGGAATTTGCACCTTTGCCCTGAACTTGCCCTTGCTCCATAAATGACACAGGGGTCATCCAGGGGCAACCTCAATCAACCCTACAAGCTACGTGTGCTCCCTTGTGGTCTACTGGCTGTCAACTCAGGAACGAAAGGTTCCAGACCTCATCTAAAGTTCTCAGGGCCTGGATCCATAGACAAGGTAGTAGGTCATTCAACTTTGTTTTTCCTCCTGGTCAGTCAGAGATTGCAGGTATTTGTACATGTAGCCCAGCTGCCAGCTGAACAGTGGTCAAGATCAAAGAGTGGTATGTGACAGGTCCCTATGTGGTCACCAACACTGGCTGCTCCAATGGCCACAGGCCAAGTGCCCTAGCAGTCCTGTGGACTTTGCAGTTTGGATCCCTGCAGCCCTTAGTAATGCAAAAATTGAAATAAAGATTGTGGTGATGTAGCTAGGACTGATGTTTTCATTTGCAGTATCTATGAAGATAGGGTTTGCTTAGCAGAGTTCTAAAAATCCTATCTTGTTTGTATACTTAGCTAAAAATAAAGCAAAACAACAATGTCCCCAAGATGGGGGGTAAGAGACAGCTGATAAATGCTTACATTAACTAAGAGAATACATAGTTATCTTAATACGCAGTAATATAGAATACACAGTAAGAAGAATTAATCTTACATTAATTAAGAGAATACACAGTTTTCAAGTAACCTGGAATGCTCTGTAAACACCTATCAGGTTCATGCAACTACAGATCATTTTTATCTGTTTCTAAGCAAACATTTCTTAGGAAGATTTGGTTATTTTAGATCCACTTATTTTTATATCTAAAAGGGTTGGATTTGATGGACTGATTGCAATAAAGTCCGGCTCTTCACTAATTCAGATGGGTTCTCTTGCCCCATTATACTGAAATTGATGAGTTGTACAGTAGTCACAGAAAATGAGAGAGTTAGAAGGTGCTTTGAGGTCATTTAGCCTCTAGGCAGAGCTGCTCCTAAAACTATTTTAGATTTATGGTGGCTTATATCGTTATCCTGCGATCTGTATAATCATTCCTATTAAATGTTGCCACCCTACATAGATCATGTTTTATTTTCGTCAAGTGCTTTAACCCTCATTTGAATTATACCATCCACAGCCCTAGAATGATTATTTCCTTCTCTCAAACGAGGAGACTGAGGCACAGTGAGGGCCTCTGATTGGCTTCATGTCTCAGAAGCTACTTGCTATAAGCTAGGAATAGAACTCTCATAGCCCAGCTCATTGTGAATAGCAACAACTTCTCCCAGTCTTAATTGCCTGCTCAAGTATGCTTCAGAGACTGCCTCTTCTCTTTTGTTTGAAGATGCGGGGTCCTATTCTCTAGCTTCCCGAAGATGCCCTGGTTCCCAAAGCATTCAGAACACTGCCACCTCCTGCAGTCATGCAAACCAGCAGGTAGGAGAGTGGGGAGAGAAGGAAATAAGTGAAATAAAGGAGGGAGAGAAGCAGGAGGCATTGTCTTTCGGGTTCCCACAACCTGCTAGCAGGCACTGTCCCTTAGACATCCCACTCAACTTTCAGTTCAGAAACAGGGCAAGGCTGCCCTTAGCAACTACTTCAACGGGAGCTATATACTGGCCCAGAAATAATAAAGCCAATTTTTTGAGTGCTTGTTAAATAGGCAACGTGCTGAGTGCTATCCCATTTCATCCTCCCATCAACCACAGAGGTCAGTCATATTACTCTTTCCATTTTGTAGATGAGGAACCCAAAGCATAAAGAGGGGAAGTCACTTGCTGAAGCCCACATGGCCCATGTGCCTGTCTGACTTACAGGCGACTGATAACCAGTGCACTGAACTGCCCCTCCTGAGAGCTTGGGAGCAATGAAGCAAGTTTCAGGTATTTCACACTTTTTAGACAGGCATAGGAGGTGCCCTACTATTTTTGACACATCTAAGTTCATAATGGACAATCAGACAAAGCTGTGCGAATGTCGGGTCTGCGGATTATTGGAATTGGAATCTCTGTCACTGTTTTCAGTTGTTCTTTTTTGTTTTTTGGATGTAACACTTATTTGCCCAGAAAGCGTGAAGCCCTTGGATGGACATGGTGTATCATTCCCAGGAGCTATTTTGTCATTTCTGTTGGCAGAACTTAGAACTGTGCATTTCACAGTCTGAATAGGAGTGCCAAAGTCCAAGGTCTGAAGAAATCAAAGGACCTTCCCTTTTGAGTTTGTTTTCATTGACTCAGAAATAATTATATTAATAATGTGAGCACCAGCATTGTGCCAGGCACTGTGCTGAGCGGTAGGATAGAGGTGAACATAATGGACTTGGCCCTTCTCTCATAGAGCTCATAGTCTAGGACAGGGGTTGGCAAATGACAGCCACGGGCCAATTCTGGCCTGCTGCCTGTTTTTGTAAATAAAGTTTTATTGGAGCATAGCTACACTCATCCATCTATAAATTGCCTAGGGCAGCAGAGTTAAGTGGATGCAACAGGGATCACATGGCCTGCAAAGTCTAAAATATTTACTCTGCTGCCCTTAATAGAAAATGTTTACCAACCCCTGGTCTAGGATGAGATTTATTTTTCAAGTTTGGACATTTATCTTTTGAATAGAACGCATATTTATTCCCAAACGGATCCACTGTTAGGGTTCTTTCATTATAATGATAAAGTAACTATCAACATTCACCGAGTCTTTGCTACTTGCTGGGCAGTGTTCTAAGCACTGCATGTGTGTTAACTTAATTAGTTCTCACAGTAACTCTACATGGTAAGCATTCTGATTATGCGCATTTTATGATGAGGACTGGTTAAACAACCTGAACAGAGGGCACAGCTAGAAGTAGCAGCACTGGGATTTATGCTCTGCCAAGCTGGCACGTGCTCTTCTCCACTAAGTTAAATTGGAAGAAGCAGCAGAGTGTGGGCTGTACCCAAGCGGGTAAGAGAAGAGGAGGAAAGTCCACCCTGAAAGTGGCTGGACAGTGCTGGCCTAGTGACTGTGGGGCCTGTTTTTAGCCCCAAGAAAATCCTGGAGGATGAGTCTCTCTCTCTTAATTTTATACTCAGACACACTCTGATTAGAGGGGGATGGAATTGCTGCACCTCGCTCTGAGCTTCCCTGTAATTAAAGTGCTTCTCAGACGTGGATGTGTCTAATGTCTGCTAATACTGATCGGTGAAAGATGCTTTGAAACTCAGCGGGGAAAAAAAAAAGGAGAAGCATTGGTTTATTTCATCAGAAAAAGGAAATGGCAAAGAAGAAGGACCCTCTTGATAGCTGATTCCTGTATCACTCTCTTGGGGATTCCCAAGACCCTAACTGGTATACGCCTCCTTTTCTTCTGACATCCCCTGAATTCCTCCTCCCCAACTTCAGAATATTCTCATCCCTCCCCCAATGAAGATCTTTCTGAGACTGGAGGCCCCTCTTGGGGTTCTCGATACATGAATACCAGGACCACAAAAGTCATAGCAGAGTAAGTCCCATATCTTAGTAGGGGAGGGTAGTTTCCTGAGTTCAGGAAGCAATCATAACAGAGTAGAGAAGGCTACGTTCTTTATATACTTCCCCAGTCATCACAGAGGCATACCCCAAGGTTACCCAGATTTTCTTAGGAATATGACATTAGTTGGCAAGGTTAGCTGACTTCTCCTTAGTGGGAAGTTTTGCTTATGCTGACTTCTCCTTAGTGGGAAGTGGTTGCCCATGTAGAATCATTGGTCTTCTTCACAGGAACTTGTAGAAATGTAGCTTGTCATAGAAATGTATAGAGGATCTTTTCTGTCTCTCATGCATTGGGGTAATTGGAAAAGATGTGCTGCTGATTGATATAGAAAATCAGAACCACCCACGTAGGCTTTCCCCTGGCATGGGAGCTCATACTGCCAAAGCTTCATTGTGCCTTCTCTGAACATGGACCCACCCATTGCTTCTTGCACTCAAAGCCCTGTGCTACAAGTACTTACAGTGGGATGCTCACCTAATGAGTTTTCTAATAGTTATTCCTTGTTTCAGACAACAGCCTGAGCTCCTGATATAACCTTGATAAAACCATAAGTATAACAAGCAAATGTATATATAGTCTCTAAAATAGGCATGGGATTACAAAAAAGCAAAAGGCACCTGCTTTTAGGTCTGACAAGCTATTCGCTCCATAAAATTTTTGCACCGCAGTTCCTGCTGTTCTGTAAAATCTTTGGGAGGCCCTGCATTTCATATGCAAGCGCTACCAGCACGGCATTCGTAGAACATTTAAATAGCCTGTCTCTATAGAATTAGCTAGACAGCCAGCATTGGAGAAGCTGGGAGATAATTATGTCTCCCATAAAATGAAGATTCTGTTCTAAGGAGGGAATGTGGCCAAGACACCAGGTATATTTTTTCTTTTTCTTCATATCTTGGCCATCTCATGCCGAGACACATTCCAAGCCACCCTTTTGCTCATGCTTCCCTCTTTCATGAAATGACTTTATTTTCTCAGAGCTCACTAGTAACATTAACGCTAAAATGATAGATTTCATTTCCCCCCCAGGTTTTATGTGAGATACACTTTGGGGCTCATGCATAACCCCTTTGAAAAGAAATTTGTGACACAGAATGATCTGTTATCTGTTTTTCTTTTTATTTAGCTGAAAATTATCAAATTAACAGGTAGAAAAGATTCAAGCTTCCTAGTTTAAACTTGTGCCAAATTGGCTGGGCGTGATGGCTCACGCCTGTAATCCCAGCACTTTTGGAGGCCAAGGCAGGCGGATCACGAGGTCAGGAGCTCGAAACCATCCTGGCCAACATAGTGAAACCCCATCTCTACTAAAAATACGAAAAATTAGCTGAGTGTCGTGGCACACGCCTGTAGTCCCAGCTACTCGGGAGGTTGAGGCAGAAGAATCGCTTGAACCCGAGAGGTGGATGTTGCAGTAAGCGAAGATTGTGCCACTGCACTCCAGCCTGGCAGCAGAGTGAGACTTTGTCTAAAAAATAAAAAAAAAAAAAAAAATTATGCCAAATTGATTCAGAGTTAACATATTTTTGAAAGGGTTATCTAATTAAATCTCAAATGGCTCTTGCTAATGTTTAGCACTGTTTCTGATTCCAGCTACCCTGTCAGTCTTTGAGAAGTTAAAGTGCTAGTGACTAGAAAAGTAATAGAAAAGAAGACGAAGAAAAAGAGAATTAGGAGATTGATTAAATGCATGCCCTTTATGTGGTGTGGTTAATATAACAAGCATTTTACATCAGTTCCCCAAAAGAAAGACATTAATTTGAAGAAAATAGCTTGGCTACCTCCAATTATATCTCTGGATATTGTGGCTATCACGGAGAACTGCCATGCACAGTTGTTCAGTTGCGCACTGCACAGCTCTCAGGAGCATCATTCTTTACATAATCTGTGTGTACAGACCTGACCACTGACACTTCTTCTGTGGCACTGACCTTCCTTGGCTCCCTGTTTTCCCTCCCTAGCTGTGGTCTGTACTCAGTCCTCCAATCAGGCCCATTTGTAGCCACTTTGCATCCTAGTCTATTGCACTTAGCTTCCTAAGGGTCTGGCCACACAATCCACCCTTCTAGTAGGTCTACCCCATTCTGAAGATAGAGACTTGGATTTCTGCTTTGCTCCTAGCAATGCCTATGACTTCCCGGTGCACCTGTCTCTTGGTCACCATTATGGGTGCTTACGTTTTTGTTTCCAGTTCTTCCCCTACGCCTAGACCCCAAGTTTTCCTGTTTGCTTAGATCCGTTTTGTCCCAGGTATATCTGGAAACAAGAAGGGAATTCCTGTAATTCTCCCTCATTTCGAAGGTAGAGGAAGAGGGAAGAGGAAAGAAGAAAGGAATACCAAAGTTATCTTCCAGAAGACCCAAACCTGTCCCATTTTGGTTAACCTTGTCAAGTACTGGTTCTGACTCTTATCATATGTTTTATCATAGAATCTGCAGTCTGCTACAGAATCTTTATTTTGAGCTTAATGTGCTTTGAAATGGTCTTTTCATTAACTCCATTTACATCTTCCTCTGAGAAGATCTTAAGAAAGTTTGTTTCAGTTTCCAAGGAAGAGATAGCAAGTGCCACTTGTCTCATTATAGGTGCACCTCAGAGATATTGTGGGTTCAGTTCCAAACCACCGCAATAAAGCAAATATCACAATAGAGTCACATGAATTTTTTGGTTTCCCAGTGCACATAAAACTTAATTTACACTATACTGTAGTCTATTAAGTGTGCAAAGCATTATGTCCAAAAACAATGTACATACCTTAATTTAAAAATACCTCATTGCTCAGAAAAGCTAATGATCATCTGAACCTTCAGTGAGTCATACTCCTTCCTGGTAGAGGGTCTTGCCTCAAGGTGGATGACTGCTGATCGACCAGGGTGGTGGTTGCTGAAGGTTGGGGAGGCTGCTGCAATTTCTTAAAATAAGACAACAATAAAGTTTGCTGCATCTGTTGACTCTTCCTTTCATGAAAGATTTCTCTGTAGCATGTGACGCTGTTTGATGGCATTTATCCACAGTAGAACTTCTTTCAAAATTAGAGTCAACCCGTCTCAAATCTGCCACTGTGTTATCAACTCAGTTTATGTAATATTCTAAATACTTTGTTGTCATTTTAACAACGTTCATAGCATCTTCACTCGGAGTAGATTCCATCTCAAGAAACCACTTTTCTTGTTCATTCATAGGAAGCAACTGTCACTCATTCAAGTTTGATAATGAGATCGCAGCAGTTGTCACATCTTCAGGCTCCCCTTCTAATTTTCCCTTTCTATTTCTACCACATCTGCAGTTCCTTCCTCCATTGAAGTCTTGAACCTCTCAAAGTCATCCATGAGGGTTGGAATCCACTTCTTCTAAACTCCTGTTAATGCTGATATTTTGACCTCCCATGACTCACATATGTTCTTAATTGCATCTAGAATGTTGAATCCTTTCCAGAAGCTTTTCAATATACTTTGCTCAATGGAAGCCTAGATTTTTTTTTTTTTTTAGATTCTAGTTCTCACTCTATTGCCCAGGCTAGGGTGCAGTGGCATGAGCATAGCTCACTGCAGCCTAGAACTCCTGGGCTCAAGTGATCTTGCCACCGTAACCTCCCAAGTACCTGGGACTACAGGTGTGCACCATCACACCCAGCTAATTATTATTATTATTATTTGTAGAGACAGGGTCTTGCCGTGTTGCACAGGCTGGTCTTGAACTCCCAGCCTCAAGTGATCCTCCTGCCTTGGCCTCCCAAAGAGTTGGGATTACAGGCATGAGCCACAGTGTCTGGCCCTATTTCTCAAATAATAAGACTTGAAAGTTGAAATTACTCTTAAATCCATGGGTTGCAGAATGGATGCTGTGTTAGCAGGCATGAAAACAACATGAATCTGCTTGTACATCTCCATCAGAGCTCCTGGGTGACCATGTGCATTGTCAATGAGCAGTGATATTTTGAAATAAATCCTTTTTTCTGTGTAGTAAGTTTCAACATGGGCTTAAAATATTCAGTAAGCCCTGCTGTAAACGGATGTGCTGTCATCCAGGCTTTGTTGTTCCAATTACACAGCACAGGCAGAGTAGATTTAGCCTAATTCTTAAGGGCCTCAGGATTTTCAGAATGGTAAACGGACATTGGCTTCAACTTAAAGTCACCAGCTGCATGAACCCCTAACAAGAGAATCAGCATGTTCTTTGAAGCTTTGAAGCCAGACTTTGACTTCTCTCTAGCTATGCAAATCCTAGATGGCATCTCCTTCCAGTAGGAGGCTGTTGCATCTCCACTGTTGTTTGGTGTAGCCATCTTTATCGGTGATCTTAACTAGATCTTCCGGGTAACTTGCTGCAGCTTCTCCGTCAGCACTTGCTGCTTCACCTTGCGCTTTTATGTTATGGAGAGAGTTTCTTTCCTTAAACCTTATGAACCAACCTCTGCTAGCTTCACACTTTTCTTCTGCACCCTCCTCACCTCTCTTAGACTTTAAAGAATTAAAGACAGTTAGGACCTTGATCTGGATTAGGCTTTGGCTCAAGGGAATGTTGTGGCTGGTTTAATCTATCCAGACCACTCAAACTTCCTCCATATCAGCAACAAGGCTCTTTCTTTCTCATAATTCATGAGTTCACTGGAGTAGCATGCTTAATGTTCTTCAATAACTTTCCCTTTGCAGTCACACCTTAGCTGTTTGTTGCAAGAGGCCTAGCTTTTGACCTACCTCAGTTTTCAACATACCTTCCTCGCTAAGCTTAATCATTATTAGCTTTTGATTTCAAGTGAGAGACATGTGAATCTTCCTTTCATTTGCACACTTAGAGGCCACTGCAGCCTTAACAATTGGCCTAATCTCAATATTGTTGTGTCTTAGGGAATAGGGAGGTTCAAGGAGAGAGACAGAGATGGGGCAACAGCTGGTAGAGTAGTCAGAACACACACCACATTTATCATTTAAGTTTGCTGTCTTGTATGGGCACGGCTGGCGGCTCCCCAAAACAATGAAGTCAAAGATCACTGATCACAGATAACCAGATATGATTTTATAATAATAATAAAAATGTTTAACCTATTCCAAGAATTTCCAAAATGTGACTCAGAGACATGAAGGGAGTACATGCTGTTGGAAAATGGCACCAATGGACCTGCTGGACACAGCATTGCCACAAACCTTCCATTTGTGAAATACACAATATCCGAAAAGGGCAGTAAGGCAAGTGCAACAACACGAGGTATGCCCACATTTGGTTCTGCTAAAAATATTCCACAGCCACCTTTAGAAGCCACACTTTGTCTTTGGAGCATTGGCTGGCTGCCTCTCTATCATACCAACCTCTCTTGGTGCTTTCTTTTTCTGTCTTCTCTTTTCCTTTTTTGTCCTTCCTTTTTTTTCCCCCCAAGCAATCAAGGGACCATTTTCTCTAGAGCTGAAAGAGACCTCAAGAAATTGTCTAATTCAGCGCTTTGCATTGCAGCAAATAAGATGGTTTAATCCTCATTTTACAGAAGAGGTAACAAGTCCAGGCAGAAAGAAAGAAATAACAAAGAAACTTGCTTCAAGTCACACAAACTCGTAGAAGTCGTGAGCCAGTGTCCTCAACCTCGGCTATGAATTAGCATCACCTGGCGACTACGCTTCCAGAGCAATCGAGTCAGAATCTTAGGATGTTGTTTCTGAGTCTAATACGCACCAGAAGTACCTGGAGTGCTCCTCAAGAACAGATGGCTGGGCCTCCCCAGAGTTTCTGATTCAGCAGGCCTGGGTGGGGCCAGACAATCTGCAGGTACAAGTTCCAGGCAATGCTGATGCCAATGCTGCGTGTGCAAGCACTGCACTGTGAGAGCTACCAGGGTGGGAAACACCTTTATGGAGGGGCAAGTCAGCAAAGTGAGACCCACTTGGTGGTGAGTTGGTGATTTTCTGGCCCACTTCAAAGTGTTCCATCCAGTCCCCGGTCAGTGGTCCAGGAAACCTAGCCCATGTGAAGAGCCTCATATTCCACAAGTTTGCAGACAGGAAGTGTGCTGGACTCCCGGGGTTCTCTGTCTCCTTTAGCATCTTCTTCCTGGTCTTTGGTCTTAGCGTCACCCTTCATTGTATACTCCCTTGCCCCAGGCTCTGCAATACTCCTGACCTCTGGGTCATTGCGTATCCAAGGCCCTCCCTCTGATGCAAAATTTTGAATCTTCCCCGGGCTGTGTGCTGTCCTGCCAAGCCTAGCCAATGTCTGCCTGCTTTCAGGTCCCCATGGCTTGGTGCCCAAGATGCAGAGGGTATGTCAATCTCTCTGCCCTGTCCCGTTGCTCCTTCTTTTTTTTTTTTTTTTTTTTTTGAGATGGAGTCTCACTTTGTCGCCCAGGCTGGAGTGCAGTGGTGCGATCTCGGCTCACTGCAAACTCCGCCTCCCAGGTTCACACCATTCTCCTGCCTCAGCCTCCCAAGTAGCTGGGACTACAGGTGCCCACCACCACGCCTGGCCAATATTTTGTATTTTTAGTAGAGAAGGGGTTTCACTGTGTTAGCAAGGATGGTCTCGATCTCCTGACTTTGTGATCTGCCCTCCTCGACCTCTCAAAGTGCTGGGATTACAGGCATGAGCCACCGCACCTGGCCCCTTTGCTCCTTCTTGCCCTGTACTATTTGTTGAAAATACTCACTTGCCAGGCTGCTAGGCCTTTTTGCCTACTGTCTACTTCTCTATGAAGACCAGCCTGAGAAACTGATCATTTCTGCTTCAAATATCCACATTTCTCATGGCTCACTAACTAGATTTCTGATGTTGCTCTGAGAGAGATTTCTTTTTCCAATCCATTTGCTGAGCAGAGCTCATTAACTTACTTCGCTAATTCACCAAACATTTATTGAGTACCTAATATGTAACTAGCACTATCCTAGGTTTAAAGGTAAGGAGAAAAACAAAAGTTATTCCCTTCCCACAAGGAGTAGCAGGGGAGACAGGCTTTAATACAAATCCCAGTTCAGTGTGACAGATGCAAAAATAGAATCGCGTGCCAGGTATGGTGATATGTATCAAGGCAGGAGAGTGCAGTCAAACTCTGAGCCCCGGGCTGAGCTTGTCCAGCCCTCCATTTAACTGGAACTTGGGCTTGCAGATTTCCTAATCATTACTGTTTGGCAATACAATATTGATTTATATGCACTGGGTTGTTAACCAACACAAGAGGGCAGAGAATTATACAGCAGCATGCTGTTCAGGGCAGTAGGAAGTTTGCACATTGGAAGAGGTTTCACCTGGGATATATGATGCTGAGTAAGAACGGGGGTTTCAGAGGCTGAGTGTGAAATGAGTGAGGGGTTAAGTGACACACCCGAGGAGCAGGGTTGGAAGTGGGAGAGCAGAGAGCCAACAGGAGAGGGAGTGCTCACTGCTGAAAGGGAAGAGCTTAGAAGTGGTGAGCCAGAACCACCATAGCTGCTGAGGTCCTGTCCCCGCCATGGGGTTTCCTCCTAGGCACTGCTTGGTTGTTGCCCATTTTCCGAGGTCACTTGGATTGAGAAAACAGAAGGAGTAGCCAAGAACCCTGAGGTTGGTCCCAACCTGGGAAGATGACTTGCAGGGTGGGTGACCACCAGCAACTCTGCAGAGGACATCAGCATTTCAAGGTGCTTCAGTCAGTTGAGCAAAGATGCCAGAAACAAACAAAATCCAGCCCTTGAAGGATCACCCTGGGAGGAAATGCCATGTGCCCAGGACCAAGAGAAAGACTGGCTACTCAAACCCTCTGGAGAGGTGATGTCCAGACCATAGAACGTATGTGTAGTTGAAAGATTAAGCGAAGTCCCGAGATGCATGCAGACGAATGCAGAGGGCTGAAAATGACTCACAAAGCAATCCTCTCATTACTTCCAATGATTGGCTGACCCTTTCTCGGATACAGGTGCTTCATTCTATGCTGTGAGTGTGATTAAGTAGGATTTTTGTAAACAGAATTCTTTTCAAAAATATGCCTAGACAAGTTGCTATTTAAAGAAAGGCAAAAGAGAGCTAATCTTTATTTACAAGGATTGAATTTTTTTCATGAGTTTTTTTATTATCAAGAAGTGGGATCAATCCTTCAGCAAAATTGTTCAGGGGACAAGATCTTTTTCTAATATGTTCAGCTTTCTATAACTTGCCGAGAAAACTCTAGATTCTGATGAGCTTCCTGGTTGCCCAGAGCACCTATTGGTGGGTTCTTTAACCAGTTTTATCCTTCCCCTCCAACCTCTCCTCACCCCAGAGAGGCCTTTCCTGATCTATGTAAGTCTTATGAAAAAAAAAAAAAATTAAGTTACCTGTTCTATATCCCATTCTCTAAACATGCTACTCTTTGCAAACGTGGTAAGAGTATTAATGGGTTAAGCGTTTATGGGAACATTTAGTAAAGGCTTTTGAACTAGTGCCTTAATCCAAAGGAATATTTATAATGGTCTTGCGGAAGATAGTTAGAGGAGGTATTTTTGGCCTAGGAGGTTTTCTAATACTCCCAAACACTCCACCCAGTAGTTCCTATTGGGAGCTGGACAGGAGTTGAAAGAATTCCAAATCCAAATGTATTATATCTACTCTAAGCTCCATCATGAAAGAGGCTCAGAGGAGAGCAACAATAGTCCTTAGTACTGAAAAAATAATTTCGAGAAAAATTAAAAGAAATGAGACTCTCCAGAGTGGAGAAGAGAATGCTAGAGAAGAAAGATTAACAGTACCTTAAAGTTCTGTCTATCACAATGGGGGTCTAATAAAAATAGAATGTAAGACCGGGTACGGTGGCTCTCATCTGTAATCCCAGCACCTTGGGAGGCCGAGGCAGGTGGATCACCTGAGGTCAGGAGTTGAAGACCAGCCTGCCAACATGGTGAAACCCTGTCTCTACTAAAAATACAAAAATTAGCTGGGCGTGGTAGTGTGCACCTGTAATCCCAGCTACTCAGGAGGCTGAGACAGGAGAATTGAACCTGGGAGGTGGAGGTTGCAGTGAGCCGAGATTGCACCATTGCGCTCCAGCCTGGGTGACAAGAGCGAAACTCCATCTCAAAAAAAAAAAAAAAAAAAAAAAAAAAGAATGCGAACTGCATATGTAAAGTTAAATTCTCCACTGGGTACCTTAAACAAAAAGAAACCGTTACAGTTAGTTTTAATAATATATTTTCTTTAACCCAACGTCTTGGAAATATTATTATTTCAATCAATATGTAATCAATTAAAATGATTTAAATGAGATATTTTACATTCTTTTGTTTCATGCTAAATCTTGGAAACTGAGTATGTATTTTCTACTTAATTTGCATTTCCATCTGGACAAGCCCGTGTTCGAGGCTCAGGATCACATGGGCCTGGTGGCTATGGTGATGGGCAGTGCAGATCCAGCCCTGGAATAAGCCTTCTGCTCAGCTGTCCTAAGTGGCTGTTCTGAGTGTTCATGAGGTGGAAACGAGAAGGAATTTCAGTTAGGCTGGTGAAGGTGATTAGGAAAAACATGGAGGCCTTAAGAGAGTCTGATTTAAACAGTCTGGCTTTGGGCCTGGGCCTGAGTATTATGTAAAGGGTTCCCAGGTGATTTTAACGTACAATCAGGGCTGAGAGCCACTGGGCTGGAGGAAGAATTTCCGAAAGGGAGAGCGTTTACACACTGAAGTGAACGCTTTAGGATGGTTTCTTCATCTCTTGTGTCCAAGTTTCAGAACTGAGAGGAGACTGAAATATCAAGGAGTCCAACCCTCATTTTGCAGATGATGGAAGGTCAGCATTGGGTTTTAGTGTTTGGGGCTTATTGAGGCTTTTGTTTGCTTGTCTGTTACTTCCTCAGTTCCTCCTCCCCTCTCCTTTTATTTATTGATTTATTGAGACAGAGTTTCGCTCTTGTTGCCCAGGCTGGAGTGTAGTGGCGCCATCTCGGCTCACTGCAACCTCTGCTTCCTGGGTTCAAGAGATTCTCCTGCCTCAACCTCCCAAGTAGCTGGGATTACAGGCGCCTGGCACCACGCTCGACTAATTAAAAAAAATTTTTTTTTAGTAGAGACGGGGTGTCACCATGTTGGCCAGGCTGGTTTTGAACTCCTGACTTCAAGTGATCCACCCGCCTTGGCCTCCCAAAGTGCTAGGAATACAGTGGTGAGCCACCACACCCAGCCTCCTTTTCTTTTTTTAACCTAGAAGAGGTTTTCAAACTCTTTTTCAATCTAGGTTGAATTTAGAGGGATGTGCCATTGTTTCCCAACACCCCAGCCAGGTACCTTTACGTTGTGAGGTGCTACTAGGTGCACAGGCTGAGGGTGAGGTTTCGGGGAGGGTCTCTGTTGATTCTTCTTCTCCAGAGAAGGGCTCAGTCCTCAGAGTATGATTCACAGCCCACATTTGCAGAGCTATTGCACCTTCATGAGTTCTTGCTAACACAATGGGCAATTTCTGACAAAAAGTTAAATATTTAGAAATAAGAAAACACGCTTTACTTCCAGGTCAAAGCAGTTTTAATAAAGGTCACAGTTTGGGTTCACTGTGTTTGACAAGATCCCGTGTACAGTTGACACATAAACGTCACCATACTGTGGGATCTGAGTGTAGCATCCATAGAACGCTACACCCCCATGGAGGGTGACAGGACCTGTGCTGAAACCCAACTTGTTGGGAGCTGGGATAGCAACTTTCTCCCTTACTATCCCTACCCTTCAGTGCCTCTTTTAGACGACAGTAAATCCCTCTCTTTTGCTCACTCTTGTTTCCAAAAGTGGGTCACTCTCCAGCGCTTGCCTTTCAGTTTCGGGGGAACGTCTACCGTCTTCTATGTTCTTGCTTAGCAGTTCAGGTCAAAGAGAATAAAAGAGAGAGAGACTACCCACTTAGGTCATAGAAAGAGTAAGCCGGAATTTTGTCCTTTGCTCTTTAAGGCTTTGAAACTGATTTGTATGGGATCAGGTTTGTACCAGAAAGGCTAGGGACAGCTTATTATTTAGCTTATTATTCCCTGGTTCTAATAGGTCTATTAACTAAGATTCTTAAGAACCTTCTTCTAAACCTCTTTTAAAAAAACAACACAAAAAAGCCAAACCCACAGTAATTGCTGTTTGGGGCCTCTTTCTGAGGATCCCAGAGGAGGTTTACTGGTGATGAATACTGGAACCCCGGAAAAGAACAAATTGGTCTCACAAGCAGCGAGTGACAGCCTTTCTGAATACAGCTGCTTTCTTCATTAGAAAACTAAAAATAGCCCTGATCATTGCAGGCTGGTTTCACTTTAAGCCTTCTGCCACATCCATTTGTCTGTTTCATTCAGGGTTTCTGCATGTCTGTGACACTGTGATACTATTTCAGACTGAAAGTGCATTGCAGAAATGTTTCCTTTCCCTCCTCCATGTTCAGTGCAGATGTCTGCAACTGTCCAACACTGTCACATATGAGGGGACATCACGGGAATCTTCCGGCATCCTTGCCATCCCCATCTGCCTCACTCATTTTTAGAAAAATAAACACCATCCACATTGCTACCAAGAATCTACAATTATTTTTGTTTTGTTTTGTTTTCCCCCCAAGGAAATGTTCATTGCCCGTGAGGTTTTCTATGGGTAGCTCAGGAAATACGCTGCAGTGACTACACATTCCAACTGACGCAGGATTTTACTAGGTTCTCTACTCAGGCTTAGCTTGAGGAGGTATCTTCTTTTTTCCTGTAGCCGGCTATGTTTGTGGCCATTAGTAAAGCCAGTTTACTTTCCAGCTCCAAAAGGGATAGGGAAACCCATTGTAGGGTAGCCTCTGTGAGTGCATCCATCTAATCTGGGAGAACGTTTGCTGAGACCTTTCCCTCCCTAATGAAATTGGTTTTGAGTTATACTTGGAGGTGGCACCATGATTGTAGCAAGGTAGTTCCTTGCGTAGTTTAGAGCGGTCTGACATCCTTATCCTTCCCCCTTTCAGCATCCAGGGTATTGAAGAAATGGAACATAAAAGAGGTAAAACTTGGGGGAAGAGCGAAATAAAACAACCTACTGCTTAATACTGTTCATTTACAAAAGGTGTACTCACAAAACATGTATACAAAGTCATAACAAGAATCATTTACAATTAAAATATGGAAAATAAGCCTCGATCTTAAATTCAATTCACATTGTGTATACATTTGTATGTACAAAAGTATTATTTTAATGGCTTTAATAGAACTGAAAATCCTAAAGATGAGAGCTAATGTTGCTATGGAAACTTTGCATGTCTTGACTGCAGAACTCTTAGTTTAAATTTGCAAACTTAGTATCACATTAGCTTTGTTCACATTAGATTTCTGGTTGGTCTTTTAAAAAGATAAAAGGAGAAAAATGACTTATCATCTTAGTGCTTCCTGTTACACTCATAGCCAAAGGAGAGGGTGGTTTGTGATCATTTGACACTTTTTTTTTTTTTTTTGGCTGAACAAGGAAACCTCCACAAAGGCGCTTACATAAGGGCTATGCAGGGTGAAGATTTTGTAGCCAAGCATGATTTATTCAGTTTGAAAATTTTCAAAATTTGAATGGCTTATTTTTCTCATAGAATTTAGATGTGTAAGCATGATTCGACAGCCAGGTGGTTCATGGATTTAAAACTAAATTTTACAGAGCTCGAAGCCCTTTAAAGAGTGGAAAAGCGACAGAGCACAGCACTCAGAGGCACGGAGATGCCTGCAGCCCTGTGCTCATTTGCTGCCACCACGCACTCTACTGTACTATGGAATTGGGCCCTACGTAGCAGCAGTGTGAAAAGAATGCCATTTGGAAAACTGCTGCAGTCATAATTTGAGAGGCTGAGTCTCCCTGTCCTCACCCTTTCTCCATTATCTCCCGCCTGCTCTCAGTCCAGCCTCAGCCGTGGAGCTCATGGCAGAAGCTTTGGCAGCCTGGAAGCTTCGTGGGCTTTGGAGTCAGGTAGGCCTGGGTGTATGTAAAGGGAGCTCCACCATGAGGCACATTATTTAACCCCTTTGCGCTTTATTGTCCTCACCACACAGGGATAATCGTGCTCATGCCACATGGATGTTGTAAGAATTGAATAACATATGCAAAATACTGAGTTCTTTACTCAAAACACAGCAGGTTTTCAGTCAGTCATCTTTCCCTCTAGTTGAAAAATGTGCATCATCAGAGGCTTTGGGGGCATGAAAGGGGCAAACTGGATTCGGGTTGTATCTGCTGAATCGTTGTGAAGTGAACGTAAACTCCTCTTTCTCTCTCACCCCCACTATTACATATTTGGCTTGTTTCTGCCTAAATTATACAGATCATCTATTTACTCTGATACCATTTACTTGTACTCTGATGGCCTTATCTTGTTCCCTACTATATTTTTAGTGTCTGGCATAAGGCCTGGCATAGTACATACGTGTTGAATGCAGGGCAAAATGTGGGAGTATCAGGCACATAAATTGGTGCAGGGGGGCCTCTATCTTTAAAATCTTTAAAAAATTGAAAACAGAATTAAGTACTGGGCTTAGGAAGGGGCCCATGTAAGTGTGGTACCCTGAAGCTACAGCTCTGTGAGCTTCAGAGGAAACCTACCTCTCTCTGAAGAAGAGAATGTGGTCCTGAGTAGTTGGCTAATGAATGACGATATGCCTTTTCTGTGGTCTGGTACTGTGCTGTCACCCAGTTTGGTCCTGTGATGATTCACTTTAGATCAGCTACTTGAAATGTAGACTAATGATGAGAAACCATTATACCCACAAGGTATGTCCTGAGGTATGAAATGAACAGCCATGAGACTTTAGAGTGTCATGGGAAAAAGTCAGACTCTGGCTTTTGTTAATGCCAATTAACTTAATTAACAATTAAAAACATGTAGGCTGGGCACAGTGGCTTACACATGTAATCCCAGCACTCTGGGAGGCCGAGGTAGGCATATCATGAGGTCAGGAGATCAAGGCCAACATGGTGAAACCCCGACTCTACTATAAATACAAAAACTAACTGGGCGTGGTGGCCCATGCCTGTAATCCCAGCTACTCAGGAGACTGAGGCAGGAGAACCGCTTGAACCCGGGAGGCAGAGATTGCAGTGAGCCGAGACCGCGCCACTGCACTCCAGCCTGGCAACAGACAGGGTGAGACTCCATCTCTCAAAAACAAACAAACAAACAAACAAACAAACAAAAAACTAACATGTATTAGTCTGCTAGGGGGCTGCCATAACAAAAAACCATAGACTGAGTGGCTTAAATAATAGATATTTATTTCTCACAGTTCTGGAGTCTGGGAAGTCCAAGATCAAATGACCCATTCGGTTTCTGGTGAGGGCTCTCTTCCTGACTTGAAGATGCCGCCCTTCTCACTGTGTTCTCACATGGTCTTCCTTCTGTGTGTGCAGACAGAGATCACTCTCTCTTCCTCTTTTTATAAGACCACCAGTCCTACTGGATTAGGACCCCATCCTTACGACCTCATCTAACATTAATTTCCTCATTTAGCAAGAACTATTTCCAAACAGTCACCTTGGGCATTAAAATTTCAACATATGCAGTTGGGGGAGACACAATTTAGTCCAGAGAACTTGTAAGGCCTACTTCTGCTTTGCCTCTGGCTCTCATATGAGGACTCACTTGCCTCCTTGGCCACTGATCTAAGATATAGGGATACTATTAGAACAGGTGGGGTAGAAAAATTACCCCCAGGACGTAGAATCAAAATGGTGCCATGCATAGAGCAGCTTATCCAACAGGGATGTTGAGTTGCTGTATCATGTTGAAAGGAGGTAGCAGGCATTTCCTTGGTCTCTGATAAACCTTTGCTTTCTTCCCTCCCCGCTTTTATGCTATGTTTACTCCTCTGTTTTCTGCTTTCCTTCTTGTTTCCCTTTTCCTGCTTTCTTCCTTCATTTCCAACAGTGTAGTCAGACACGGTGATTCTTGGTCCTTTTAATGATGGTTATCTGCTATTGATTCTCCCAAAATGAAAGGGCTGACTTTGGGGAAAGGAGCAGGAGAGCAGAGTGGGTAGAATAGATTCCAGGAGTGGGGAGGGAAAGTGGTGACCAGGTAGGGCTGGTGGCGGGGCAGGACAAGAGAATGATTGTGTCGTACCATGGCAGGGAGGCATGTGCTGACACAGAGCAGGAAATACCGCCACACGATGACTCTGGGTCTCAATTTTCTCATCAGTTAAAAAACATGCCAGAGTAGAAAATCCCCAAGGTGCCTTCCATCTTTAATGTTCATTACCCTCGGTAGCTCCTTCTACCTTACCTTATGGGGAAATGGCATTGATAAATAAGGCTTTTTGTGTGCCTTGTAAGAAAATCATGTGAATTCAAAGTATGGCTCAAATTAATTCTAATGAGGTTCAGGGGGAAAAACAAGTAACAACCAAAACTCTTTAATAAAGTGTTCTAAAAAGAAAAAAAGAATTATCGCCCACTTCTGCACTTCCTGCTTTTGGCAGGGACTAGAAGTGGAAATCTGAAAACACTGTGAGACAGTCTGTTCTCATGGTATTTCTAGCTGAGAACAGGAAGGAGGGGAGATCTCATATGAGTGAGAGAGCCTGTTTTTCAGTGATTAGCAGGCCAAAGAAGCTTCACTGGGCAATCAAGCTTGACAGCACCTCTAAAAGTTTTACCTTTATTTGGTCAGCGTGGCAGATTTTGCCGGCAGCATCACCACAATCACCAAGGAGGCAGCTATCTCTCATCATTACTACTGAGGGGCTACGTCTCTGAGGCTGGGTGTTGGGTGCTGGAGACCCAGACATAAGCAATGTGGCCCCTACCCTTCTGGAGTGTAAAACAAAGCTGGAAGGATAAGGTATCTATAAATGAAAAATAAATACAATTCAAAGTAGCATACGCCAAGTGCTGAATTTGCCATGCAGACAATGCTAGGAAGGCACTGTCCACACATTTCTGGAAATTCCTGATGAGTTTGCATTTGCTCTCCACCCCACCATGGTGCTCTCATCACTTATCACAGAAATATTTTGCACGTTTAGGCAAAACACGTCTCTTCATTCCTTTAACTCTTTTGCCCATCTCCAGTCACAACAGACTTCCCTGTGTGTAATGCAGATGAATCATTGAGGCTGAATCATATTAACAATAAGCGTTCAATGATTAATGCATATTGATTGGTTGGGCATGCAGGAAACCAACCAGAAAAATCCCAAAGACTAGACTAGATTGCATCGTCCTTAATTACCTGCCAGAGAGTTATGTGTACTGGCGTCTAAAGCTACAGCAGATATTCCAGGGAATGCCCTTGGTCGCCATGACTGCATCAGACGTCACCAATCTCCTAAGGTGAGCGTCCATGACATCTTTACATCTAGGGCCAATCGAGGGCTCAGGTACAGGGCTGAGCATTCCCTCTCACCCTTTCCCTCCAGCCTCCAGGTGCAAAACACAGGAATTGCCTTTGTGAGAGCAATTATCTCACCTATTAAGTGGAAAACTTTCCTGGAAAAAGATTTTTTAAAGATTTGATTTTCCCCTAGAGATAATGTAGTCATAAGGATTATGTTCTGAACAAGGAATTGAAATTCAGTGCTTTATTGAAATGACCATCATTATCATGTTTAATCAACTATTTAATTAAATCTGGGTGATAGTCCTATACAGTGAATAGTAAAATGCTTACTAAAGGGCATGCAAATTAGAAGATACAGTTGGCACCCATCACGTTGAATTGACTATGAGGTTTTAACCTGGGTGGGTACTTTGTGCCATGAACCGGTTGGGAGGCTGAAGGAATGCATTCAGTGATGGCATGGAATTCAGAAGGATTTCTTTGGGTTAATTTTTCTTGGATCTCTGAGAAAACCTAGGATTGCTTCATGACTTTTATTTCATGTAGGGGATATAAAAATGAACAAGACACAGGCCCAGCCATCGAAGGAGCATACAAGCCAGCCACCCAAATACATACAGATACCCAAACACAGGGGTTGAGAGGACTTTGGGTGTGGGGCTCTGCAGGATGGGAGTTGAGTATAAAATGTGACAATCATCAATGTTACAAACCAGAACGCTGATATCAGGTAGTCATGTTTAAGAATAACATACTTCCAAATTTTTTATTATATATTAATTGTAGGAAATTTATAAAATACAGAAAGGCACAAAAATGAAAGTAAAATCACCCCTAATGTGAAAAATCACCCAAAGAGAATAACTGTTAAAATACTCTCTATAGCATTCTAGTCATTTTTCTTTGCATTCTTAGGTGGAATTCTTAGTAGAATCACATTGTTATTTTACAAACTGTTCTTTTCATTTAACAATATGCTGTGAAATATACCATGATTATTTTCCCACACAATTTGCTGTCCTGCTACACCATGATGGTTTTTAATGGTTTTATAATGTTATGTCCTTTGGCTACACCTCGCTTTATTTATCCAGTCTCCTAGAGTAGGACATTAAGACAGTTTTCAGTGCTTCACTAATATAAACAATGCTGTGATGAGCATCTTTGTATATAAATATTTGTGCATCTCGCTGATTATTTCCTTAGGATAAATTTCTAGAAATGAAATTGCCATATTATAGGCTTGGAAATCCAAGCCTGGCAGCACAGCTAATATTGAGATTACAAAACAGGCATGATGAGAAACTGACCCTTATATTTCAGCAATGCTTATGTTTTTGTTTTATGGTTCCTTCATATGGTGCAAACAATATATTGTGATCTTAGACATAAAAATGTTGGTCATCCTGGGTCTGGCAGGAGAGTCTACCTACTGTTGGCTGCCATTTTGTCAACACTGGCAACTGTACTCTAAATGTGGCCAACACAACTAGATTTAGCTGCCTCTAAAATGCACAAACAGACCCTTACTTACCCAGAATGTTCTGTCTTTTGAGTCCTTGCTGTATTTTTACTTCACAAAGTCAACATTACAATTCTGGGCTGATACATGATCAAACTCAAGAGCAAACAATGAGTTTGATAATACAGCCACAATGTAGGAAAAAAGTGTTTATCTCCACTATATGCAAGGTGTATTAGTTTTTATTTTATTTATTTATTTATTATTTATTTATGTATTTATGTATGTATGTATGTATGTATGTATGTATTTATTTATTTGAGATGGAGTCTCACTCTGTTGCCCAGGCTGGAGTGCAGTGGCTGGATCTCGGCTCACTGCAAGCTCCGCCTCCCGGGTTTACGCCATTCTCCTGCCTCTGCCTCCCGAGTAGCTGGGACTACAGGCACCTGCCACCTCGCCCAGCTAGTTTTTTTGTATTTTTGTAGTACAGACGGGGTTTCACCGTGTTAGCCAGGATGGTCTCGATCTCCTGACCTCGTGATCCACCCATCTCGGCCTCCCAAGGTGACTTTTTAAAAGTAGGTCACAACTTCAGCTACAGCATTCCATGTTAGCAGTCATATTTAGGGTGAAAATGTCATTTGACTATCAGCTAAGGGCGCTGCTATTTTCATAAATATACTGAGAGGTATGCATTTAAAAGGAGGTGGCCAAAGGAACCGTATTCAATGTTTTAACGTTCTGCTTTCAGAATTGTTCATGTATGAGATCCACAAGTAATTCTATATTTCCACTTTAGGGTGATGGGACTCTTTTTTGTTTATTTGTTTGTTCATTCAATCATTCAGTCCTTTCTTTCTCTCTGTTTTTTTTTTTTTTTTTTTTTTTGAGACAGAGTTTTGCTTTTTGTTGCCCAGGCTGGAGTGCAATGGCGTGATCTCGGCTCACCGCAACCTCCGCCTCCCGTGTTCAAGTGATTCTCCTGCCTCAACCTCCCGAGTCGCTGGGATTACAGGCATGCGCCACCACGCCCGGCTAATTTTGTATTTTTAGTGGAGATGGGGTTGCTCCATGTTGGTCAGGCTTGTCTCGAACTCGCGACCTCCAGTGATCCACCTGCCTCGGCCTCCCAAAGTGCTGGGATTACAGGCGTGAGCCACCGCCCCCAGCCTCATTCAGTCCTTTCTACAGCTATGTATTGAATGCCAATTCTGTGCCTGAAACATGATTCAGCCAATGCCCACCAAAGCTTATATTCCAGTGCAGGAACAGAAAGTTAAAAAGCCTTTAGAATATAGTGTCATGTACTACTGGATCTCTTTTCCTCTTCTTCCTTTGAGTCTGCTACACCCTGTCTTTTCCCCTCCCCTACATCCTTATTTCCAGAAAGAGCCTGGGGCCTAGGGCCAAGATGACTCAGGGGTTCTATGGGGCCCGACAGAGGCTGGGGCCCAGGGAGCACCCACTGGAGCAGGCTTAGTGCTGTAGCTCTGCCTGGAACATTTGTGGAGCCTGGGGCCAGAGTACAAATGGAGGCCACTTACCATCTGTCGAAATATATAAAAGTTGTAAATCAAGTTAATAAGCTGTGAACCGAAATATAGCTTCAGATGGACAAAATTGAAAAAACGTGTAAAGCTACGGTTTTTCTATGATGGAAAGTTGGAAGACTATCAAGCAGTGGGATTTAATTATTGTCATATATGGATGTTCTGTTGATGGCAGTTTTGTGTAAGTGAAAAAGGATAGGTACTCTCCTGGGAAAAACAGTAATTGTCTCTGGGGATTGGGACCAATGCATGAAGAGGGATCTTTTACTTCTTGATTTAGCTAACGTCTAAAAAACAATGAGATTTGGAAAATTTTATTTTTTCCTCTGTTTTCTCTGTTTTTCAATTTTTCTAAAATAATCATGCATTGCTTAGGTCATTTGAAAGAAAAATAAAACTAGAAAGAAAGAAAAGTTAAGACTAGAATATTATTCTAGGATTGGAAAGTGTCTCATTAAGTTGAATTTCCAGAAAAAGGTTCTGTATTTAAAATTTAGCTCTATCTGATTATATCCCACAAAGTTAAGAAAATGATTAAAGTTAACCCCAGAAACACTAAACATTTTTCTTCCAGAGGTCATGGAGGAACTGGAAAATACCCAACCATCAAAAAATGGACAAATAGAGAATCCATATTTTAAAAAGAGAATGAGTACAACCAAGGAACTTATTGCCTGATACTTCCAGGCATAATATTTTTACAAATAATCAAATATTTATTTTTCAATGACCTTAGACATTTCAGAATTTGGATAATTTCTGTGATAAGATATTTCATTTATGTAGTGATTTCAGCTTTTCAAAGTCAATTGTCTCATTTTATCCTTACAAGGACTCAGTGAGAGAAGGAAGATGTCATCCCCATTTTCCAGGTAAAGAAAATAAGGCTTAAAGAATTGAGATTGGGCCCAGGTCTTACGATTGGCCCCCCGTTGAACAAGGACCAGAGCATCGGTCTCCTGGATCTCAGTCCAGTTCCTTCGCTACAGTGCTATTATTAAGCGTACACAATGAATTTTCTAGAATGTGCATGTATTTCTGAAGAACTTTGTAAATGTCTCTACTTTTTTTAAAATTTGTTTTTTATGAAACTCACTTGAAAAAGGCAGCCAAAATTTCTCTATGAGCCACTAAGGAATATTCAGCACCCTTTTAAAGAGATACCTGACTCCTCTATAAGTAATTCCACAAATGAAGATCTTTATAGAAAGTGCTAATTAATGCTAAGTACCTTTAGAGATGCCTTCCAGGCTAATGTCCAAGGATGTACCAGGTGGGGGAGGAAGTTATAATAACCTTTCCCTCAGGGACTCAGCTGATTTTCTGTGATGAAGAGAGACTATAAGATTATTTTACTTAGTGCTTATGATATGCATAAGTACTATGCTAATATTATTATAAGATCGGCAGTATCTCATTACTTAATCAGTTTTTTCCATTGCTATTATCTTGTAATAGTCAGCATTTTACCCATTCTCTTAAAAAATACACTTTGTAAAGGTAATTTGATTTTTGTGAATTAATTTTTAATTACTTATAGTTTAAAATGTTTCTAATTTAACTTATAGTTTATTCATTGTGGTTTTAGTGCAACATATACAGAGAAGTCAAGCAATCTCCCACTCCCACATCATACATACACAGGTCAACAGCCATAAATGAGACTGTTGGCCAGGTGGGCAGATCATGAGGTCAGGAGATCAAGACCATCCTGGCTAACACGGTGAAACCCCATCTCTCCTAAAAATACAAAAAATTAGCTGGGTGTGGTGGCGGGCACCTGTAGTCCCAGCTACTCGGGAGGCTGAGGCAGGAGAATGGCGTGAACCCAGGAGGTGGAGCTTGCAGTGAGCCGAGATCACGCCACTGCACTCCAACCTGGGCGACAGAGCCAGACTCCATCTCCAAAAAAAAAAAAAAAAAAATCACTGGGGGAAAAATGCCAAGATAAAACTGAAAATCTCAGGTGGATTTATTTTATTTAATGCAAAAAATCTGAAAAAAAATTTAGAACTTCATGTAAAAGGCTATCGCTCAATTAAAACAGAGCAAAACAAGGGGTGTTTTCTGAAGGGTGCTCCTTGATGGAGGTATTTTGGGATGTGCACAGCTCCCTGCCTTGCCTAAGTCTGAAAGTGAACAGCATTTTCACTGTAATGATGTGATCATTGCCGTTGAGGGATTGGAGATAAAAAATTTTAAAACATGGACATCAGATCATTTTTTTCCCTAGGGCAGAATTCTACAGTTCTGTAGATAAATACACTTTCTTCATATACATGCATTTTATTCATGTCCTTAGCATAATTGTGTGGACACACTAATATTAGGTTGGTGCAAAAGTTATTGCAGTTGTTGCAATTAAAAGTAGTGGCAAAAACTACAATTATGTTTGCACCAAGTTAATATAATTAATCTATCCTATTGGAGAAATGAGCAGATTGCTCACATTCTTAGAAAAAGAGCACCTGCTTTCTATTCACTGATTTTGTGACAGCTTTGACCACAATAGCAAAATAATTATAGTAAGAAGCCACTAGCAGGCTTTAGTATTTGCATCGTAGGGCCATAATTGGACTAAAAGTGTTAAGAAGCATGAGAAGGTCAGCTTTCCACTGCCTTTAACATTTGTGTAACACTGGGGAAGTATTAATGCATCTGTTATTTTAGCTGGGCACCAGCCATTCAGAAAGCTAAAAGCAGCCATATCTAAGCCTTTTTAAGTTTTCTTAGCCATTGACTCATGTTTTATCCCCTCAGTTGATGGCAACCTGACTTTAGCCAAGCAAACAATATGCTAAGAGCACAAACAAAATTGGTCCCTCTCATTTTTAGAGCTGAGGAATATACTTAACAAAATCTGTGTATTTCCATGGACATAAGTCCCTAAGCACTACATTTCAGCTGTTTACACATCTAATAACATCAGGACCTACTCTTCTACACAGGCTGTAACCTAAGCAGAGCTATTTTGGCATAACAGATACGGTTTGCAGGGAGATTTAAGTATAATTGTGGCTCATAACTGTCAACAAATAACACAAAGTCTCATACCCTTCATCAGAAAATCTGAATTTCAGGTGTAAAAGTTTATTGAGGAGCTGCTCCATCTGCCAGGATCGCCTTGCAAAATATGGGCAGACATCTAGTTTCTTTGTCCCTGTGTTCTGGGATTTCCAGGAAGCCAGCTTTCCACATTTAATCGGGAAATGAGAAGGGCGTTGGCGGCAGCATTGCCTGATGGGAAGCATCATGGTAGCTTGGTGGGAGGGGCTTTGTTCTCCTTCCAAACCATCCCAAATGAATGAATAAGCAGCATACTTGCTATGCCAATGCGGAGCAGAAGTCTCCTACCCACCTTCACCAGGTTGCCTTTCATCAGCTCCCCGCTACAAAGACATTTTGTGGTGAAAGTAAAGGCTGACTTGGTGAAGTTATTGGCAAATGTCCTGAACCTCGACCTCCACCTAGAATTTCCTACTCACATACAGTAATAGAATAAGACAGAATGAGTACTGAGCTATGTATTTGCATGAGGCTAAATCTAATTTTAAATTGTGAATCCATTTGAGCTGTGCAGCTCACTTGAGGAAGGATGGAGGATTGAGCAATGCATATGTAGAGACTCACTAAAATTTGTTATGTAAATGAATCACCCATACATACAAGCACTGTGCAACTGTGGTGAACTTGGCACTCACCATCCCTGTCCTCAAGGGGCTCTTGGGCTAGTGAGGGTGAAGAACAATGGCAATTCCAAAGCATTCTTTGACAAAACACCACCACCACCACTAATCCATGATGCTATAGTATCAGGCCAGGGGGCACCCAACTCAGGTGTGCAGAAACTGGGAAGATTTCAAGGGGAAAGCTACATGGAAGTCAGATCCTGAAGGATGTGTAGGCATTAGTTATGGGAGTGGTGGAGAGGAGGGAAGAATATTCTAGGCAGATGAAAGCCCATGCTTAGAGATCTGTTTTGAGGTAAGAAAGGTCAACAAGACATGGTCACAAAGGGCCTTGCAAAGTCATGTTTTGAAATTTGGGCTTTATCCTATGAGCAGTGCTTAACCCACTGAAGGGTTTAAGCAGATCAGTGAAATGATCAGAATCAGATATGGGTTTTAAAAAAAATCATTCTTTGTTTGAAGCTTATTTCATCAGGATCCTCTCTACCTAACATTTTGCAAATGATGACGACTATACCTGGGTACATTATTGTCTTTTTTACAATGTGGGAGTATAACATTAGCATTATTATATAAATGCATGCCACCTTATTTTAAATGACCATGATGTCGATAAAATAATAAAAATAACCACAACAAAATTTGTTGAGAGTTTACTGAGTGCCAGGAGCTGTGCTAAGCTTCTTATAAATTTTCAAATCTAACCCCTTTGAAATAAGTCCTGTTACTGGTCCCACTTTGTAGATAAGGGAATAGTGAATAAGAAGCTATAAGTAACTTGCTTAGGTCATATGGGAAACATGGATCAAAACTGCAGTGCTGGTGGTCAGACAGCAGAGACTATGCTGCTCCCCACTTTCTAGACTACACTTTTGCTCCCTCCTCTCCACCCCCTCCAAAATAAAAAAGTGAATGATCACATCGAAAATAGTCTACAAAATTAGCTGGGAAGTAATTTTCACCAGAATGATTGATTGATTTTTCTAAAACTTTGTGCCCATCAATTAGGCCATTAGAGACCAAATATGCTTGGTGGACACCATGACCCCATTTTTATGTGTGTAGAAATTAGGTATCAGCTTAGTCCCTTGTTGAAAGGCTGTTTGTCATACTCTGGTGCAATGGTTTAAGGAACTTCAAATTTAACTAATTAGCAAGAAATAACGATAATAAAAACACTCAGACTTAGGGACATTGGAGTCTCTTCATCTTAATGAAAAGAATCTTGTGGAAAAGGAACCAAAACTATTAAGAAGAGTGACAAGATTAGCCTGTATTGAGGACAAAACAGTGTGAATCGCAGGGTAAAAGAACAAGTTTCCCAATACCATTGGATTGTGGATAGGATCTGGGCAATTTGGCCAATGGTGATCTCACCTATGTAATGATATTACAAGCGTAAAGAAGATTTCATCCTCACTAAGCAACTCAAGTTGCTTCTCCAGTATGTACTTCCTTCCTTAATTACATTTTACTAGTGCACGTCCCTATTTGGGCAATCACATGTCACCTCTGAATCTCATTGGTGATGCTCGCGTTAGAGGAAGATAACAATTGCACTCTCATTAATTGCCTGCTTATCTGGGCTGACATTTCCAAACCCACACAGGGAGCCCATAACTTTCTGTTCAAGAATATTTTAGTCCACCTAAATGAGCATTTCGCTGTTGACATACTAAATAAAAGGGTTGACTCACTCGTTACCCTGGAACCAAGGCTGTATTCTTAGAGGGTGTCACCTTACAGAGCCCTGGTGTCCTTAAAAAGGATCTGCCTGTTCCTGAACTCTCATGAAATTCTATATTCCATCCTTCCGAATCCCAGAAGCCGGCTAAGTGGTAGCAACTGGAAATGAGATGCTGTCGTGTGGAGAATACTAGGCATGATAGGCTAAAGAAAGGAAAGCCCTTCTTCGGCAATCATCGGATTTAACGTCTTATTCAGGGAACAGGCTTGAGCTGGAAGGAGGGGAAGATAAAGTTTGGTTTTCCTATGACTGACTGGCTGTGCCCACAGAAACAGAGGCCTCCTCCAGCAGCCCAGCAGTTGTGGTCAGGGAACCTCGTGCTGTGTTGGTGGCTCTGCTCCTCTTTGTACAACAGCCGTGTCTCTCCAGCTCTGGTTGGAGCAAGGCTGCAAATAAATTGCTAACATTTAAGTGCATCTGTTGCAAAGAGAGAAGCACAGAGGACACTGGGGAAATTTCGAACCAAATTTCAGGACTGAGCTCATAAAAGCATGCACCATCTGTGGAATTTTGTTCATATGCATCACTATAATGGGAGGGGGGCAATAGAGAAGGGAAAAAAGAGAGAGAGAAAGGATTGAGCGGTAACTGGGTTTCAAACTAAAGTGTCTCTTCTTAGGTCAGTTCTCAGGTGGCATTTGGGGCCCAGCAGGATCCTATCTTTCCTTACACTGAAGGGTCTGGCGGTGGGGATTTAATTGCGTGAATCAGCAACCACAAATTCCTTCTGCCCGTGTGTCTAAACACAGTTTCCCCTGCCCTCCGCCCTCCATCTGCCCCCCACCCTCCATAATTTACTGATCCTGTACAAAGATACAAGACTTTCCATCTTTCTTACAGCTGCTTTGCTACTGCCCCAGGCTGGGCTGAGTCTCTTTTCCTCCCATCATCCGTGTGGCAGAAACAAAAAAAAAACCCACTAAACTCAAAAACAAAACAAAAACAAAACCCTGATCATTTTCTGATAAGCACTTTACATTTCTATAGCGCAGGAAAAGGGAAGTTCCTTCAGAATCCCTTTATAGATGATCGCTCTCATTGTCTAACAAGCTTTTCATTGTTTGTAATTTTCATTTCCCTCCACAGTTCAGGGCACTTTAGAAAAAAACTCTATTCAGCACTTTTCCACTCATAATTCACAAAAAAAGAGTCATGCAGTATAATAAGGATAATTAGCTCCGACTGAAAATAATAAGCTTGGCACCAGAGAGCCCCCCCATGCACACAGTATCCATTTATCGTTTTGTGTACCCTCTGTCAAGGCTAATCACTACTCCTGTAATTACTAACCTGTTGAAAGAACAAAGGAAAATGCAATGCTGTACTTAAATAAATAACACTGCTTCTTCCCATATCATCTCAATAAAACTCTTTTAGAACAGACTCTTTCCTTACAATTTTAGAGTTTAAAACTGCTGTTGTTTGTCCTCAAAAATATGATTTGCTATTATAAGAATGATTTTCACTGTGTATGCATGGAAGAGGGGTTGCATGTCTTTAATTTAGATTCTTGTAAGATAAAGATAGCTGGGAGTGATGATCTCATGTTTAATAAGGCTCAACATTTATGTCGCACGCTTCCTTTTCATTAATTTGTTAACCTTGGCGTGGTGTGGGAACAAGCACCATGTGAATGACCATATGCTTCCCCTGTTAATGTGTCTTCATCCAGACCAGCAGAAACTTGTAGTTTTCCTCTGAGGAGAGATGCTGCTGGTCATGCCAAACCTAAGTGGAGAAAGATGGAGACTAATAAAGTCCTCTCTCTTTTCTAGGGGTGATGCACCCTGGGAAGGAGTAAAACACAGGTTCCGGTTGTCATCCTTTTCATTCCTCATTTATCTGCCTGTCCCACCTGATCCTGCTAATGATGTTTTCTCTTCTGTACACGCTCTGAACCTTGTCTGCTAGGGAACAATTCATGTTCCTGGGGACTGTGCATAAATAAAGCGGGTTGTGGATGCTGGTGTTTTAAGGTAGTGAAGTCTGTTGTCTCAATCCACCCTCTCTCTAAACAGAATTCTGAGTCTTCAGAAATAACCTTCTTTCAGGTTTACACGGAAAGAAGTGTCCACACCAGACACACAGAGTTAACTTGCATTCATTTCTGGGATCCAAATGGTTCATCTCTCATCAAAAGATGAAAATGAGAAATGTTGTTAAACAGATTGCTGAGTCATTGTTATGAATCTATAAAGAGTTACAGAGACAAGGAAGGTTCAAAAACTGGGCGGTCGTTCTGATTTCCAGAAAGAAAGTGAAAGTGAATTCTGGCCAAGATGCTAGAATGGATTATTTAAGAGAAGAAGCAATGATCACTAGGAGCTAGCATTGGTTCACTAAGAACAAATCATGTCAAACACAACTGATTTATTTCATTGACAATATAACCAGGCTTATAGATAAGGAAAAAAGCTAGATTTTTGACCTTTGTTTTTAGTCTATATTTGAAGCATCATTAAGAATCTCACAAAATCATAATATTCTTGTGGAGGAGTTGGCAGATTATTAGTGGAATATTAGTATTAACCGTTATTATTAGTTATTACCATCAAGCCAGAAAAACTGCAGGTGTTCAGGGAGAAGAAAACAGGGCAATAAGGAATTAGATACTGTATCCATGAGAAACAACAGGGAAAAAGAGATGTTTTTAGGGGGAACAGAAAAGAAAAAGAGTCCTGGGTGATTAGACTTCCATATGGAACTGTGAGTAGCACTTGAACCATAATGGCAAAAAGTGACAGGGACCTGGATTCCAGCTTGACCATCGGAGCTATCCAAAGATGGAATGGGTTGCCTCTGAAGGTTCGGCGAGTGCTCCATTACTGTAAAATCACAAAGGACTACTTTACAACAGAGCAGAATTTCATAGTTTACAGAATCTTCACATAACTCCTTGTCTTAAATCTTTCCCAGGCAAGCTGAAACCTGAGGCTCTATCTGAAGCTCAGTGAGTTTTAGGAGAACTGGTCTAGTCTAGGGCTCCTGGATACAGATCAAAAAAGGAACTGAACATTGCATTTTGGATGAAGGCCGTCTTGGGAAGTTCCAAAGTAATCTGAAAAAGATCTTATTGGAAAGGGAGATAGAGGAACAGCAAGGACCTCGTCAGAAACAATGTTGGTCACTAATGCTGAGTGACACTACTGCTCATGAAATGGAGGAGTGGACAGCGTCTACTGCAACCTCTGGAGAGAGGGCGGCAGCTTTCTGGAGGTCTCCTCTAGACTTCCCTTGTCAACAGCAGGCAGAGAACTCTTTAAGACCTGAGCCAGTTCCAAAATTATCACATTTTATCCTCCTGACGACCCCTCTGGGTGAATAGGAAAAGCACTTGTGTCTCCATTTTTCAGAAGAGGAAACTGGAAACCTGGAACCCCGAGAGCTGGTGTAAAATTTTCCAAGCCACACAGCAAACATAAGCCAGAGCCATGCGTATAACAGCACAGGTCTTCTGCCTCACTGAGGGCTTCATCACACCAAGGTCAATATGAGAACACAGGTAGCAGATAGATACGTTAACACAGACAGATGGATCTTGCCACCCTGGCATGCTCTGTATTCTTTTCCTCCTGCCCTGATTTCTGTAATTTGTTTGACTGCAGAAAACTGCAAAATCTCCTGGGTCTCCCCATTGATCTCCTTGTACCTATCTGATACATTTTTGAGGTAGAGTTCATGATGCTACCAATTCTTTTTATATGAATCTGTCTCAAAATCATAGTGTATAGACGTTCATTTGCTCCTGCTTATAATTACAGACTAAAAGATATTATACAAACCTCTAAGGAGTTGGACATTTGGAGCACTCAGACAATTTATAGCTGTCAGTCTAAAGTAAGATGGTGAGTTCTTCATTAGTCTGGAGTCAGATCCCAAAGTGGAGGGTGGGCCCAAGTGGTTAGGACTATTTTGGCTTACCAAGTCACCTGGGCATTAGTGTAATTATTTTGGGAAGAAAACATCCCTTTACTATATTTATGTCTTTAAAAGAAAACAATTTTGGCTGGGCACGGTGGCTCATGCCTGTAATCCCAGCACTTTGAAAGGCAGAGGTGGGAGGATCACCTGAGGTCAGGAGTTCGAGACCAGCCTGACTAACATGGGGAAACCACGTTTCTACTAAAAATACAAAATTAGCCAGGTGTGGGGGCGGATGTCTATAATCCCAGCTACTCAGGAGGCTGAGGTAGCAGAATTGCTTGAACCCAGGAGGCGGAGGTTGCAGAGAGCCGAGATCGTGCCATTGCACTCCGGCCTAGGCAACAAGAGTGAAGTTCTGTCAAAACAAACAAACAAACAAACAAAAAATTTGCTGAATCATTTATTGGGTTTAACCAAATATTATTATTAAAACCCCACTACTTATATTTTTAAAAATGATTTCTTGAGCTGGTCAATACATAGCCACATATAATAGATTAATACAAAGGCATGAATAGGTAAAGAGGACAAACTAATCACTCCCAGGCATAAATCATTTCAAAGAATCAAAGTTGCTAGTTGTGATGAGAAGAGTGTCTTTGACTTGAAAACCCTTGTAAGTAGGATGCCGTGCTCTTTATGACTCTTGAGTTTCCCAAAGACCTTTGAGGCTCATGCTGAGTTAGGAGAACAAGGGAGGAATTTTTCTGGGCAGAGCTTCCTTCTCACTTTAGTTGAATATTATTACGAGCTGTCAGAGGGGTAAATAACCTTATAAGGAGAAATTTAAATCTGAATTCCTGGGACTTTTGCTGCAATTGTTTTATGGTGGCATTAGGAATTCTCAGGAGGCTCTTGTCTAATCTGTCACCTATGAAATAACATAGGTAATTATGTAATAAAGAAGGGAATTCTGAAACCCTCGTGGAACAAAGAAAATGGTAGTGTTTAGTCTAAACCAGAGCAGCAAGTTGAACTTCCCTTGTTTGTCTTCTTCATTCTGTCTCAAAATCTCTTCTTTCCCTCCCATCAATCCTCACTCGACAGTTAGGTTCCCCGTCATTTTCCAGTTCACTCAAATAGATGCCTCTGATGACCCCGTATTACACTGTCTAGTTGCTGAAATCTCTGAGAATATCTTCTTGCTACTATAAACTACAGATTGTGGGAGATACAAAAATTAGTTAAACACAGTTCTCATCTATTTAGGAAGACTATCCCTGTGTAAAAATAGAGCCAATGAGACAATCAGACAGTGCAATGCCAGACAACGGTAAATGTTTGGCACTTGCTACAGACAATAGGAGCTACATAACTTCAGAAAACAAGTCCCTTTGGATTCAGGCAGTCAGGGAAGGTTTCTCAAAGGTGAGAAGTGAGATGAACAATCCCTGGTGCCCATAGTTCTTATGAAACTATACCTGAGTGACTTCCATATAAGTCTTATTCAAATGTGGCTGTTTAGTTGCAAAATGACTCAACCCAGCTGCCACATGCTTAGTTTATTTGTGGCTACTCAACATTCTTTGTTATTTCTCTGTGCCCAAGCACACTTAAATGGACTTGTTTTTATAGTGTTGTGCTATAATTGTAGTTGGATTCAAGATGGGATGCCAGATATAGGTGAGGCAAGGCAAGGTTAACATGGAAGCAGTTTATCTGAAAACAGTTGAGCTGTCAGGAGCACTGCAAAGTCAGAAATCCAGACAAGGGCAAGAGGATAAAGCTCAGTAAATAAACTGGAACTGGCTCAAAGTATCAGCACTCACATAGACATGGGCATATGGATATTTCAAAACTGAGGCTACCTTCCACAGATTGTCTCATGGACTTCATGCTGGAATAGAATCAAGGCAAGAACTGGATAGGTAAGGCTCTGTAATAGGGAGTAAGTTAACCACCTAGAAGAGGAAGTAATTAGATTGTGGTATAGTAAAGTATATGGGGTAAAACATAGCTAATCTTTATACTCAACATGCTTTTTGGGGTATCAAATAGTTTACTTAGCTCAATTACTAAGTAAACATGGTTTACTTAGCTTAATTTCCAATAATAGAACATGAAAATATATGATTGATTATGTTGAAACATTGGTTGTGGGGGAAAGTGGTCATACTGGTCCTGAAATATGCTAATTGGAGCTCTCTTAGAGTGCTGAAGTTTGATCTAATCCACACCTAGGAACATCAAAAGACTGCTTGAACTGCCAGGTCAATTTTTCATGTGCTTCTAATGGTAGCACTCATCTTTTCAATGTAGACAAACCTTATGATTTTCAATGAAAGTGCTCATGTAAGACCTTTAAAAACCAAGACCTGTGTGTTCTTCATGAAAATGTAAGAGTCCCTGACATTTAGGGTAACAGAAGGAGTTGCTCTGATATTCATTGCTAAATTTACAAGATTTGGCTGAAACTCCAAACGTCTGTCCTATCACGGTGGAGTATTAGTCAGTCTTTAAAACCTTTAGCTTACTGTACTCTGGTGTGTGAGTGTGTTAAATGCCATGAACTATGTGACTGGTGGGCAGATAAATTGCCCAGATTCAAGCAATTTTTAAAAAAACTATCGGCTACATGGAGTCATTTAGATTAAGCTAGACATTCAAATCTTTCGTGAGAAGAGTAGAATAACAGACGGGAACCATAGTGTCCAGGAGGGTTAGAACACTCTTTTAAAGATTGTCTAGTGTAGCAGTGTAAAGTAATTTGGTGAGTAAGTTTTTCCACTAATTCTGAGAGATAGCAACATATTACCAGGAGAAAGTTTCCCAGATAAAATAATTTGTGGACACTGTGTTAAGCAAAGCCAAACAAGTTCCCTTGTGGTTCTTAGACATTTTAATATGCTAGTATGCATTAGGAATAAAGAGGACCATCAACTTATTTCACTAAGACTTTTAAAAACTTTCATGAATGTAGTATTCTGAGAAATGCCAATATATTTTCTCTTCAAAATGAAAGCAAGACCCAGAGTGGTTAAGGGCTTTGCCTAAAGTTACAAGCTACCTATGCACAAGGAACTCTAAAATGATTTACCTGAATGAGGGATCAGCATGGTGGTATAACACCGTGTGAGAAATAGACAAAGGAAAGAATCGTGGCCATTTCTGAAACAATTAATGCTACAGATTTGAGGTTTTGAGTTGCATTGGACAAGGAGGCAAGGGAATGGCAGGAAGTAGCTTTACATCAACCAGACTAGATCATACATACATGTGACCTATTGGCCCTACAGAGCACTTGGGTAAGGCCACAGCCCCTAGCCACCAGAGAAACTCACCATCAGCCATCTTCATACTGACTATCGTTTGCATGGACTGATGGATTTCCAGAGGAATGTGGGGAGGCCAATTAAAAGATGGCATTAATTTTTATAATGAGCATTTGCATTGGCTTATAAATCTGAGAAATACATAACATGGTGCATATTAGTAATACATTTTTGTTGCTTTTAAATTTGCACTAGAATATTTTCCAACCCTGTCTAAAAAAACACTATTAGAAAGGGGCTTCGCTTTCCATTAACGATTTTAAGAGGAAAATTTTGTAGTAGAATTCATGATCCACAGATCCCTAAGTGTTACATAAATAATACAGGAAACTGCAAAATGATCTTATGTCACTTCCCAAAATGCATGTTTAATTAGCACCTACTAATAAAACAGATGCATATGAAATTATTTAGAGTGACATGTACTATTCTGAACAATACAGTCTCAGCTCAGGTTGCCAAGGGCATGCAACATAACCTGTTTTTAATTGAGCAATTTATCACCAAACAAAATAAGAGACAGCTTGTGTTTTATAGTTTCTGTAGTACATCATTATCCAACAATAAATGCAAAAATAAATTACAAAAAAACTTTAAATAAGAAAAAAATTAAAGGCACAGATTTTTTTGTGTGGGGGGATTTAACAATCTAAGAGTTTTATGTGAAAACCAAAAAGTGGATGGACACCATGCCGGTTATTTTAAAAGCAAAATTGTAGTACTTTCCTTTAAACTTGACCACATTGTTTTCAATATGTTGTAAGAACTACCTTTGAAGAATAGCCCAGAGCAGTTTTAAAGGCATGACTCTCAAATTTAGAATCTATTTTGATTTTGTACAAATGCAAAATAGAAGATTTATTTCAGTTGAAATAGGTTGTTTTTCACCACATACACACACACTCACACACACTCATAGAGTCAAAGAAAAAGCTGGTAAATAATATGATGAAAACAGTAACGAAGAATATAAATCAGGGGTGCCCTTAGGAGGTTTTAGTATCCAGGACTATCCTGGGAACTTCTGAGTGAGGGATTGGTTAAGCACTTTTTGGCAACAACTCTAACATTTATGATTAAATGAATGTCAAAGGCAGTCTTGAAAGGTTAAAAAAAAAGAAAGGAAAGAAGGAAGGAAGGAAAGAAAGAAAGAAAAAAGAAAGAAAGCAAGAAAAGAAAGAGAGAGAGAGAAAGAAAGAAAGAAAGAAAGAAAGAAAGAAAGAAAGAAAGAAAGAAAGAAAGAAAGAAAGAAAGAAAGAAAGAAAGGAAGGAAGGAAGGAAGGAAAGAAAGAGAAAGAAAGAAAGAAAGGAAAGAGAGAGAGAGGGAGGGAGGGAGGGAGGGAGAAAGAAAGGAAGGGAGGAAGGAAGGAAGGAAGGAAGGAAGGAAGGAAGGAAGGAAGGAAGGAAGGAAGGAACGAAGGAACGAAGGAAGGAAAGAAAGAAACCCCAGAGCATTGCTGCTTGAGAGATAATTATGGAAAGGTCAAAGGGTAGTCCTATTTGCCATGAGATCATCCTTGACCACGGCGGTCACCAGAGTTTATTGTGCATATCTAACTCTCATATCTTTTTTATCTCAGGACCAGCTGTATCACCTCATTCTCACCCAGGAACTGTCTCTCTCCCTCTTGCCCCATCCTGCATCCTGTCAACCTAACTCTTGTCCTTTAAAGTCACTGCTAAGCTGCCTGGGGCCTGAGTCCTAACAGCATTGGGTGGGGATCTGAAGTGACCTTATTGCTGGTCTAAAATATGATGAAAATTCTGAATCTCACTCTAACTTATAAGAATTGTGGATTCAGAGGTCATGAAGTTCATTTTTTCTCCATGCAAAATTTGGGAAATATTTTAGATACCTACTGTATCCAAGGTGCTGAGCTAGGTGCTATCAGGTGAAACAGGTCTCTTATCAAAGAGGTGACAAGTAAGCGTCATAAGGGGAGTTTTTAATAGGATGAAGATCAGGCAAAAGCTAGGATTAGAACTTAACAGATGTGTGATTCCTTTCCTTGAGAGCCAGCCTATACCTCTGAAGTTAAACAAGTGCGTAGAATCCTGGCCTAATTGGAGAGGAGCTGTTCTCCATCGATCCATGTTTTTGATTAAATATCTCCAAAGTAGTTCTTGGTGCTATACCCTGCAATGGTTGCTGTGCACTCACATCGTATACAATGGAAATTATTTATGCCTATCCTACAGCAGAATAAAGGGCCATACATAGAAAATCGAAAGTTTTATCTATAATAACATGAATCTATTTTAACAGAAAAAACCTCACCATTTTACAAAATATAGTGATAAATTGTTTGAAAAATATTTTTGAAATGTAAATATTAGCCTCGTATGGTCTTTGGCTTAAAAGTTTGGATTTGTATACACTTGGTTCTCCAAAAGTAATACATGCATGTTTCTTAGGGGAGTAATTCCAGCGCTGGCTTACGCCTTTACATATTGAGTTCCATATAAACTTTATATACTGGCCAGGCGCGGTGGCTGAAGCCTGTAATCCCAGAACTTTGGGAGGCCGAGGCCAGCGGATCACGAGGTCAGGAGATCGAGACCATCCTGGCTAACATCTCTACTAAAAATACAAAAAATTAGCCAGGCCTGGTGGCGGGCGCCTGTAGTCCCAGCTACTCCAGAGGCTGAGGCAGGAGAATGGCGTAAACCCGGGAGGCGGAGCTTGCAGTGAGCTGAGATCCAGCCACTGCACTCCAGCCTGGGCGACAGAGCGAGACTCCGTCTCAAAAAAAAAAAAACAAAAAAAAACTTTATATTCATTTTCTTTTGGCTTCATTTTTCTCACTTATTTTACCTGTTTTCTTTTTCCTCTTCTGGTACTACAAGTCTCTATATAAGTTGCTTTAAATCCTTTCTGTAACTAGATAGGGCATTAATTAATTAATAAAATATCAGCTCTACATCTTCTAAGACACAGGATGTCCTCATGTTGATATGCCAGGCCCAGGTCAGAGGCAAAATAATCCCCTTCAATCCCATTGTAGTATTAAGAAAGTTCACTCACTGGGCACTAGTAAGTCCCTGCGGGTTTATAATAGCTTAGCAGCTACTTTCTGATAAGGACCAATGCCTTTTGTGGCCCTAAAAAGCAGGGTACACATTTTTGCTCTTGAAGACATGATCAACATGTTCTGTTGGAAGGGTGTTTCAGATATAACTTTTGCATGTGAATAAGAAAAAAATTCAGGGCTGCCAGCTCTTTAGCCTCCTTGAACATCAGAGGCCGAGAAAACAACATTTTCAAACCTTTTATGTATCAACAGAATAAAATATTTTGAAGACACACTAGTCACATATGGTTATCCCAGAATATCACAATTCATGAATATGGGTGTTATTGTTTTTTTGTTCTGCAAGAAAGCTTCACACACTCTTTCACAGATATGCCAAGTATAGCTTGATTCATAATAGATTCATAATAGACGCTGAAAGATGAACATGTGAACTGCCTGCAAAGTAGTTACCCATGTTTTATTTGTTGTTGACAAAGCTAGCAGCATTTTCTTTGCCTTAGAGTGGGAATCGGGAAATGTAACTATTGGTCTAAAAAGCAAATGAGAATGTAAAACTGAACGGAGCCATGTGATGAGGTGACTTCACTATTCTTCACCTCAGTAAGCCTTCAAAAATAAATACACCTTTTTTTCTTTAACAATTTCTCCCCTACTGGAATGTGAATGGTAAAAGAGAAGTCAACTGCAAAATCCTTTATTATGCTTTGAGGGAAGGTATTATAATAAAATACGTATAACTATTGCAAAGCCAATTATTCCCTATATATTTTCTTTTGTAATACAGAAAACCCAAGAAATAGGAAAACCTGAGTTCCAGTCCCCATTCTACCATTGAGTAGCACTCAAGTCCAAGGTCAACTGAAGATAGTAATTGACCCTGGACTTGAGTCTGATTATCTAGTTCATTCAGTCCACCAACATTTAGATGTATGTTCAAGACACCATTCCAGATAGAGAATATATATGATAAAGCCCTTGTTCTCTTGGAATGCATAGTCATGGACTATAAGGAGAGAGGACAGATACCAAAAAACATAGAATGGTAAAATCAAGTATTATGGAAGTTTAGAAACTTGAACTAAGCCATTTTGTAAGGTCCTCTGAGCTTTGTGATTCTACAGAAACCTCGTCCTGACTAGGAAGATGATTTTACTCTTTCTGATTAGGAGATGTCTTCAGAACAATCTACTAATGAATAGATGATCCTGTTAGGAATGGGGCATGACACTTTACAAACTGTATGATAGAATTGGTAGGAGTTTAATAGGAGAGGAGCTAGCCTTGGGTCTCCAAGGGAGGGCAGGGAGGAGGGCTGGAAATTGTGGAAATTGTGACTCACCATCAGGGCTGGAAATTGTGGAAATTGTGAATCACCATCAGTGATTGGGGCAGGGAGTCCAGGATGGCAAAGCATCCTAATGAGTGACGAGTGCAGTGTGAATTCAGAGCAAGAGATGCAGGCAAACAGGGCAGAGCAGACAAGCAGCTGACATGGAAGAAGGGCATCAGACAGAAATAGTCTCGCAGTCCCCGAGAGGGGGTTCACGGCCATGGCTATTGTTCCTGGGTAAGGAAGAAGCAAAGAGCTACAATCCTGGGGCAAGTATAGTACGAGGCATTTTCCCACAATAGGAAATTAGGAGCTAGGATCAGTGGAGAAATCAGTTATAAAAACAGCTACAAATGCAAGATGAGAATGGAAGCAAAGGTTGTATGATGCTAAACACCAGGCTGTTTACCAGAAGACTTAAGTCTTGCCACACAAGCAAGGACTGTTCTTGGGAAGTGAAGACAGGGCAGAGTCTGGGATTGGGGGTGGTCATGATGGGAAGTAGGGCTGCGGGAAGAAGAGGAATTTAGAAGTGTGGAATCAGGCAAAGGACACTGTTCATAATCTAGGTTTCCTCAGGTATAAGGCTTCAGCCTCTCCTCATAGATGGATCTTCCTAAATGATCCATTTGCTAATAAAGCAAATATTCTTCTTATGTAACTGTAGTGGCTTCTGAGATTGTCCCGTCAACATTCACACCATCCCTCTGCCATTGTTCAACATGTTGATCTCCACCTCCAGGGATGAACCCTAATTGGTCTAAGCTGATCATGGTAACCCCATGCTGCTGACCAGTGATTGACACAGGAACCCAGACTTAAGTCAATCAATGTATAGAATTCACTTGGACAGGGCCATTTGTCAGGAATAGTTTCATGATGCAATTCAGCCAACAAGATACAAGGGAAGTTTTTTAAGGGTTTCAGGTATGTTTCCTTGCCGTCAACAGAGAGGCACAAGGAGAGATGCTCTTCCTTTAATCTGGACTTTTTAGAGTGCTGATGTGTGACCTTATAATATTGTGGCATTTCTCTGGCAACTTGAGAATAAAGAACAAGGAAGAAGGCAGGGCCATGGGATCACAAGGAGAAGTCATATGTAATACTTGACCTACCTCTAGACCTTTATTTATGCAAGGCAATACAATTCTTTATTGCCTAAATCAGTCGATTTGGATTTTCTCTCACTTGCCGCCAAAAGCGTCTTATCTGATATAACACCTTAACTATTGCCAAGTTTAACACTTAGGGGCCATTGCATCATTAGCAAGCTAGTCTACAAGTCAGATCTGATCACAGACAATTCTAAAAGCTAGAACCAAGTTATAAAGAGAGAGTGAGTTGAATAATATTGAGCCCGCTTCAATCTTTAGGCTCTGTGGCATAAAGCAATAGACCAGACTTGGCTTCTGGCCCTGGTTCTGCCACTCACGACTTCCCTGTCCATGGAAAGTCCACCTTGCTTTCTTCAGGACTGAGTTATATCATCCATACAGCTCTGTAATTTTCTTCAGCTCTATAATTTCAATAAACAACTCAATCAAATTCAACAGTCCTGGAGAAAGAACTTATGTGTCAGGCATGAATATAGGCATTAGGAATAGAACATGGAGACATGGTTCCTGATGCTACGGAGCTTAACATCTTCAATAATTCTACCACGTCCAGTGCAACTGAACTAACTTATAGGTTAAAGAAATGGGGACTAGGCAAGAAGGGTGGTCTTCGTGCTTCTCTATGAGACTTGACTAAAATGATCAGGAATTTTTGGTCTGAACAGATGAAGTCATGGAGAAATATGGTTTATGTGGAGAAAGTAAACATGGACCATTGTTTATCTTTCTTTCCCTAAGGACCATTCTTGAAGCTCAAAACAGGAAAGTTTAGGACAAACAGCAAAGAGTTTTCACATTTTCCTCTATTCGAGAATTTGAGGGGTAGAGTACTTTTGTGAGGGTTTCGTAATTTACCCCAACTTAAAATTACAGCTTCTGTCTCTTTGCTTATGGGTGTCCTGAGGGGAAATTCTTGACCTCTGCTTTGCACCTTCTCTGAAGAAGATAGCAAGAAGACTGTGGTTACTGACCTTCCTGCCCACATTTTTAAAGGCTTCAGAGTGTGGGGAGATCTCTGAGCAGCAAAGCATCCTTAACCTGTTTCTAGAGGGGCTCTCAGGGTCTGTGGGTGCTCCCCATCTTTGCCCACAGCAGTGACCAACACGAAGGACTTTCCACAGCTTGCGACTTCTATGAGTGATGGTTCTTACCAGGGTGCTATGCAGGGCCAGCTTCCAGTTGGAGAGCCCCTTGTGATTTTTCTCTTGAGTTCCTTACAATTTTTTCTCTGCATCAAAGGTTGCCATGGGACAAAGCCAAATGTGATAGGAAAAAACCCGAACTTGGGGATTCAACAGATTATAGTTTGAATGTGTTGCACATTATGTGACCTTGGGCAAGTCATCTGCACTCTGAGCCTCAATTTCCACACCTGTAAATTGGGCATAATGCCTCATACTGTCCTGAGCACTAACCTGACAGCATATGCAAAATATCCAGAAAGTGCCTGGTATTAAGACAATGGTTAAGAAATGCTTCTTCACTTCTTCCTTCACAGATTCCTCATCGCCGGGTCAGCTGGAAATTGCTGACATTGTAGAGTGCTGATGTGGGGGACTTGTAATATTGAGGCATCTGTGTCACTGACCACCACCTTGCTCACAGCAATGTCCCCAGTGAGCATTCTCTTTTTTTTTTTTTTTGAGATGGAGTCTCACTCTGTCGCCCAGGCTGGAGTGCAGTGGTGTGATCTCGGCTCACTGCAAGCTCCGCCTTCCAAGTTCACGCCATTCTCCTGCCTCAGCCTCCTGAGTAGCTGGGACTACAGGCACCTGCCACCAGGCCTGGCTAATTTTTTGTATTTTTAGTAGAGATGTTAGCCAGGATGGTCTCGATCTCCTGACCTCGTGATCCGCTGGCCTCGGCCTCCCAAAGTTCTGGGATTACAGGCATGAGCCACTGCTCCCAGGCCCCAATGAGCACTCTTGAAGCTAAGCTCATGTCACCCACCTCTTTTAAGACATAGATCTTCTGGAGAACCCATTAAAGCTTCTGAAAGCTGCATTTGAAAAGTGAACCTGGGTATCATCTTGTAGTTTTCCATTGCTTTCTTCATCCTCTGCCCTTTTCTTTTTTTCCTTCTTATCCTAGTGTATTAAATAACTATTTTCTTTCTTTGTTTTGTTTGTTTGTTTGTTTTTGAGAAGGAGTTTAACTCTTGTCACCCAGGCTGGAATGCAGTGGTGCGATCTCGGCTCACTGCAACCTCCTCCTCCTATGTTCAAGTGATTTTCCTGCCTCAGCCTCCCTAGTAGCTGGGATTACAGGTGCCCACCACCACACTTGGCTGATTTTTGTATTTTCAGTAGAGACAGGGTTTCGCCATGTTGGTCAGGCTGGTCTTGAACTCCTGACCTCAGGTGATCCACCCGCCTCAGCTTCCCAAAGTGATGGGATTACAGGCGTGAGCCACCATACCTGGCTTTTTTTAGACAGGGCTTCACTCTGTTTGGAGTGCAGTGATGTGATCATAGCTCACTGCAGCCTCAAACTCCTGGGCTCAAGTGATCCTCCTACCTCAGCCTCCCAGGAAGCTGGGACTATAGGTGCCAGCCACCATGCCCAGTTATTTTTTAAAAATTGTTTTTTTGTAGAGATATGGTCTTGCTATGTTGCCCAGGGAAGTCTTGAACTCCTGGCCTCAAGTAATCTTCATGCCTCCACCTCCCAAAGTGCTGGGATTACAAGCATGAGCCACTGCAACTGGCCAAGAACTCTTTTCAAAGTCTTCATAGAGCCTTTCTCTCAAAGGGGACATGGGCATGTGTATAGATCAGTTCCCAGGAACAGCTATAGTTCCCAAGAGAGATACATAACTCCAGTTTACTGGTAAGCCACCTTGACTTAGGTTACAATTGCATGGGAAATACTAAAATGATGGCAACAGCTTCTTTCACAAAGGGAAGATACAGGATAAAATATGATTGTTAAAGATTTAGCTGGATTCATTAAAGACAAAGCCATAATAGGTTTCTAAGAGAGCCTACAGGTTCCTACAGAATGTTTTGAGGCACATCCTCAACCTTTGAGGTGGCAAGTGTAGAGCACTCCTTTTTCTCAATCTCTTTAATTCAATCGGAAATAACATTGACTATTATTTTGTGACAATATGACAAAGCTGATGTTTTCTTGTGCTGATTTTTACTCTTGCATTCATCAGAAATACATTACATAACTACAGTGTGTTAGAATCTTCACTTTCTGCTACAAAGACATAAAAATAAATCAGAAATGAATACTATTGTGAAGGAGTTTCAAAGTAAATTGTTTAAAAATAAAGCAGGCTTTCTTGGAACACTGAGATTTGGTCAAGCACTTTGGCAACTTGATACTGGACTGATAATTATGTTATTTAGCTCACCAGAAGTCTACAACCTGTAGGAACTTCTGTCCTTCCACATTTAAAGTGGGAACAAAATAGAGAGTTGTTGAGTAGTGGATCTCAGGATAAAATTGATCTTATTGAGAAATAAAAAGCACTTTTGCTGTTATTTAATGATAGAAAAGAACATTATCCTCAGCACTTGTGACTATATGGGGCACAGAGGAAGCCCATAGTGTTTTCCAGGAAAGAAAAATCCTTACGCGTGTGGTTGAGAGTTGACACGTTGGCAGACCTTAAGGTAAAAATACAGGAAGGAAAATTAAATCAAAAGAAAAAAGAAAATACTAAATTTATCAGTGGGAAGGCATCTTTCTAGTAGATTAAAAATATTGTGAGGACCAGGAGCAGCGGCTCATGTCTGTAATCCCAGCATTTTGGGAGGCCAGGCAGGCAGATCATGAGGTCAGGAGATCGAGACCATCCTGGCTAACATGGTGAAACCCTGTCTCTACCAAAAATACAAAAAATTAGCCGGGCATGGTGGCGGGTGCCTGTAGTCCCAGCTACTTTGGAGGCTGAGGCAGGAGAATCGCTTGAACCCAGGAGGCAGAGGTTGCAGTGATCTGAGATCTGCCACTGCACGCCAGCCTGGGTGACAGAGCAAGACTCCATCTCCAAAAAAAAAAATGAAAAAAAATTGAATGTGGGCACTCAATTAGATGCAAAAGCCCAAACAGTGGGCAGGAATTATCCATACTATTCATATGTGAGACTCCTGACTTTACATTAGGAAAAGAGATTAAGAGGGAATGAGAAAAGCCTTCAGAGGATTGAGAGTTGGTTTCACTCTTTCCATATGGAGGAAAACTGTTCTCACCCTATTATCTATTACATATTTAATTATCAGTAGAGCATGGACGCCAACCAATTAGAATATTATTTCCTCCCAATGCCTATGTGTCCTGACTACAGCTCTTCCCATTTCTTTATTCTTAATGTGTTTCTTCTTCTTTGCTCTTTTAATCCTCTTCCTCTTTCTCCTCCTCTTTCTTTCATCAAAAATGAATGATGGTCTGGGAGCAGTGGCTCACGCCTGTAATCCCAGCACTTTGGGAGGTAGAGGCAGGCAGATCGCTTGAGCCCAGGAGTTTGAGCCCAGTCTGGACAATATGGTAAAACCTCATCTCTACAAGAAATACAAAAAGTAGCTGCGCATGGTGGCTCAAGCCTGTAGTCCCAGGTCCAGGAGGCTGAGGTGGGAGGATTGCTTGAGCTAGGGAGGCTGACACTGCAGTGAGCCATGACTGTGCCACTGCACTCCAGCCTGGGCAAGACTCTATCTCTTAAAAAGAAGGAAAAGAAGAAGGAGGAGGAGGAGGAGGAGGAGGAGGAGGAGGAGGAGGAGGAGGAGGAGAAGGAGGAGAAGGAAAAGAAGAAGAATGCCTCTACAGGGCCAAGACAGAGGAAAAAAAATTTTCAGCCCATTTTCCCTACCTCAAATTATTTTTATGGTACACAGCCCTACTACTATGCCATAAGGATTTTGTTTCCTTAATGGATTGGCAATACAGCAAAAATATTGATTGAATAATGCTTTTTGCAATGAAAATGGCAATTTGCTAGAGCAACAGAAAAACAAAATCATGTTTTAGCTGGAAAAAAATATATCCAAAGCCAAAATTATCTTGTGGTCTGTCACAGCCAGAAATGTCAAGAGAGGTAAGAGCAACTAGTCATCTCCCAATCTGCAGTGCTGAAGGCAAGAAGGAGAAAATAAATATGGGAGTAGGACAAAGGAAATGAATGAGATCCTCAAGAAACTGGAGCAAAGAGAGCTAAGAGCCACTGTGAACAACCTCTGTCAACCTTTTCAGATGTGCTGCCTTCATCTCTTACCTACTCATTGATCATAAGGAAATACACCACAACACCTTTATAAATTGTTGCTTAACCGCCAATGGCCATAAACAGTGGCATAATGTTAAATTCTGTCCTCTTCTATCTCCATGTCTTTCCCGACAGCCTTCTAAAAATGCTTAGTGAAGACTGGGTTGAAAGGTGAGTGATTGGAAATCTGCTCTCATACTGTCTCATCCAAACTTGTGGTAGATAATCTCAACCCCTATATGTGACTATCTGGAATCTGCAGGAATGGATGCCCTGGGAACAAGCATCTAAAGCTTGAGAGCCTAGGAGTACTCATGCTCTTGGGGGCTAATGATGGTCTTTGGGAGATATTAGTACCTGAAACCATGGAATAAACTTGATGGTGCTTGTCTTGTCAATTTTACTCAAAGATTTGGTAGAGAGAATTATTTTTTATTTTAATGCAAACATGGAGAGAAAGAGTGTGTGTTTGTGTGTGTGTGTGTGTGTGTGTGTGTGAGATTAAAAATCTGCAACAGTTTTAAAGATAAAACAAGAAACTTCTAAAAATGTTATGCCTGCCTCTGCCTGCTTCAAGCTCTTACCTCAGACCTTAACAGGTATTCCGTCACTCTCCTTTGCCACTAGGGAATAATTCAGAAGAAATATGTAAACACTGCTTCCTTAAGAAGGTAATTTCCTTTTTCCCCGCTATACCAGCACTCTGTTGTACCATCCAGCATCCACCTTACCCCAAAATTAATAGGTAGTGAGTCATTGCTGAGTTGTTTTAATTTTGGGGACCAGGAGGCTTGGTGTCTTTTCCAGGATGAACGGGGGAGAGGGACATGAGATAAGGGAGGGAAGTCTGCCTCTGAGAGCGGAGAATAAAAACCCACATCATTCAAGTAAATAAAATTACATCTGCCCTTCTCTGGGAAAAACTTTGGAGGTAGGGGATGGCATTTTCCAATTCTGGGGAATGAACTTAGCTCCTCAAGTTTACAACTTCCTAGAAACCACTGCAGTGAGTTGAAGATGGGGTTGGGGGAGTGATGGGGAGACTTTTATTCCCCTGACTTATCTATTCTTTGTTTTGGTTCCTAACTGGGTCATTGTATTGGCAGGGGGCCTTCAGCTTCAAACTGTCTTTTCACAGTTTCCAGTCATTTTCATTGAAGGGGAAACCTTCCTCTTTAATGAAGGCTCTCAACAACCTGTTATCGGGAAGAAATCTTAGTTAGAAATGGGTCATCCTTAGAAGGGATCTGAAGGAGGGGTGGATGGGAGGAGGGAAGGACTTCCTGAAAGGAGGTCAAATCACGCTGGAAAAAATCAAAATCGCAGTGTTTGTGGAGATGAGTTGTCTCTTAGCATCCTTCTTGGCTCCCTATCACAACTATCATCATGTTAGAGCCAGCCATTGTCACATGGGGGCCAGCAACGCCACCATTTATTTCATCTATTTATACCAGAAACATTTATTAACCACTTGTGTATGTTGACATGCATGCTAGAGATTCAAAGATGAATGGCTTGGTTTTTCAGAAAGCTCATCATCCATAAATAGGTGATTATAGCCAGGCGCAGTGGCTCGCACCTGTAGTCCCAGCACTTTGGGAGGCCAAGGCAGGTGGATCACCTGAGCTCAGGAGTTCAAGACCAGCCTGGCCAACATGGTGAAACCCCATCTCTACTAAAAATACAAAAATTAGCTGGGTATGGTGGCGCATGTCTGTAATCCTAGCTACTCAGGAGGGTGAAGCATGAGAGTTGCCTGAACGTGGGAGGTGGAGGTTGCAGTGAGCCGAGGTTGCGCCACTGCACTCCAACTTGGATGGCAGAGTGAGACTCCATCTCATAAATAAAAATTTTAAAAAGGTAATTATAAAAAGATGAAAAGGTAATAATAGAAGTAGCCTCGGGTTATTATGAGAGCTCTAATAGTGGTCACCAGGCTGAACTGGGTCGGGGGTCAGGGGAAACATGAAAGCTTGAGATGGTGGCTGGGAATGATCTGGCCCCTGTCTGCTTCTTCAGCCTTACCTAATCCCACTTTCCACTATGCTGTGGCTGTACAAACTGCTTATTTTGTTCTTCTCATATGCCACATCCTTTCCTGGTGCAGAGCCTTTACTGCTGCTGTCCCCTCTGCCAGGAGTACTCCTGCTCATGGCTTGACTGCCTCCCTCTCATTCTTTGCATCCAGTGCTGTCCCTTGGGAGAGGCCTTTTCCAACCACCCTAGCTAAAGCACCCTATGTTCATTAGGGTAGGTTAGGCTGTGGTGCACAATGCCTTAAGGACAATGAGGTTCATTTGTCACTCATGGAATAGCCATGGTGGGTGTTCCTGGTTGGCAAGTGACTCTCTTGATGCAAGGATTCAAGGCCCCCTCCTGTGGTCCTGCCTTTTCCTTGGGCTTTCTTGTTGCCGACATCTCACTGGTAAAATGGGGGAGACATGCCCATGTCTATAAAAGTTTGATCTAGAAATGGTGTATGTCACTTCTGCCAACATTCCATTGGGACGAAGATGCAAAAAGAGGCTGGGAAATGTAGTCCAGCGATGTGCCAAGGAAAAGGGCAAGGTGACATTTGTGCATTGTGTGAATTCCCTCATACATCCCAGTAATCCACACAACATCCTCCATTTATTGTCTTTACGGCACTTATTACACACCTGCCATCACCTTGTTTACTGATGTACACTATTGTTAGGTTGGCTCCCTCCACCAGAGTCAGTTCTGAGCAGACAGTGATCTTGCCTGTTTAGTTCATGTTATATCCCTTCTCTTAGCAGAGTATTTGATACCCAGGACAGTGAGCAAAAAATTGTTTACTGAATTAGCAAATGGATGAATGAGCAGAATCTTAAAGATCAACATGACTTTGGGAGGCCGATGTGGACAGATCATGAGGTCAAGAGATTGAGATCATTCTGGCCAGCATGGTGAAACCCCATCTCTACTAAAAATACAAAAATTAGCCAGTGTGGTGGTGCGTGCCTGTAGTCCCAGCTACTCAGGAGGCTGAGGCAGGAGAATCACTTGAACCCGGGAGGCGGAGACTGAAGTGAGCTGAGTTCCCGTTGCTGCACTCCAGCTTTGCAACAGAGCAAGACTCCATCTTAAAAAAAAAAAAAAAAAAAAAAAAACGAGAGAGGAAAGTGGGAGAAATGCTTCTGAGTGTGTGTGTGTGTGTGTGTGTGTGTAGAAGGTTCTTCCAGGCAGAGGGGACAGTTTTAGCAATGGCATGGAAGTAGGAAATAGCACAATGTGTGCAGAGAATTACCAGCACTGGATAATAATATATGAGTCAAGGAGCAGCTGCAGATAGTGCCAGAGATCTAGGAAGAAAATACCTTGTGCTCTACCATTCTTAAAGACTTTTAATACTGAACATTAGTTTTATAATTTTCATCGTTCATGAGCCTCAAGAGGTTCCTTTTTTCTACAATATGCTCCAAAGGCCTTCCATGGTTTCATCCAACTGTATTCCTCCAACCCCACTTCTCACTGTTCTTGTATCTTCCTATATTCCCCATGTGAATTTCCATCGCCTTTTCCTTGTTACTCCCCTGGTGCTATTCTCTCACCTGGTATATCATCCTTATTTTCCCCAAGGTGTTACTTGTGTTCTAGTTAAACTTTATATTTTCTTTAATCACTGTAGCCTGCAGTTCTCTCTCCTTTCTCTGAATTTCTTTTTTTTTTTTTTTTTTTTTTTGAGACCCAGTCTTGCTCAGTCGCCCAGGCTGGAGTGCAGTGGCGCGATCTCGGCTTATTGCAAGCTCTGTCTCCCGGGTTCACGCCATTCTCCTGCCTCAGCCTCCCAAGTAGCTGGGACTACAGACGCCCACCACTACGCCCGGCTAATTTTTATTTTTATTTTTAGTAGAGACGGGGTTTCGCCATGTTAGCCAGGATGGTCTCGATCTCCTGACCTCGTGATCCACCCATCTCGGCCTCCCAAAGTGCTGGGATTACAGGCGTAAGCCACCGCGCCCAGCCTGACTTTCTTTTATTTAGTATTTAATTAGCTATAAAGTATATAGGAAGTCTCCCCTATGTTATAGTTTAATTACATGTGTGGTAGTCTTGTCTCACTGACACTACATATATATTTTAGAGAGAGAGTCTTCCTCTGTTGCTCAGGTTGGGTGTGACCATGGTTCACTGCAGCCCTGAACTCCTGGATAGCGATCCTGACACCTGAGCCTCTTCAGTAGCTGGGACTACAGGCACACCACCACACCTGGCTAATTAAAAAAAATTTTGTAGACAAGGAGTCTCACTATGTTACCCAGGTTGGTCTCAAACTACTGGACTCAAACAATCCTCCCACCTTGGCCTCTCAAAATGCTGGGATTACAGGCGTGAGCCATTGTATCTGACCATCACTGATGATGCTTTTATGTCCTGGGATACAGGGACTATGTCTTAGACTTCTGATCTGGCATCATCTATTCATTTATACTATACAAAATGTACTGTGCATCTCACAGCCCCACACCAGAGATACAACACATTCTGTCACCCACAGTGTTTCCAACAGTGACAAATAATGGAGATGCAAAGTTGCATAAGACCAAGTCCTTATTCTTGAGACACACACAGCCTTATGGCAGAGACAGGTAATTGCAGGGCCAGGAGTAGGGATCGATTTCCTTCTAATCAACATTTAGGGAGTATGTGCCAGTTGTAGAAAGGGTCCAGTGGACCATGTTGTCACCTGTCACTGCTGTCAGTCTCTCCTCTAATCCCTTGGGTAGAAAGAGAGCTGTTACAAATTCTAGCTAATGACTCCATTCACATTGCCAGAGTGTTGTTTTAAAGCTTTCAAAGGAAACTAAAATTTCAGTTAGTTCAGGGAAAAGGGCATTACTACCAAATGTTACATCTGTTGGTTTATGATCAGGAAGATAAACCCCGCAGTTCACTTGGGTTTTATTGGAGCCGCAGGAAGCAAGCTGTTGGCTATCAGTAAGCATTAACCCCTGGCTGGGGTGAGATGATGACCTAAGGACCGTTTTTGGTCCTGCTGAATTTTTAGAGGCAGCCTGTGCTCTGAAAGGAGGTAAAATGGGCAGTGGTGGCACTCTCTTTTTTCCTCTTCCCCAGTCTCGTTTTCCAATGCTGTTATCAGGGCCAGTTGTGACATGTTATGCTTTCTAAAGGGGAGAGGGAGAAGCTCAGGTGGTGGGAATACCTCGGGGAGGTCTGTAGCAGGATGAGAAGGTCTGTTTTCCTCAGTAAAGTCATCTTCTATTCCTTATTCAATGTCACTTTGGGCATCCAACATTTCTTTTGTACTGTTTATCTATATATATGCCCTCTCTTCTGACTTTATATTCTCTCCTTGAAGGAAAATGCAGCTGGACAATCACAGTGAACTATGGGGCAAGAACAACACACACATATCTGAATCTAGTGCATTTATCTATTCAGTTATTTGCAAGAGTGAGAAACAGGAGGAGGATGGGCGAGTGAACTCCACCTTCATATTTTTTAGAAATTTCTCTCTCCTGTACCGGACCTTTGACAAACAAAAATATCCCTATCCCTTCACACTTTTACCTCTTGACCTTACCCAATCCATTTTCCAGTGGGCTCACAGGGATGGCTAGAGGGAGAAGGGAGAAATTCAGTGGCCTAGATAATTCCTGAGTTGGATATTTAGAGCTAAACTTCTCAGCCAGCTCTCTTGGCATTTCTTGTGTACCCTCTTCCTTTTATCATCCCTCATTCACCCATCTTGTCTATGCCCCACCATTCCAATATTATTGGCTTAGTGCCAATCCAAGACTGAGGTCTCTCAACCTGTAACCTCAGGCCCTTCATTCCACACATTTAGCAAGGGCAGCTGGTGCTCACTAAGTAATCCAGGAGCTCCCATATATTCCCAGGCCCCTTTGGAGTAGATTGGGCCACATGACTATTTCTGACCAATAGTGTCCTAGTCGCTTCAGAATGCTGTAACAAAATACCTCAGAGCGGATGATTTATAACCAATAGATATGTATTGCTCACAGTTCCAGGGGCTGGGAAGTCCAAGATCAAGTTACCAGGAGATTCATTGTCTGGTGAGAACTCATTCTTTGGGAATGGCACTTTTTTTTTTTTTTTTTTTTTTAGATGGAGTCTCACTTTGTCACCCAGGCTGGAGTGCAGTGGTGCAATCTTGGCTCACTGCAAACTCCACCTCCCAGGTTCACGCCATTCTCCTGCCTCAGCCTTCTGAGTAGCTGGGACTACAGGCGCCTGCCACCACGCCCAGTTAATTTTTTTTTTTTTTTGTATTTTTAGTAGAGACGGGGTTTCACTGTGTTAGCCAGGATGGTCTCGATCTCCTGACCTCGTGATCTGCCCTCCTTGGCCTCCCAGAGTCGTGGGATCACAGGCGTGAGCCACCTTGCCCTGCCATGAAGGGCACCTTCTATGTGTTCCCACATGGTTGAAAGACAAACAAGACCCCATGGATCTCTGTATAAGAGCATTAGTCCCACTTATGAAAGTGGCGCCCTCATGACATAATCAGCTCCCAAAGCCCCTACCTTTAATACTATCACACTGGGGATTAAGTTGCCACATGTGAATTTTGAGGGGAAATAAACATTGAGACCACAGCAAATGGCCTGGGAACAGAAATGATAGGTGAAACTTCTGGAATAAGGCCACTAGGAGCCTGATGTCTCTTCTATTCCTCTCTTTCACTGGAGGACACATACTCCAGATGTTGTAGCATCAAGAGGAAATTACATCAGATTTTACATAAGCAAGAAATAAACCTTTATTATATTCAGTCTCTGATATATGGGTATTTGTCTGTTGCTGCAGTTAGCTTTAATTATTTGAATAAACCTCATACCTCAAAGCAGCATTCCCAGACCTTATGTCTTTCATAGCTTATTTTAAAATACTATTTTTTGGAAGCACATTTAAAGGACTTTAAAAGCTTAAAACCAGTCATCAATAATTACTACACAGCTACAGCAGCAGCACAATTATGCCATATAGCATTTACAAATGCATCTACAGTCACTGGACTTTCCTTTGAATGCCCTTCACCATAGTTCTTGTTTGAAAAGGGCTATCTTATATTTGGTCGGGTTGTCCTATAGAGGTATGGGGAATGTTTTGTATAATTCAGTAAACATGCAATTTTTAAAATTTGCAGCCATTTCTGAAAGGCTCTATGCTATGTTGCATGACCTGCTCAGTTCAATATTTCTCCCACATGCATTGCTACAATGGCATATTTTTTGGTTAAAGCACACTTTAGTGATAAATAAAGATCAAACACGTGGCAATGTTTGTGGTGTATTCGTATGCCACTAACCTGTAGTGTGAAGTCCATGTGCATCACATCAGGACCTTATTCCAATCCTTCCTGAACGTTTCAGTCTCACAACTGTCATGCTCAGACCCATGACTGTCTCTGAAACCTTAATTTCCATTGCTACTACTTTCCCTCACATCTTTGCTCATGTTGTCCTCTCTGGCATTAACACCCTCCTTCTTTTGTCCTTTTACATTTCCTATTCTCTCTCTTTTTCTCTCCAAGAGGCCAATTTCTACCTATATTTTAGGATCCAGCTCAAGCATCACCTCCTCCACAAAGATTTTTCTAACCCCCTCATCAGCTCCCAGAGCATCCTGTGCTTATTTCTAGCACAGCAAGTGTCCAAGTACAATTCAATGGGTTTAGTATATTTATGAATATATGCAACCATCACCACAGTCACTTTCAGACCATTTTTATCACCTCAGAAAGAAACCCCTACACTTTAGCCATCATTCACCTTGTACTCCCACTCCTTCCCACTAACCCTTAGGAATTACAAATCTACCTCCTATCTCTAGAGATTTGCTGCACGTTTCATGTAAATGAAATCACATAATATTATGAATGGCTTCTTTCACTTAACATAATGTTTTCCAGATTCATCCATGTTGTAGCATCTATCAACATTTCATTCCTTTTTATTGCTGAATAATATCTAATTGTACAGATATACCAGTTTGTTTATCCATTCAAAGATTTTACTTTTTGGCTATTATGCGTAATGCTGCCATGCATATTTATGTGCAAGTTTTTGTGCTTACATATGTTTTCAGTTCTCTTGGATATATCAAGGAGGAGTTTCTCATCCATATAGTAACTCTATGTTTGACCATTTGAAGAACTATTACCCTGCTTTCCAAAGTGCCTGGACTATTAGTAGTGTATGAGAGTTCAGTTTTTCCACAGTATTTTTACTCCTTGTTACTATCTGACTAATGATTTTAGCCATCTTAACGAGTGTGAAGGGTATCTCATTGTGGCTTTGATTTGCTTTTTCTGATGACTAATGATGTTGAGCATTTTTCATGAGCTTATTGGCCATTTGTATACCTTCTCTGGAGAAATGTTTATCCAGATACTTTGAACATTTTAAAATTGGGTTTTCTTTTCATGATTGAGTTGTAAGAGTTCTTTTAAAAAATTCTGTATGTCTCTCATGAGATATATTATTTATAAATATTTTCTCTTATTCTGTATATTGTCTTTTTATTTTCTTGATGGTGTCCTATTAAACACAAAAAATTGCATTTTTATGAAATAATATTTATCTTTGTATTTTTCTTTATTAACCTTTATTTTAGGTTTGGGGGTATATGTGAAGGTTTGTTACATAAGGGAACGCATGTCACAGGGGTTTGTTGTACAGATCATCTCATCACCCAAGTATTAAGCCGAGTACCTAATAGTTATCCTTTCTGCTCTTCTCTCTCCTCTCATGCTTCACCATCTAGTAGACCCATGTCTGTTGTTCCCTTCTTTGTGTTCATGTATTCTTATCATTTAGCTCCCACTTATAAGTGAGAACAGGTGGTATTTGGTTTTCTGTTCTTGTGTTAGTTTGCTTAGGATAATGGCCTCCAGCTCCACCTATGTTCCTGCAAAAGACATGATTTCATTCTTTTTTTATGGCTGCATAGTATTCCATGATGTATATGCACCACATTTTCTTTATCCAGTCTGTCATTGATGGGCATTTAGGTTGATTCCATGTCTTTGCTATTGTGAATAGTGCTACAGTTAACATTCATGTGCATGTATCTTTATGATAGAATGATTTATATTCCTCTGAGCATATAATCAGTAATGGGATTGCTGGATTGAATGTTAGTTCTGCTTCTAGCTCTTTGAGGAATAGCCTTATTGCTTTCCACAACAGTTGAACTAATTTACACCCTCACCAACAGTGTATAAATATTCCTTTTCTCCACAACTCTGCCAGCATCTGTTATTTTTTTGACTTTTTAGTAATAGTTATTCTGACTGGTGTGAGATGGTATCTCATTGTAGTTTTGATGTTCACTTCTCTAATGATCAGTGATATTGAACTTTTTCATATGCTTGTTAGCTGCATGTATGTCTTCTTTTGAAAAGTGTTGGTTCATGTTCTTTGCCCACTTTTTAATAGGGTTGTTTGTTTTTCTCTTGTAATTTTTTTTAAGTTTCTTACAGATGCTAGATAAACCTTTGTCAGATACATAGTTTATAACTTTTTCTCCCATTCTATAGGTTGTCTTTTTACTCTGTTGATAGTCTCCTTTGCTGTGTAGAAGCTCTTAAGTTTAATTAGATTCCATTTGTCAACTTTTGCTTTTGTTCAGATTGTTTTTGGTGTCTTTGTCATGAAATCTTTGCCCATTCCTGTGTCCAGGATGGTATTGCCTAAGTTGTCTTCCAGGGTTTTTATAGTTTTTGGTTTTACATTTAAGTCTTTAATCCATCTCGAGTTGATTTTTATATATGGTGTAAAGAAGGGGTCCAGCTCCAATCTTCTGCATATGGCTAGCTTGTTATCCCAACACCATTTATTGAAAAAGGAGTCCTTTCCCCATTGCTTTTTTGTTGTTGTTGTTAACTTTGTCGAAGATCAGACAGTCATAGGTGTGAAGCCTTATTTCTGGACTCTCTATTCTGTTCCATTGGTCTATTTGATTGTTTTTGTACCAGTACTATGCTGTTTTGGTTACTGTAGCCCTGTAGTATACTTTGAAGTTGGGTAATGTGATGCCTCCAGCTTTTTGCTTAGGATTGCCTTGGCTATTTTTGCTCTTTTTTGGGTTCCATATGAATTTTACAATAGGCTTTTCTAGTTCTGTGAAGAATGTCATTGGTAGTTTGATAGGAATAGCATTGAAGTTGTGAATTGCTTTCAGCAGTATATCGCCCTTTTAATGGTATTGATTCTTCCTATCTATGATCATGGGATGTTTTCCATTTGCTTGTGTCTTCTCTGATTTCTTTCCATAGTGTTTTGTAATTCTCATTGTAAAGATATTTCACCTCCCTGGTTAGATGTATTCCTAGGTATTTTATTCTTTTTGTGGCAATTGTGAATGAGATTGCCTTCCTAATCTGGCTCTTGACTTGGCTGTTGTTGGTGTATAGGAAAGCTAGTGATCTTTGTACGTTGATTTTGTATTCTGAAACTTTGCTGAAGTTGTTTACCAGCTGAAGGAGCCTTTGGGTCAAGGCTATGGGGTATTTTTTCTTTTGTTGCTTGTACCATTGGTGTCATATATGAGAATCCACGATTCCCATCTAAGAATTCAAAGTCATGAAGATGTACTACTATGTTTTCTTCTAAGAGTTTTACTATATTCGTTCTTAAAATTAGGTTTTATATCTATTTTGAACTAATTTTTGTATATAGTGTGAGGTAGGGATCTGACTTCATTCTTTTCTATATGGATATTCTATTGTACCACTACCAGTTGTCAAAAAATGATTTTTTTCCTTAGTGAAGTGTCTTGGTACCCTTGTTGAAAATCAGTCGACCATAAGCATGAGAGTTTAATTCTATGCTCTCAATTCCATGATTCATGTGATATACATACAATCCATATGTCTATTCTTTTGCCAGTACCACTTTGTCTTGATTACTGTTGCTTTGTAGTAAGTTTTGAAATCAGGGACTATGAGTTTTCCAATTTTGTTCTTCTTTTTCAAGATTGTTTTGGCTATTCCTGGTCACTTGCAATTCCATATGTATTTTAGAATCAGCTTGTCAATTTTTACAAAGAAGCCAGCTGGGATTCTGATAGAGATTGCATTAAATATGTAGCTCAATTTTGGGAGTATTGCCATCTTAAAAATATTATATCTTCCTATCCATGAACATGTGGTATGTTTTATTTATTTAGATCTTCTTTAATTTCTTTCAACAATGTTTCATAACTTTTAGTGTATGGGTTTTGTGCTTCTTGTGTTAAAAATTTTCCTAAGTAGTTTATTTTTACACCATTATAAATGGAATCATTTTCTTAATTTTATTTTCAGGTTGCTCACTGCAAGTGTATAGAAATACAATTGATTTTTGTATATTTATTTTGCATCCAGAAAACTAGCTGAATTTATTAGTTCTTATAGTGTTTCAATGTATTACAGAACATGCTCTATGTCAAGATCATGTCATCTGTGAATAGAGATAATTTTAATTTTTCCTTTCTGATTTGGATGAATTTTATTTTATTTTTTTTCTTGCTTAATTGACCTAGCTAGAACTTCTAGTACAATGTTGATTGGAAGTGGCAAGAATGAACATTCTTAATGTGTTTCTGATTTTAGGGGGAAAGCATCCAGTCTTTCACCATTAAATATAATGTCAGCTATTCATTTTTCATGAGTGCCCTCTATCAGGTTAAGAAAGTTTCCTTCTATTTCTATTTGTGTTTTTCAAGCTACCATTTTTAGTTTAATTCCACTGTGGTATGAGAGCATACATTGGATGATTTCTATTATTTTAAATTTGTTAAGATATGTTTTATGGCCCTGAATGTGGACTATCTTGGAGAATGTTCTATGTGAACTTCAGAAGAATGTGTATTGTGGCCTTGTTGGAGGAAATGGTCTATACATGTCAATTATATTCAATTCATTCATTGTAGTGATGTGTTCAACTATGTCCTTACTAATTTTCTGCCTGATAGATCTGTCCATTTCTGATAGATGGGTTTAGAAGACTCCAACTCTGCTGGTGGATTCAACTACTTCTCCTTGCAATTCTATCAGTTTTTGTTCCATGTGTTTTGCCTCTCTGTTGTTAGGTGCATACACATTAAGAATTTTTATGTCTTCTGGGGAAATTGGCCCCTTTATTATTACATAATGCTCCTCTGTGTTCCTCATAATTTTCCTTACTTGGATCTGTCTGAAATTAGTATATCCTACTCTATCTTTCTTATAATTAATGTTAGTATAATTTTCTCTATCCTGTTACTTTTCATCTGTATGTGTCTTTGTATTTAAGGTGGGTTTCTTGCAGGCAACATATAGTTGGGTCTGGTTTTTTGCTCTCATCTGACAACCTTGGTTTTCTAAAGGGTGCATTTAGACCATTGATATTTAAAGTGATTATTGATATAGTTAGATTAATATCTGCCATATTTGTTACAGTTTTTTATTTGTTCCCCTTATTCCTTTTCCTAGTTTCATCTTCACTCTTTTTCTACCTTTTGTAGTTGAGCATTTTATACAATTCTATTTTTTCTCATTTCTTAGCATATATATTATACTTCTTTTACTTTTTAAAGTGAGTATCCAAGAGTTTCCAATATACATTTACAACTAATCAAATTCCACTTTTGAGTAACATTATGCTGATTCACATGTAAAGCATACCTCATAATAAGAAAATATTCCCAATTCCTCCCTTCCATTACTTGTGTCATTTCTGTCATTCATTTCACTTATACATAAGCTATAACCATCAAATACATTGCTGCTAATATTATTTTGCACAAACTGTCATCTGTTAGATAAATTAAATTAAGCAAAATAAAAGCTTCTATTTTATCTTCACTTATTTCTTTTCCAGTGCTCTTCTTTTCTTTATGTAGATCCAAGTGTCTAACTTACACCATTTTCCTTCTCTCTGAAGGACTTTTTTTTTTTTTTTTTTTTTTTTTTTTAACGTTTCTTTCAAGGCAGTTTTACTGGCAACACATTCCCTCAAATTTGTTTGTCTGAGAGTCTTTTTTTCTCCTTTACTTGTGAAGTATCATTTTGCAGGATACATATTTCTAGGTTTGTGGATTTTTTTTCTCTCAATACTTTCAATATTTCACTCCACTCTCTTCTTGCTTGCATAATTTCTGAAGCTCCATAAGATTTAATTCTCATCTTTGCTACACTGTAGGTAGGGTGTCTCTCCCCTCCCCTGGGCATCTTTCAAGATTCTTTTTTCTCTTTGATTCTCTGAAGTTTGAAAATAATATGCCTAGATGCAGTATTTTGGGCATTTGTCCTGAGCATTATGGATCTGCAGTTTGGCATCTGACATTAATTTCGGGAAAATTATCAGTCATGATTGCTTCAATTATTTCTTCTGTTCCTTTTTCTCTTTGTTTTCCTTCTGATAGTTCCATTATGTTACACCTTTGGTAGTTGTATCACAGTTCTTGAATATTCTGTTCTTTTCTTTAATCAGTCTTTTTTCTCTTTGCTTTTCAGTTTTGGAAGTTTTTACCAACATATCCTCAAGCTCACAGAGTCTTTCTTCAGCTGTTCCAAATCTAATAAAATGTCTACCTTCATTTCTGTTTCAGTATTTTTGACCTCTAGCATTAAAAAAAATAATAATTCTTTCTTAGAATTTCCATCTCTGCTTATAGTACTCATCAGTTCTTACATGTTATCTACTTTTTCCATAAGAGGCTTTAGCATATTAGTCATAGTGTTTATTAATTCCCAGTCTGATAAATCCAACATCCCTTCTATATCTGACTCTGGTTCAAATGCTTGCTCTGTCTCATAAACCAAGTTTTTTGCCTTTTAGTATGCCTTGTAACTTTTGTTCCAAGTTGAACATGATGTATGAGCTAAAAGGAACTTTAGTAAATAGGCCTTCAATGATGTGGTGGTAAGCGGTAGGGGCTGAGGGAATAGGAAGTGTTTTAGAGTCCTGTGATTTGGTCTCAGACCTTTGGTGAGCCTATGCCAGTGAGCTGTGAATTTCACAAGTGCTTTTCAGTTTCCTCCACTCCTCCTTCCTCTGAGACAGGACAGGATGTCAACAGTGGGTATTTCCTTTCCCCCACACAGGCGGTTTCAGAGGGCTGGAGTTCAGTTTCCCCTTCCCCCAGGTCATTTGGGTTCTGACAAAATCCTAGCAGATTAGACTCTGGTAAAATAGTTTCTCTTGAGGGCAGGTCTTGTTAAGAACAGAATTCTCTGGTGTATTTCAAAGTGATGGTTTTATCCTCCCCCTGCTGGAAGTACAAGGGGATTTTTCTCCAATATTCACGGTCAGAACCTGGTAGAGCTCCTGAGGGTAAAATTCACAAAAGTGTCAGGGCCACTTTATGACAAGGCTCCCCAGAGGAGTTGTGATTTTTGTTTGTTTGTTTTGAGATGGAGTTTTGCTCTTGTTGCCCAGGCTGGAGTGCAATGGTGCGATCTCAGCTTACTGCAACCTCCACCTCCCAGGTTCAAGCGATTGTCCTGCCTCAGCCTCCGAGTAGCTGGGATTACAGGCATGTGCCACCACACCTGATTAATTTTGTATTTTTAGTAGAGATGGGGTTTCCCCATGTTGGTCAGGCTGGTCTCGAACTCCCGACCTCAGGTGATCTGCCCAGCTCAGCCTCCCAAAGTGCTGGGATTACAGGTGTGAGCCACCGTGCCCATCATTTTTTATTTTTTAACTATCAGACTTGTCCACACTGAGCCTCTAGCAATTGTTTGGGTTTTCCTAACCCATTACTGGCTTCTGTGGAGGTTTCTCATTTTGAGTTTCTCCTCCACTAAGTTTTGATTCCCTGCATCCACCTGTCTTTCTCTCCAATTTTGAGGACAGTAATTTTCCCTGAGACCTCACTTCTCTGACAGATCTAAGAAGACTTGTTGATTTTTTTCAGTTTGTTCAGCCTTTTACCTGTTTATAACAGAGTGATGACTTTAAAACTCTTTTCATGCTGGGCCAGAAATCAGAAGTTCTGATGAGTGTTTTTTATGGTCAAAAAGTGTTGGATTTTGTCTAATTTTTTTTCTGAAATTGTTGGGATAATCATGTGATTTGGGTTTTTTATTCTTTTGGTATGGTACATTGATTTTTGGATGTGAAAACAAACCTCTCATTCCTGGGATAAATTCTTCTCTGTTGTCATGTATAACTCTTTTTATATGTTACTGTGTTTGTTTTGCTAGTGTTTAGTTGAGGATTTTTTAGTCCATAGTCATAAGAAATACTGGTCTGTAGTTTTTTTTCTTTTTTCTTTGTGATGTCTTTGTCTGGCTTCAGTATCAGGGTAATATTGCCCTCATAGAATGAGTAGGGAAGTGTTCCTTCCTCTTATTTTGGGGAGGTGTTAATAAAAATTTGGTATTAATTCTTCTTTAAATATTAATAGAATGCACCAGTGAAGACATCTGGGTCTGGACTTTTCTTTGTGGTTATTGTTTTGATTACAAATTCAGATCACTTTACTTGTTTTAAGTCTGTTCAGATTATCTGTTTCTTCTTGAGTCAGTGTTGATAATTAGTGTCTTTCTAGGAATTTGTCCATTTTATCTAAATTATAAAATATATTATGGTACAATTTGTTTATAGTAATCCTTTCTCATCTTTTTTATTTTTCGCAGTGTTGGTGGTAATGTCCACTCTTTCAATTCAGATTCTGTCTTCTCTCATTCTTTTTTGGTCAGTCTAACTACATACTTGTCAATTCTGTTTGTGCTGTCAAATATCCAGATTTTGCTTCATTGATTTTCTCTATAGTTTTTCTGTTCCTGTTTCATCAATTCCTGCTCTATTTGCTCTTATTTTCTCCCTTCTGCTGGCTTTAGGTTTTGTTTGTTCTTTTCTTCTTTTTCTAGTGTCTTAAGGCGGAAGGTTAAGTTACTGACTCTAACCAATGCTGGCAGTGGTACATGCCTATATTAAAGTGATATATGTCTACATTAAAATGGTATATGCCTAAGTTTTGATATGTTGTGTCTTCATTTTCATTTGTCTAAAGGTATTTTCTTTCTTTTCTTTTTTATAGGAGAAAAGGCCTACATGTTTATTTAAAATGTGCACAAGGCAGCCTTCAGAGTAAGGTCCAAACCCCTAATGAGATACAGAAGCTTATATACCATCTTGAGGTTATAGAAACTACACAGTCTTGGCCGGGCGCGGTGGCTCAAGCCTGTAATCCCAGCACTTTGGGAGGCCGAGACGGGTGGATCACGAGGTCAGGAGATCGAGACCATCCTGGCCAACACGGTGAAACCCCGTCTCTACTAAAAAATACAAAAAACTAGCCGGGCGAGGTGGCGGGCGCCTGTAGTCCCAGCTACTCGGGAGGCTGAGGCAGGAGAATGGTGTAAACCCAGGAGGTAGAGCTTGCAGTGAGCTGAGATCTGGCCACTGCACCCCAGCCTGGGCGACAGAGCGAGACTCCATCTCAAAAAAAAAAAAAAAGAAACTACACAGTCTCAGAGCATGGGCAAAAACAGATTATGTTGGTAAATCTGGTTTTATTGGCAAGACAAGTTATAAGAGGGACAAAGGAAGAGGCTTGGCTAGCACAGGGGGTCTTGTTATGTAGATGAAGCCTCAGAGGCAGTAGCCCTTAGAGACAATAGATGGTAAATGTTTCTTTTCAGACTTTCAAAGGTGTCAGTCTCTCCTAGATTCAGGAAAGGCCTGGAAAGGGAAGACCTGGATGCATTAATGGAGATTCTCTACAGATGCAAATTTCTCCTCAAAAGTCAGCTTTGCAGGGCTATTTCAATCAGCTGGCCCTGTAGCAACTATTCAAAAATATATCAAAAAAATATTTTCAGGTAAAATATTTTGATTTCCTTCAGTCCTCACTTTGAAACTTAAAAAAAAAGTTTCATATATTAAAAGCCAGCTTGTTAGCTTTGGAGAGATTTGGCTTAGAGGTTATTAGATAGAGACAGACAAAGAAGTGGAAAGATAAATTGGGACCGACAGAAAAGAACACGTTAAAATATATAATACCGTATCTCTTTAGTCAGTCTCTTAGCCCTGAGAAGACAGCAGTTCAATTAAACAGCTATGTGCCTCTCCGGAATTTAGCATTGCTGATGGGCTAGGACACTATATATGATGCAAGAAAACACATCTCCTATAGGTATTGTCTAATTTACCTTTTGATTTCTTCTTTCATCTTTAGGTCATTTAGGAATGTGTTTTTTATTTTCCATGTATCTGGGAATGTTCAGTTTGCCTTCTGTTATTGAATTCTAGTTTCATTCCATTGCAGTTGAAGTAGATACTTCGTATATTTCAGCATTTTTAAATTGTTGAGACTTATGTAAATCAAAACTAAAATTCTAACCCCTATACAACTAAATGGACCCCTCTTCTATGGTAAGGGCATTCCAAAGTTAACCTGAAAAACTAGTTCAGGTCATGATGGGAAGGAGTCAAACATGCCTGGTTAAATCCTCCTCCCTTTGGAATGCAGGCACAGCTGACCAGCATTAACATTAAAACAGACCTTAAGACTGACAAAACAAACTCTCTGTAGCAATAAGATACCAGCATGACAGATAGCAGGCCCTAAAAGAAATCAAAGTATGTTACCCCAAAATGTGTTTCTGAGATATATTTTGAGGTGGCCTTGCAAAGCTGTCTCTTGTGGGGAAAATCTACATCTACAGAGACTCTCCCTCCCTTTCCAGGTCTTTTTCCTGATCCAAGAGAGAATTAACTAAGAGTCCAGCATCTTCTTAAGTCTGATAAGAAACATTTACAGTCTATTCTCTCTGAATCCTGCTTCCTGGAGACCTCATTTGCATAATAAGAATATTGGTCTCCATTAACCCCTTCTATTAACCCGGACACCCCCTTCTATTGATTCTAGGTCTTTAGAGAAACTCTTCCAACCAATTGCCAATCAGAAAATCTTTTGAATCTACCTATGACCTGGAAGCCTCACTTTGAGTTGTCCTGTCTTTCTGGACTGAATCAATGTATATCTTATACATACTGATTGATGCCTTATTTCGCCTCAAAATGTATAAATCCAAGCTGTAGCTGACCACCTTGGGCACATGCTCTCAGGATCTCGTGGGGCTGTGTCATAGCCCATTGGTCACTCATATTTGGCTCAGAATAAATCTCTTCAAATATCTTGCAGAGTTTGATTCTTTTTGTTGACACTTGTTTTGTAACCTATGATACGGTATACTGTGGAATGTTCTATATGCACTTGAGATAAATGTGTTTTCTGCTGTTTTTGTGTGGAGAATTCTGCATAAGTCTGTTGGGTCTAGTTGGTTATGGTGTTGTTCAAGTGTTTTATCCCCTTATTGATCTTCTATTCATTATTGAAAGTGGAGTATTGATGTTTCCACCTATTACTGTAGAATTGTGCCTTTCTCCCTTTAATTCTCTGTTTACTTGATATATATTGGAGCTCTGGTATGAGGTACAAATATGTTTATAATTATGACATCTTCATGATGGATTGACCCATTTACCAATGTATAATATTCTTTTGTCTCCTGTAACATATCTGACTTAAAGTCTATTTTGTCTGACATTAGTATAGCCAGCTCAACTCTCTTTTGGTTATTATTTACTTAGAATATCTTTTTCTAGTCCCCACTTTCAATCTGTTTGTATCTTTGGATTTAAAGTGTATTTCCCATAAATTGCATGTAGCAAATCTTGTAACTTTTATTCTGTTTGATAATCTCTGCCTTTGAGTTGAATTGTTTGCTTCATTCCCATTAGATACTATCTTTCCTTTTACTTTTTAGTTTCTATATTTTGCATATCTTTTCTTGTTTCTCTATTCCTCTTTTACTGCTTTCTTTTGTATTAAATGAGTATTTTCTAGTGTAACATTTTAATGCCTCTAATGATTGTTTTCACTATATTTTTGAGTTATTTCCTTGAGGTTGCCATAGGGCTTACATATACACCTTAACTTATCAGAATCAGCTTCAGATTTATACTAACTTAATTCCAGTGAGATATAGATATATCACTCTTTCACAGCTCTATTCCCTTTCCCCACTTTTTATGATATTATTATTATACATATTACATCTATAAATGTTATAAACCAAGCAATACATTGTTATCATGATTACTTTATATAATGTTATGTCTTTTAAACTAAGCTAATAAAAGACAGCAATTATATAGCTATAGCTTTTTTAATATTAGCCGTCTTATTTATCATTTCTGATTCTCTTCATTTGTTCTTGTGGAGTCAAGCTACCATCTGGAGTCATTTCCTTAGCCCAGTACAGCTTTGCTCCCACCCACATTCTTATTGCTGTTATTGGCAAAGATATTACATTTCTATATGTTTTGAGACCAATGATACATTATATTCATATTGTTTTACACAATTGCTTTTAAAATCAGTAGAGAGAAGAAAGGAGAAGACATTTGCATTTATAGTCTTTTTATAGTTACATAATTACCTTTACCAATGTTCTTTGTCTTTTTGTGTGGATTCACATTACTATCTGGGGTCACTTGCTTTCAGCCTGAAGAATTTTCTTTAGTGCTTTTTTCTTTGGTGTTAAATACATACTATACTTCCTTTAGTAGTCTATGTCCTAGAAAAAAAAAAAAAAATCTCTCAGCATTTGTTTATCTGGGAATTTATATTCCACATTCATTTTTGAAAGAGAACTTTGCTGGATATAGGATACTTGGTTGCTTACATTTTTCTTTGGGCACTTGAATATATTATGTCCCTACCTTCTGGTCTCCATTATTTCTGATAAGAAGTCAGCTATTAATCTTATTGGAGTTCCCTTGTGAATGACAAGTCATTTTTCTCTTGCTGCTTTCAAGATTTTCTCCTTGTCTTTGGCTTTCAGAATGTTTACTATAATGTGTCTCTTTGTAGTTCCATTTGCATTTATTCTATTTAGTTCATCAAGCTACCTGGGTGTATAAATTAATGTTTTTCAATAAATTTGGGGTATTTAAGGCCATTATTTCTTCAGATGTTTTTCTTCTCTTTCTTCCCCCAACTATAGTCTTACATGTATGCTGGTGTACTTCATGGCATCCCACCTTTCCTGAAGGTTCTGTTCATTTTTCTTCAATTTTTCCCTCTCTGTGCTATCACTCTATCTCCAAGTTTGCTAAATCCTTCTTTTGAGAGTTCAAATCTACTATTGAGCCCTCCTAGTGAATTTTTCATCTCAGTATAGTTGACACCTGAATGACATATGTGAATTTTTTTAAATAAATATTTTGGAAAATTTTTTGGAAATTTGTGACAATTTCAAAACTCACAAATGAATCACATAGCCTAGAAACATAAAACAAAATCTTTTAAGTTAGATATGTCATGAATGCATAAAATATATGTAGATGCCATTCTATTTTATCATTTAGAGCCATAAAATATACACAAATCTATTGTAAAAAGTTAACATTTATCAAAACTTACACACACAAACACTTACAGACTGTACATGATGCCAGAGTCAAGAGAAATGTAAACAAATGTAAAGGGGCAGTATTAAATCACAACTGCATAAAACTAACTGTAGTATATACTTTACTACTGTAATAATTTCATAGCCACCTTCCATTTCTATTACAGTGAGCTCAAGTGTTGTGAGAATATGCTGAAAACAACATGTGATACTAATCATCTTCCTGTGAGCAGTTCTTCTCTCTAATAAATTGCACATTGCAGTAAAAAATGATCTCTCAAGATTCTTATGTATTTTTCACTGTGCTTAGTGTAATGTTGTAAACCTTGAATAACACCATGGGACCCATGCAAAGTAATGCCAGAAATGTTCCCAAGAAGCAGAGAAAAGTCATGACATTACTGGAAAAAAATTGAATTATTTAATGTGTACCACAGACTGAGGTCTGCAACCGTGATTGCCTGCCATTTCAAGATAAAGAAATCTAGAATGAACATTGTAGAAAAAGAAAAGGAAGGCTGGGCTGGGTAGCTCATGCCTGTAATCCCAGCACTTTGGGAGGCCAAGGCGGGTGGATCACCTTAGGTCAGGAGTTTGAGACCAGCCTGGCCAACATGGTGAAACCCCATCTCTACTAAAAATACAAAAATTAGCTGGGTGTGGTGGTGCACGTCTGTAATCCCGGCTACTCGGGAGGCTGAGGCAGGAGAATTGCTTGAACTGGGTGACAGAGGTTGCAGTGAGCTGAGATTGCACCATTGCACTCCAGCCTTGGTGACAGAGTCAGACTTTGTCTTAAAAAAAAAAAAAAAAAGAAAGAAAAGGAAAGGAAATTCATGAAGCCATCATTGCAGCTATACCAGCAGGAGTAAAGACCTTGCCCTTTTTGCAAAATACCTTTTTATCTCATACAGAAAACGCAGCTTTTATGTGGGCATAGGATTGCTAAAAGAAAGGCATACTTACAACCTCTCATATGATGTGAGAAAAAGCAAAGTCATTATATGACAACTGAAAGCAAAAAGATGTTGAAGGATCTAATGCTGGAGAATTTAATGCCAGCAAAGGATGGTTTGATAATTTTAGAGAAAAGTTTGGCTTTAAAAATGTCAGGATAACAGGAGAAGCATCTTCTGACAACCAAGAGACAGCAGTGAGTTCCCAGATGCCACTACGAAAATAATCGAAAGAAAAGATATCTTTCTAAACAGGTTTTTAATGCAGATGAAAGTGCCCTAGTCTAGAAAAAAGAAAATGCCCCCAATGGCATTTATTAATAAGAAAGAGAAGTGAGCATCAGGATTTAACACAGGAAGGGATGGGCTAACTCTACTCTTTTGTGCAAATGCAGTTGGATTTTTGATCAGACTCTTTTGGGGGAGTCAAAAGTTATATACAAATTTAATGTAAATTTTATGAATTTGGTTTTTTAAAAAATATCTTGAAATGGCAGGCAACCACAGCTGCAGATCCCAGTCTATGGTACATATTAAGCAATTCAATTTTCAATAAATGTTACATGTAATATTTTTACTGTGTAGAGTGATGGTGCCCCAAACCTGCATTGTTCAAGGGCCAACTGTATGGTACTTGTCAACTCCATGATTTACATTTTATTTGTAATTAGAATCTCTTTATTAATATTGTCTATTTTATATGGCATTATCATTATACCTTCCATTACTTCTTTAATTATGGTTCCCTTTTGTTCTTTGACAAATTTGTAATGGCTACTTCAAAGTCATTGTTATACCAACATTTTGTTGTTTTTATAAGCAGTTTATGTTACCTGCTTATTTTTCCAGTGCATGGTTCATACTTTCTCTTTGTATGTTTCATAATTTTTTGTTGGAAACTGGGCATTTTAGATAATACATTATAGCAACTCTGAATACAATCCTTCCACCGCCCAGGCTTTTTATTGCTTATTTGTTTGCCGCTGCGTAACTTTAGTGAATTCTGTTCTCCTCACTGCCCTATGTTAAGTCTCTGATGTTCTTCAGAGGGTACAACTTTGGGTAAGCCTGCAGTCACTCTGGGATGACAGTGGTTTTGACAAAGTGGCACAGCTCTCTTTAGCTATCTCTTTCACTGACTATACCCAGATGCTGAGCTCCATGAATTCCCAGCAGATTTCTAGGGCTCCTCTTTCCCTGGCTGTTTTCTCCAGCAAAATAGCTGACCTACAGTTTAGCATATATCTCCAATGAACCTGTCAATGTCTTCTCAACTGTTTTTTTTTTTTTTTTTAATTTTTTTTGTTTGTTTTTAAACCACAAGTCCATTGTTTTTGATCATGCGCTTAGGTTTGAACTTCTGCATACTTTCTTGTGAATGAAGTAAGTTCTTTTAGGAAGAGACTTGGGGCTCTCTGCTTTATAGTCTGCCTCTCTACTTGGGCAAAATTTCTGGGCTGTAGATCTGGGGCTGGAAGTGGGGACAATAGTGTGTTTCTCTCTGAGTGACACCTCACTTTTGGAACTGAATGTTTGATGGAAGGGAGAGGGGCTAGTAGCCTCAGGTCTTTTCAGCTTACTTCTCCTGGCATAGATCCATCACCTTGAGAGATGATACAATAGCAATCAGGTCCTTTGTATAATCAGCAGCACTGCACCCAACACAAAGCCTTCCCACAAGTGCAGGCTGAATGGAAGAAGGGAGCCTCTATCTCTTGGCTGCACTCACCCAGATTTTAGCCTCAGCAATAGGCAGCTGGGGACAAGATGAGAAGTGCTGACATCCTCTGACTAGGAGCTGTCTGGAGAGGGAGCTATGTGCTCTTAGCTGTCTGGAGTGTAGTTTCCATTTCACTAAGCTTGGAGAGGAGAAGGAGGGAGTGGTATTGGTTCAGATACCACAGATTCTCACTGTTCTTACTCAGTTTTAGTAGGTTCTCCTAAATGCTTCTTTATTTGCTGTATTCCCTTAGAACAGATTCTAGAGACTTTAAATGGTTATTTTTGTTTTGTTTTTAAAAATAATTTTGCTGGGCATGTGGCTCATATCTATAATCCCAACAATTTGAGAGGCTATGGAGGGAGGATTGTTTGAGGCCAGAGTTCAAGATTACCTTGGGTAACATAGCATGACACCATCTCTACAAAAAAATAAAAAATAAAAAATTAGCCAGGTGTGCTGGTGCACGCCATATTCTGGGGGCTGAGGCAGAAGGATCACTTGAGCCCAGGAGTTTGAGGCTGCAGTGAGCTATGATTGTGCTACTGAGCTCTAGCTTGGGAGATCCCATCTCTGAAAGAAAAAAATATATATATTTTTAAACCAGTTTCACTGGCTAGCAGATTTGTGAAGCTCCTCATGCCATCCTGCTAGAAGTCAAAACCACCTTATTTGTTTTGGTGTTCCCAGCTCCTAGCCCCAAAATCTGGCACACAGTAGGTGCTCATAATGTAGATCGAGCAAACGAATAAATGGCTGGATGGATGGGTAGATGAGTGATGGTTATCAGGGATGGCTGATTTTATGTATCAACTAGTCGGTGCCATAGGGTTCTCAGACCTTTGGTCAAGCATTCTGGGTGTGTCTGTGAGGGTGTTCCTGGATGAGATTAAAACTTGAATCAGTAGACAGAGTCAAGCAAATTGCCCTCCTTAATGTGGGTGGGCCTCATCCAATCAGTTGAAGACCTGAATAGAACAAAAAGGCTGACCCTTCTGAGAGTAAGAGGGAGCTCTTCCTGTCTGACTACCTTGAAATCAGGACATCATTTTTTTTTAAATTCTTTTCTGTCTTTGGACTTGAGCTGAAACATTGGGTTTTCCTAGGTGTTAAGCCCACCAGCCTTCAGACTGAAACTACACTATTGCCTCTCCTTGGTCTCCAGCTGGCTGACTGCAGATCTTAAGATTTATTAGCCTCCATAATTGCATAAGCCAATTCCCTATAATGTATTTCTTCATAGATAGATATGTAGATATGTATGTATGTATGTATATGTATATATAATTTCTTTATATATATATGTGTATATCTATCCTATTGTTTGTTTCTCTGGACAACCCTCATTAATACAAGAAGGAACATGTCAAGAACTAACATATGGAATTTCATGACGTGGTCCTATTTGGTAATCATAGCACTAAAAGTAGTGTCCTTATCATACGTATTGTATCCTGTACATCAGACATTTGTCCTTTGGATCATTAAATTGAGGTATCTAAACATTTTCTATTTCCTTTTTAAAAAGTACCCCCTTTCAAAACAAGTATTCCTTAATTATCCAAATGAAATCAGTGATAATCATATCTACTATTCTTTAAGTATTACCTTCAAAGTGTGGGCAATTTTAAAAATACAAATAGCGTAGATGAAACACATATTAAGTTTTGTTTCCAGAACTGACTTCTTAGGAGTTAAAGCAGTTCTGTTTTAAAAATAATCGTCCCAAAATCTTTGGAGAAATCACAAGAAAATGGCAGTTGAGATAGTGGCATTTTTACATTATGCGCCTCAGTAAATGAAAGTCTCAGCTGAATAATTTCTAATCTGCATTAGCATGCTTGCCCCCCGCCTCTCTCTCTCTATTTTGTATTACATTCACACAGACCCTATTATCTGATCCTACGGAGATCTTGTTTAGAGTACACAAAACTTCCCCAGAGAGTTTTCCATTTAAAGCAAAAAAGCAGATCAACAGTACTCTGGTGCAATGCTCTAGAAAGATATAAGCCTACAATTGATTTTCATTGTGGGAGATGTATAGCATTCATCTGCTCACCAGCTTCAGTTCAAACTCGGCAGCAAGGCTTAGCCAAGAACTGGGAGCTGGCTTCTGAGAACATCAGGGAAACAACAGCCTTTGCTCGACCGTCTATTTTTTGCCGAGTTTTAACACTGAAGGGCTTAGGAAGAGAAATGACAACATTTTCAACATGAAGCTTATTCAATGTTTCTGTGTTGCTACAATTAAGCATTTCAGAAGCATATGTGCTGCCTTTCAGTTCAAACCCAGTCGTCCGCTCTGACAGGTCACAGACAAAAACCAGGATAATGACATTCTATCTTGATCACAGGATCCAGACAGACCAGTCTGCTGTAGATCAAAAAAGAAAACAACAACCCAAGTGCTGATTTAATTTCCTTCTCCTCAAATATTGAATTCATATTGAAATTGAGCATACCAAGTGTGAATCTTGCTAAGAATAGTACCTCTTAGTGGTATATGAAATCTGCAAGTGTTTCTCCAGGTAATTGCAAAGTCCTAATATAGTATGACCTATGTTCATTTCTTTTTCTACAAGTTCAGATCCTACCTTGGACATTATCCTGTTTATCTAGACAAAATGAAAAGGACAACTGAAGAGATTATCTAGGTAATTGATATGGTTTGGCTCTGTGTCCCCACCCAAATCTCACCTTGAATTGTAATAATCCCCACATGGGAAGGGCAGGAGCAGGTGGAGGTAATTAGATCATGGGGGTGGTTTCCCCCATGCTGTTCTTGTGTTAATGAGCGAGTCTCACGAGATCTGATGCTTTTATAAGCGTCTGGCATTTTACCTGCTTGGACTCATTCTCTCTCCTGTCGCCCTGTGAAGAGGTGCCTTCTGCCATGAGGCCTCTCCAGCCATGAGGAACTGTGAGTCAATTAAACCTCTTTTCTTTATAAATTACCCAGTCTTGGGTATCTCTTCATATCAGCATGTGAACAGACTAATATAATAATTTAGAAATTTTAGAAAAAAGTGGCTTTCAAGTATCAGGCAAACTGTGGGAAGAATAATATAAATCATTTTGACTAGCACACATGCTCAACATATTCGAGTGTATTCTTCATTCTTCCTTGTCTTTCAGAGCTGTTACCATTTGAGGTTCTCAATGAGCCAGTTTGCAGAGTTTCATTCAAGATACTCAAGATACAGTGAGCCCAGGCAACTTTCCCCTGGAGTCATGGGGTGAAAAAGTATTATGCTTTTCTCAAGCACGGAGGTCTAATTTCTTCCCATTGCTTAAATTTGGCCCCATTCAGTAACTCCCCTGAAAATATAGAAGCTTGGATGTCAATCAAATACCCACCATCAATTTCTGGCTAACTCTTCTAGCCTGAATGCCAGTCTATTCTCTCAAATAGTGCTGTGCAATGTGAAAACCTTGAAGCAGCCTGTGGTAGGCTGAATGATGGCCCCAAAGATGTCCATATCCTAAATCCCAGAAACTGAATATGTTAACTTACATGGGAAAAGAAACTCTGCATAGGTGATTCAGTTAAGAATCTTGAGATGAGGTGATTATTTTGCATAATCCAGGTGGGTCCAATGCAATCCCAGAGGACCTTATAAAAGGCAGGTGAGAGTCCGAGTCAGAGAACAAGATATAATAATGAAAGCAGAGGTTGGAGTGATGTGGCGCTATGAATCAAGAAATCAGCAGCTGGGATAGGTAGGGAAACATATTCTCCCCTAGAGCCTCCAGAAGGAACACAGCTCTACTGAACCATTTTAGGCCTCTGACCTCCACAACTGTAAGAAGATTAATTTGTGTTGTTTTAAGGCACTGAATGGGGATGATTTATTACAACAGCAGTAGGAAACTAATATATTCTACTTCTCCATTTTAGCCCTACGGTTTCTATACAAGCCTAATAAGTAGTCCTCCCTTGCTGTCTTTTCCTTAATTCTTCAGAGTTCTTAAACAGGGTTTGACTGGCAATCAACCTTCTAAAATTACATTTACAATTTTGTGTCACATGTATTTTTCTGGAAAGGAGTCCATAGATTTCATCAGACTGGCAAAATGATCTGTGATCTTAAAATTGAAAATGTTACTCTCGATTGGGCATTCCTAACTTCACATCTTTATCCCCAGCAGGCTGTGAGTGGCATACAAGAAAAAGTGTGAGAAAGCGAACGTTTCAAATATTCTTATTCATTCATTACGGGTCCTTCCTTCACTCCTAAAAATGAGGCTGCACAGGGCTTCACTCTAGCCTGGTGCTCCCGCATGTCCTTTAGGTACTGCTCTTAATTTTTAGACCTGCAAAAATCTATTCCTCACATGGAGTCGTAGTTACCAGTGACTTCACTGAGCATGAGGTTGGGTAACTCCACTGCAGCCATCACTGCTGTGCTAGGCATGGTGGCACTGGCGATGGTGTGGAGTGGACAGGGGTGTCAGCATGAACCGAGCATCCCTCTATCATTGCACATGAGCCTGGGTTTATATCCTGGTCATTATATGTAGTCTAAGGGCATCTCTGTGATGTGTAGACTTTTTCCATGTTTATAAGGATGTGGGCAGAAGAAAGCAGAAGAAAGACTTCTCTTCTGTAGTCCTCAAATGATGCATACTAGCATCCTCTCATAGTTTAAGGAGGAGAAAAAAAGGCAGACTGAAACAGAGACAAGGTATCATTTGAAGTCGATTCTATTTGCTGTCAGTGTAAAGCGAAGCAGAGACTAAGCGTCTACTCTTAGTAGTCATTGTGTAACAGTTATGACTTCGGCTATGATAAGTGCAACTCTATTTTAGTATGATTCTTTGGTGCCTACATGTACAATGAAGGCTCTACTCACTTCACAGCTGCTATACCTTTAAATGGGTGACATGTGAAAAAATTGCTGTCTTGTTTGTGTCAGACAGCCATCTCCCTCTAAAATACTTCTTGTTATTCCATATTTAATAAGTGCCCACTGAGTGCTGGGCAGTGTCCAAGACACAGCCACAGTCCCCGCCCACACACATGCATGTGCCAAAGCAATTTGGCAATCGGTGCTGTGATGTGCTTCTCTGACCATCGTGGATGGCTTTCTTCTGATACAAAGAGTGTCAACAGCAACCCAGCTGTAGATTTCTTCCAAGAAAACTATAAAAGAAATTGAATGCATTTTGTTTGCTTAGTGAATTATAAAAGAAACCATAACAATGACTTGACAGTACATATAAAGACATTACAATTGCCAAGTACTTTCACAGCAGCTCTGTGTCATTGACTCTCACATTTTTTTTGAGGTATTCAAGGCAGATATTACTATTTCCCTTATCCTCTGAAAGGTGAAGGGACTTTTCCAAGAAGAATAAGTAAATGGCAGAGCCAGGAGGAGAACCCCACTATTCTGATATTTCCTCCCACTCCCCAACCCTCAAGATATCACAAAGTCTCTCATTAGCTAAGAAGTTTCCAAGTATAAATTGTGAAATCTTGTATTTTAATCCTACTTTCTTTCATGGGGATAACAGATCCTAGGGAATAGTCCTTTAAATTGTCTTTTCCATCTATAAAAAGTTTACAAAATCTTTATGTATAGATCAGTCACTATTTACCAAAGTTTTGGAATACATAAACCAACTAGGTGAAAGCTTAGTTAAATAGAATTAAAATTCTTTTGGGCTGTGATTATCTGAAAAATGGTACCATTTTCTAAAACAGTGTTTTGCCTTTAGGCATTAATTTGATTTAAACATTTAGAATCATCTTTAATTATGCACACACATACAGAGAGAGAGAGAGAGAGAGAGAGTGTATAATCACCAAGTTCCCTAGAGTTCCACAGAACATGAATAAACATATGGACTGTTCTCTTACACCTACTCCACAAGTCTGAGTATTGAGGATTTATATAGTTAGAGACTATGTGGTGTAAATATGTATAAATTTATATTGTGTTAATTTATGGCATGTGGTACAGAAGGCTGTTTGCAAGTTGCAGTGTACTTCTTCCCACGTTTATGCTGAAATATTCATTTCTGGGTTCCTTCCCCATGTTTTCCTTTGTCTCCCCACAGATGTTTAGGCAGCTTGTTTTCAGGAGAGTGAATACATCTTGGAAGTATGCTTGCAGAATGCAATTCAGGTGAAGAATGCACTGTCTCTATTGGGATTTGGCTGAAGGCTATTCCCCCCTCACCTTATGTCCTGCCCGCTTCTTCTGGTATGAAGACAATTGCTCCAGGGCAGCCACTCTCTAGGGGGCTGTCATTTCCTGGCCTGGGTGTCCTCAAGGTCCATAGAGCGGTTCTAAGTAGATGAGTGGCATTTCATTATTTGTAAAAGGAAAAAGAAAAAAACAAAACCCTACACATCAAAATTGCTTTATGGCTGTTTGCCAAAGAAGCTAAGTTTTTACTAGAGGGGCTCCGCGAGAGTCCACCTGTAGTTATTTGTGGCTCTGTTGAAGGAGAAAGAGCGGTCATAGATGAATGAAGTTCACAGAGTGCTTACAAACCACAACTTATTTAACCTGCTCCTTCACCGGTGTAAATTGTTAAAAAGTACTCATATCGACTTATTTGACTTAATCAATGTCTACTTTCCTGGTCCTCCCACGGGGAGGTGGGCTAATGGGTAATGCAGATTGAGAAGGAGGCAGTGTGCAGGAAGAGGAAGGAAAACAGAGCCCCAAACTGAGTCGACAGCCCCTGAATGAATAAAAATCTGGCAGCGGATGGAAAGGGGTTTGACTCATCCATGAATGCTCTAGCACGAGGCTACTGCTTTCACAGACGCTGTCTGTTTCTCCAAATTTAGGGGAAATTAGTGAGGAAAGTATTTTTAGATTGTTTACTTCTCCTCTGCCCTTACAATGGCGCTACTTATGAAATCTGAGGACAGACCTATTGAGAGACTAACAGAATCATCTGCCATCGAGATTAGACAAGGATTTGTGGATCAAAAGAATTGCTGTGCAGGTTTCTTTTAAGCACTATGAATTCATCAGTCCTTGCAATGACCCAACAATGGCAAACTAACATTTGTGCGGTCCTTTAATATTTTAACACTTAAAAATATATATATGGATCTGGATCTGGATATGGATATGGATACATATATATATACTTTGCCACATCAACTCTTCCCAACTGTCTGGTAAGGTTCAAACTTTTCAGCAGAGGAAAAAAGGAAATTATAAGTGAGTGTCCTAAGGTCACATACTTGGAAAACGTCATTGGTGTAATTCAAACCCTAGTCATCTTTCCAACATAAAGGTGCTGAGAGGTTGCACTTGAGCATTGTGAGTTGGATGAAAAATCGATGTCTAAAATATTTACTGAAATCTAAGTTTTGCCAACTTATCTGGTACTCTTGCCTTTTTCTCCATTGTCTTGCACTTCTCTGGACTTTATTATTCAACTTTGGCCACACCCAGTGAAAATGCAGGGATACAAGTTCAGCTGGGGAAGAAGTTTCACACCAGCGAGTCATACAAAAATGACAAAAATGTGTTTGGGTGGATTTTGGTCCAAGAGTTGTTTACATGCCAGAGTAGAGTTTGAAATTTCAGTAGTGAGAAGCCATAGAAAGATCATAGAAATAGTGAACACCTTCTAAGAATTTATAATTTACGAAACTCTTCGCCTACAATTTTTTAGTGAGTTCTCCTAACCATCCTTTAAGGAAGAAGTAGTATTATGATCCCAGTGTTACTTTTCAGGAAGTTGCGGCTTGGGGAAGGTGTGATTTTACTAGATTGGGTAGCCAGTCAACGATAAAACTCAGTCTGTAAGCCAAGTAGTAAGTAGTGCTTCCAAAGGTTTGATCAGAGAATGGCTTACAGAATGTAGAATGTATTCAAAGGAGGGGAAACATTTAGAAGCTATTGCAGAAACCCATGGTGTGGAATTTTTTAAGTTAGAAATCTGAATGCAAACATCAGCTCTCAGGGCCATGATGTGGATTGTTGTTATTCTCAGCGTGATGGAAGCAAAGCGATGGTCTCTGGATCTAAAAACAGGTTACACGCAGGCATGTGTCTTTCTCTTCATCTGACAGATAGATGAGTAATTGATTTCATTTACCAAACAGGCTGAGCACAACGTAAAATCATGCTACTCATCTAAACTGAAAAAATTCTCTATTTTCCAGAATAGTCTCGGAGCACCATGTGTGAGAGAACACGACAGAATAGAAACTGATTATGCAAAATGTGCGAGAGAGAACTGCAGCTCTTGGTGACATGTGGCAGCCTCATTGGGAAGGGAGCGCTGTGTAACTCTGGGTGCTGTCTCTGATGGCCACGTGTCACAAGCTGAATGGCAAAAGGGGGGTTAAAAACTGAGTTTGTGAATTGTTGCATGTAGCCCTCTGAGACATTCACGTGCCATGCACACATGCAAGGAGGTATCATGAGAGGCCACTCTCAGCAGCAACACTCACCCACACAGAGGTAAGAGGGGAATGCCAGGATTTTTGTCGTTTTTTTGGTGCTTTGTCCCAGAGTCCTTACTCTGGGCTGTGCACACCCCTCTAAAGATATGACTACTCTATGAGAACCTGTCCTCCCCAGTGCAAAGATTGCAAAAGCTCTTAGGAGGATGGAAATGGTTACATGGTTGGATAGAGGGGCAGCAGGAACATGAGGGGCATAGAAGCTTTTTAGTCCTCTAAGAATTCCAGACACAGCAGAGAATCAAAATGGTGTTTGGAAGATTACAAGCCTAGCAAACCTTTTGTGTTTAGGAGCTCTCCAGAGTACTGGGCTGCTTCTACCTCTGGTTCAGCTGAGCGGAGGCCAGAGTCTTCTGCTCCGTATCTGACATCAAGTCTCTGCCTTGGGCTTGGCTTCAGCTCTAATTCATACCAGCTTCCTTCCTTTTTCTGTGTTCTACCGGACTTCGCTATTCTCAGAACCAACCATTTGCAAGCCTTGGGAAAGCCTGGTTTTGATAACCAGCTGCACCCAATGCCACCTTTCCTGTGGTTTTAATAAGAGATAGCTTGTTTCCCTGGATGTTTTCCAGCCATAGTGGACGCACACAGACACACACACACACATGCACGCAGGCACGCACGCGCGTGCGCGCACACACACACATATCATTAGACTTTGCAGACATGAGGTTTATATTTTTAGATAGATTTTTGCATAAGCACATTTGAATTTATGTACAATATGTCAGACCTTGCTTTACAGTGACCTGATTAAAAAAAGTTTTATCTACAGATTGTTCTAATTTAAACACATGTGCATATATACAGAAGCTTATAGCAATCAGTATACAAAAGAATATCATCAGGGAGGGGTTGAGGCAATGTAGAAAGAACTCAGTGCATTGATGTCTAATGCTTATTCTGGCTATGGGGAAATGTACAATGAGAAAATGATGTCAGTTCTAGAACAGGCTGGTGACTTGAGCATAAGCATCTGATTCCCTGCATCTTAATCTTGATGTAAATGAGCAATTAAATGTCTAAAGAGAGTGTCTCAGATTGGAGAGACTCCCACTGGCCAGATCTGGGAAATTCTGAACTAAAATAATTAAGTACAGTAATGACTTTTAAACCATTGGAAAAAAAATAGGAAATCATGTATCCATGCTGATAATAAATAGATAAATAAATAATTCAGGGAGAAGAGAGGGCTCTCATTTACAGTTGAGTGCTAGAGACCAACTGGTAAAAATGGTAAAATCATCATTTTGCAAGTTTCATGGTAAAGACTGAAATAGGCGAGAAATGTGGTTAAATGCTACATTTCATAGGAGATTTAGAAGAGCAGGATATTTACGCATATTAAAGTGTATGCGTGTGTATGAGAGAGACACAGAGAGAGATGGAGAGAGAGGAAAAGAAAGAAAGAAGAAAGAAAAGGAGGAGGAGAAGAAGGAAGGAAGGAAGGAAGGAAGGAAGGAAGGAAGGAAGGAAGGGAGGAAGGAAGGGAGGAAGGAGAAGTTTTCTGAAATGCAGATATTTTTCCCTGAAATGTTGGTTGGCAGCAATGGAAACTAAGATGGACACAATGAGCCTCAAAGAAAAATTGAGTTGGCCCCAGACAATTTCTCGATACTCTTCAAATACAGTAGATAATGGAAACAACGTCTAAAAAATTTTGAGAGGATGTTGATTCATGAATTTCACATCAAGCGCAATGATTATTCTGAGAAAGACAAAGAAAGATACTGTAGACGAAGCAATGACTTTGAAAATGTACAATTTATATATTCTTTTTGACAACTATTTTAGCTAACCAAGTAATTAACCAAGGTAACGTTCAAGAACATAGAAACTTTGGTACAAAAGTACTAAAAGTGAGCCTTAAAACTATTTAAACCAGAGTTATTCTAAATAATATTTATTAGTATGATTGAAGAGATAGAACGCAAAATGTCGTTTATTTTAACATTTCCTAATAGACAAAATGTTCAACATAAAATAATGATGATCATATTAATAATACTTTAAACTATGAAATTACACATAAAATTCCGTATTAACAGCTGAGCGCAGTGGCTCACGCCTGTAATCCCAGCACTTTGGGAGGCTGAGGCAGGCAGATCATCTGAGATTAGGAGTTCAAGACAGGCCTGACCAGCATGGTGAAACTACGTCTCTACTAAAAATACAAAATTGGCCAGGTGTGGTGGCACATGCCTGTAATCTCAGCTACTCAGGAGGCTGAGTCAGGAGAATCACTTGAACCCGGGAGGCAGAGGTTGCAGTGAGATGAGATCGTGCCACTATACTCCAGCCTGAGCGACACAGCAAAACTCCATCTCAAAAAAAAAAAGAAAAGAAAAAAGAATTCCATATTAACTAACAAAAATTGGGGTTGCAGGGGAAAAGGGATGAGAAAGCATAAGTGTGTTAATTTTGATATTTTACACAGTGAGCACGATGTGAATCAGAGAACTGACAGGCAACTGATCACTCACACCCAAGGTATAACTGAGGAGAGTTTAGTGAAGGTTTATCATAACCCTTGTAGGAGGTTATGCGGGACCAGCAAGAGATGGTGAAACACTTGGGGATAGTATGAGCAGGTAGCTGCTACCAACTCCTAGGTCCGCAGAGGTAAGGAAAAGAAAAATAGATAATTATAGAAACGCTTCCTGCCAGGAGCTGCAGCCTTCAAGAGAAGCACACAGCTGTGCCAATCCATGGCCCTACAGGAAGGGCACCATGGAAGTAGACAGAATGGGCTCTTTCCTCCCATGCTTCCATCTCCCACCAGAGCCTCATGGGCTGAACCCAACTGAGACCCAGAGGAAGAGGAAACCCAGCTAAGCCCATAGAAGAAAGTCTTTGAGTCATTGAGTAGAGTGGAGAAAGCTGGAAAATAAACCTCAGGAGGAACCGGAGAATATTTAGGGCAGACGACAGTAGTACTTTTATTTACTAATATTTACATAAATATAGGTGCAAAAATGTAAAAATCAGCACCACATTTTTCCAATAGTTTTCTATAAGACAATTGTTTCACTAAAGGTTTGTTGGAAAAGGGATTCTGTGTTCAAATAAATTTGGCCTGTTGTGTATTTTCTGCTGTTGGAGCCTAAAATTCATTAACATATTAAAAATTATAAGAACTACAGTGAGAAGGCTGTTTACTTTAATGTATCCTGAATTTCCCAAACATATTTATTGGCACAATTTCTTTGTTGTGAGTAACAGCTCTTAATATCCCCATGAAACTTTGGGAACTAATATATGAGCAGATTTGAGACTATGATACATACCTTACAAATCACAACTGATGAAAAATTTATAATAAAAAGATTTTAAGGTGGTAATAGCAAGGAGCCTTACAGGAATAGAAAGCTTAATATTAGTAACAGATGTAAGGCGAGGATATCAATTATGCCAATATGTAAAGGACAAAACTCCCTCACAGAAATACAAAGATTCTAAAAATTTAAAAAAAGAAAATCCAGAAGAACTACTGTCTTCTGTAAGTACATTTAAAACTAAAGAAGGTTAAAAGTTAAATTTTAGAAATCACATGTAAGGAAGTCTTACTTTGAAATATACAAACGTACTTTTCCTTTGAATTTGCCTCCTGGCTGGGCATAGAGAGGGCAAAGGGAGGATGAAAATATTATGGCTGAAATGCAGGAAGAAAGAGTTGGCTGGGTGCAGTGGCTCATGCCTGTAATCCCAGCACTTTGGGAGGCCAAGGTGAGTGGATTGCTTGAGCTTAGGTGTTCAAGACCAGCCCGGGCAACATAGTGAAACCCTGTCTCTACCAAAAATACAAAAGATTAGCAGGGCATGATGGTGTACACCTGTGGCCCCAGCTATTTGAGAGGCAGAGGTGGCAGGATGGCTTGAGCCCAGAGGTACAGGCTACAGTGAGCAAGATAATGCCATTGCACTCCAGCCTAGATGACAGAGGGGGATTCCCATCTTAAAAAAAAAAAAAAAGAGTTAATGTTCAATTTCTGAGATGTGAATCTAGAAAGCCAGGCTATAGAGGAAAAATGATGACAATATTTTTTAAATCCCTCTTTTACATAACAAGAGGTAGACCTGGTGGATCTGTTTTCTTTATGCTTTGGGCCTGTAGAAGAAACACATGACAAAGAAGAGGTGAAAAGCCCAAATCCCATCTCTTTCAGCTCCCCTAGAATAGTGAGAAAATAAGGGAGCCAGCGTAGGACAAACGGGCAGTCAGATGTATTCCTGATCCCCAGACTCAGCTTCCAGTTTGGGAAGGGATGTTAGGCAGGTTAAGGAAAATGCTGATTGCAGATCAGCTTGACCCAGTTCCCTTTCATGATGGCAAAAGGTGACCATTCACTGTTCCCACAACAAGCTGAAGGTGACCACATGAAACTAAATTCAGTAACGTCATATGGTTAGGCAGATAAAGGATCTTGGTTTAGCCCCACAGCGTCGCCCAAGTTGTGGACAGAATGAAGAATTTCCAGTGTGCCTTGCAGAGAGATGTCAAAGGTAGCTAGGAGTGCTGTCTGAAGAGCTTGCCAGTAAGGGTTTTTGTGCAGTGACCCTATACATGAAGGTTGTGGGACAGATGGGTCAATCTGGAGGAAGAACGAGTCTTAGCCAGAACACAGGGTTTCCTTGGGCCAGTGACCACTGAGATAAAGCCTGGTCATCATCAAGAAGAGACAGCCATTGCTCCCTAGACACATTGCTTCAGCTCTAGGAAAATAGCCAGGAATGGGACAATTGGGTCTCTGTTCACTAGTTCTGGCTGGTGGCCAGTAAGAACACACAGGTCACTTGGTTCATACTTAATCATTCCTCTGCAGCCACGGGGATGGGAAGACACACCACTGCCCCTCAAATCAGATTTCATCTTGGAGACAAGTTGGAGGAACATACTGACTAACTGTCCAAGTTTGTCTGGGACTTAGTGGTTTTCCAGTGTGCAGGACTTGTAGTGCGAAAACTGGAAAACTTTTAGGAAAACCAGTATAAACTGGTCACCCTAGGAGGATGGCAGAACTTTGAAATACTTGATGTTATTTTCTCATCTAAGCAGAAATTGTGCTACTTACAGAGACAATTTAAACTGATGCATTGGAATGATTCATCCAAATTGGGATAAAATTTATTCCCTGATCCTCCCTCTCTTCCACAGCTCTTCAGCACTGTGAGATCAGAGCAATTACAGACCAATTTTATTACACATCTGAATGTAATGAGATATATCATGCAAAAGAAAAACCATCACCACAATAAAAAAAAACTAAACAAACAGCACAACACAAAATATAGTAGAACTTCTGCTTCGGCTTATGAAGGAATAACTGCTGTAGAATTAAGCAGCTGTTTTCAGATATTAGACAAAAGAGAGTGCAGGACTGTGATCTCTAGAGCAGAAATATAAATGAGTGAGTCCTATGATTCCTGCAGTTTCTCATCTAGAGGCACTTTCCTGGCCATAGCACAGGGAGGGGAAACCCAAACATAAGCCAGCAGTTGTATTGAGTTAAGAAAGACAGAGATTGACATTCAGGAAGCATAAGACCGCTAAAATGAATGGTACAAATACTGATGGAGGAGAGAGAGAAAGAGAAAGAGAGGAGAGAAAGATATAGAGATAGGTGTGCAGAAAGATACCCTTGATTTTTTGGCAGAAAAAAAAAATTTGGAAAAGAACTTCCAGAATGGAGGCTGAAAAAATTCCCAAGCTCACATAAGACTGGAAATGGATCACATCCCCAGCAGTCAAAGAGGAGAGAATTTGAATAAATGGGTATTGGGTATAAAACTCAGAAAGGGCTCTCCCTAGTGAGTGGGGCTAAATTAGCCGTAGACAAACTGTTTTTCTAGCCTTGTCCTAGTAAAGGTTAAAAGCAAAGCTTTGATAGGATCAAACTGATTTGAAGTTACATAACTGCATTCCAGAACAAAGTCCCACGCTAAATGAATACCGTATAATCCAGCACTCAATAATGTGAAGTTCACAATGTCTAGTATTCAATAAAAATATTATCAGGCATGAAAAGTGGCAGGAAAATATAGAACTCATAACAAAAGCAAAAAACAATCAATAGAAAAAATTTCAGAAATAACACAGATGCTGAAACTAGCAGACAAAGGCCTTGAAGTAGCTATTATAAATATGGCCAAGGGTAGCCAGGCACAGTGGCTCATGCCTGTAAACTTATCACTTTGGGAGGCCGAGGTGAGTGGATCTCTTGAGCCAAGGAGTTCAAGACCAGCCTGAGCAATGTGACAAAACCTTGTCTCTACAAAAAATACAACAATTAGCTGGACGTGGTGGCATGTGCCCAGCTACTCAGGAAGCTGAGGTGAGAGGATTGTTTGAGCCCAGGAAGTTGAGGCTGCAGTGAACCAAGATTGTGCCACTACACTCCAGCCTGGGTGACAAAGCAAGACTCTGTCTCAAAAAAAAAAGAAAACCCCAAAACAAACAAACAACAACAACAAACTATGGTCAAGGATATTAACATAATGAGAAAATAAATGAAAGATTTAAAAAAAAAAAACTAAATTGAACCTCTAGACATGGAAAACACTATACCTGAAATGAAAATTATAGCAAGCAGGATCAACAGCAGATTGGACATTGCAATGAACTTGAAAACATAGCAATATAAACGCCTCAAAATAAAACAGAGATTATTTTTAAAGCCTGAAAAAAAGAGAGTGTCTTGGCTCATTTTGTTGCTATAATAGAATACCTGTGACTGGGTAATTTATAACAGAAAGAAGTTTAGTTGGCTCACAGTTCTGGAGGCTGAGAAATTCAAGGGCATGTAGGCAGCGTCTGGTGAGGGCTTCGTACTATGACATAACATGATGGAAGAGCAGCAGGGCAAGCAAGCACACGTACAAGAGCTCTCTAGAGCAATCTGAGCTTGCTTTTACAAAACCCGTTCTCTTAGAACTCACTCACTCTGCAAGAACTAACTCACCCTTTTTTTTTTTTTGAGACGGTGTCTCGCTCTGCTGCCCAGACTGGAGTACAGTGGTGTGATCTCGGCTCATTGCAACTTCCGCCTCCCAGGTTCAAGCAATTCTCCTGCCCCAGCCTCCCGAGTAGCTGGGATTACAGGCACCTGCCACGACGCCCAGCTAATTTTTTGTATTTTTAGTAGTGACGGGGTTTCACCATGTTGGCCAGGCTGGTCTTGAACTCCCGACCTCAAGGGATCCGCCCACCTCAACCTCCCAAAGTGCTGGGATTACAGGCATGAGCCACCGCACTGGCCAGTCCACCCTTTCAATAACCACATTGATGCATTCATAAGGAATGGGTCTGCTCTCATGACCCTATCACCTCTTAAAGGCTCCACTCTGTAATACTGTTACATTGACAATTAAGTTTTCAACGCATAAGCTTTTCAGGGACACATTCAAACCATAGCACAGAGTACTAGTAACCTGTAGGAAAATATCAAGAAGTTTGACATACATGTAATTGGAGTCCCAGAGGAGAAGAAAGAAGGAAGGAAAAGCAGAACATTTAAGGACTGTTGGGTAAATCTTTTGAAACTTGATGACAAACGTAAACTTACAGATCCTAGAAGCTCAGTGAACCCAAGAAGAAACATAAAACCACACCAGGGCACATTATAAGCAAATTGTTTAAAACAAGTTATGAAAAGAAAGTAATAAAAGCAACCAGAGGAAGAAAAACACATTATGTGCAGAAGCAGCAAGATAAGGACATCAGCCTTCTTGTTGAAAACAATGCAGAGTAGATGATAGTGAGGCAACATCTTGAAAGTACGGAAAGAAAAATCTGTCAGCCTGGAATTCTGCAGTGTGCAAAATATCTTTCAAAAATGAAGACAAAATAAAGCCTTTTTCAGAAAAACAACAGCTAAGAGACCTCATTGCCAAAAAAAAAACTACACTATAGAATTTTAAAGAAAGTTATTTAGGCAGAAGAAAAATAATATTAGATGTAAATTTGGTTCTATACACAAAAATGAAGGAATGAAAAGTGCCAGAAATGAAAAATATGTGGGTAAGTACAAAAGACAATGTTTTATTATTTTAAAGTGTCTCTAAAAGATAATTAATTGCTTAAAGCAAAATTAATAAAAAATACATATCAAGGCATAACACATATGGAAATCAAATGTATGACAACTCTAGTATAAAGGACAGGAGGGTAGAAACGAAAGTGTACCATTGTGAGTACTAGTGCGAGGCTCTTAAATTATACTTAAAGTGGTATATTATTTGAAGATAGACTATGGTAAGTTAAAAATGTATCTTATAAATCTTGGCATAAGCACTAAAAAATAAAACAAAGGAGAATAGCAATAGTGGAGATTGAGTGGAATCCTGAAAAATACTCACATCAAAAGAAGGCAGGAAAAAGAAAAAGTAACCAAAACATATGAGACAAAGAGAAAATAAGCAGCAAAACGTAGCTTTAAACCCAATAAAATAAAAAATTACATTAAATTTAAATGATCTAAGCATTCCAATTAAAAGGCAGAGATTGTCAGACTGGATGAAAAACTGAGACACAACTACAGTATATAGATAAGACATTCATTTTAAATATAAAGAAGGGTATTATTTCAGTTACTTAGTAATAAATGCAGTGAGTGGGCTTGACTTTACAGTTAGACTCCATTATCATCATCATTGTCCTCAAGGAGGTAGTCCTCTGCAACCAAATAGAAATTAATTTTAGTTAATTAATTTTAGTTGGCTACAAACAACTAACTCAGCCACACTCGTGCCAACACAAAAAAAGACGCTTTGTCTTTTTTGGAAAGACACAAAAGTACTTCATGCAACTGTGACTCCCCCTGAGAAACAGAACTAGGAGCTGTAATGTCAGGATCCAGTGCTACTTTCTCTGTCTCTCTCAGTTTCTTTACGCCCCCTTAGTCCCAACCCTCCCAAAGTGCTTGGATTATAGACTGCGCCCAGCCTGTGTACAGGATTTTATTGTACAAATACACTGTAGTTCTTCCATTCTGCTTTTGATAGAGAGATGAGTTGCTTTCAGTTTGGGACACTGCAAACCGTGGGGTTATGAATGGTATCGCACATATATCCTAAGGCACAGGTTTCACAAATTTTTCAAGGATGTTAAATCTAGAAGTGACTTGCTTGGTCACGGAAAGTACCTAATTTTACTAGATACTGCCAAACTGCTTTCCAAAGTGGTTCTACCAAAGTGGTTTACTGGATATTGGCGAACTATTTCCCATCAGTATTTCAGGAGAGTTACTGTATTAGTAACTCCATATCATTACTAGTACTTAGTCTTGTCAGATTTGTTAATTTTTGCCAATCTGGTGGTTGTATAGAAACCTGTGGGCTGAATTTGCATTTCTTTATTTTCTAATGAGGTTGAGCACCTTTTCATTGTTTTTCAGCATGTATGTTTCCTCTTTTGTAGAGTGCCTTTTCAAGAACTCTCTTTTGGGGTTTTGTAGTGTACCTTTTCAATGTCTGTCTTTCTATTGGAGTTTGTGTCTTTCTTATTGATTTGATAAAATATCCTAGGAACAAGTTATCTATCCAATATTGCAAATACCTCTTATTCTGTGGCTTTTCTCTTCCCCTTCTTTTTTTTTTTTTTTTTTTTTTTTGAGACAGAGTCTCGCACTGTCACCCAGGCTGGAGTGCAGTGGTGCGATCTCAGCTCACTGCAACCTCCACCTTCCAGGTTCACGCCATTCTCCTGCCTCAGCCTCCCGAGTAGCTGGGACTACAAGCGCCCACCACCACACCCAGCTAAATTTTTGCATTTTAGTAGAGACGGAGTTTCACCGTGTTAGCCAGGATGGTATCGATCTCCTGACCTCGTGATCTGCCCTCACTCGGCCTCCCAAAGTGCTGGGATTACAGGCGTGAGCCACTGCGTCCAGCCTCTCTTCCCTTTCTTTATAGAGTTTTTAAATGAACAGCTCTTCATTTAAATATGGTTAAGTTTATCAGTTTTTTCCTTTATTAATTCTACTTCATGTATCGGGTTTAAAATATTTTTCTTTTTATTTTATTCTATTCAATTTTTATAAAAAGAGTCAGGGTATTGCTGTGTTGCCTAGGCTGGTCTCAAACTCTGGTTCTCAAGTGATCTTCCTGCCTCAGCCTCCTGAGTGGCTGGTACTACACCCACATGCCACCATACCTGGGCAATATTTTTTTCTATATATTCTAAAATACTATCCTAGCCTATCCTGTGTATATTTTCCAATCTATACTGTCTTCTTAAAAGATTATACTTTTGGCCAGGTGTGGTGGCTCATGCCTGTAATCCCAGCACTTTGGGCAGCCTAGGAGGTGGATCATTTGAGGTCAGGAGTTTGAGATCAGCCTGACCAATATGGTGAAACCCCATCTCTACTAAAATACAAAACATTAGCCAGGCATGGTGGTGCATGCCTGTAGTTACAGCTACTAGGGAGGCTGAGACAGGAGAATTGCTTGAACCTGGGAGGCGGAGGTTGCAGTGAGCCAAGATCGCACCACTGCATGCCAGCCTAGGCAATAGAGCAAGACTCTGTGTCACAAAAACAAGAAGATTATGCTTTTGCTTATTTTTAGATCTATAATTCTTTTTGTGTTGATTTTTATGTAAGAATGTGAGCTATGGGTCCAATTCTGTGCAATTAGCATTATTTGTAAAGGGCAATATTTCTAAAGGGAGTCAAGACTCTTTTTTCTCACTATTCTCCAGTGTCATTTCTGACATCGGTCAGGTGTCCATATGTGTACAATCTGTCTCCCAGCTCTCTTTTTCATTCCACTAGTCTTGTATCAACACCATTTAATTAACACAGTTTCTTAAGTTTAGATATTTCATAGAGAAAAGAAAGACTCTCAGCTTTTTCTTCTCCAGGAGAGTTTTGTTATTCTAGGCCTTTGTTATGTTCACATAAAAGTTATTTTACTCTTTTGTCCAATTTCACACAGAAAAACATGTGGGGAGCAAGTGGTCTTTAGAGTTGAATTGGAATTGTATAGCTTTCTAGATCAATATGAAGAAAAATTACATTTTTATAATATATAGTTTTCTTACCCATGTACATCATTGTAAATATTTCAATTTAACTCTTATTTTTAAAATGCTTTAAAATTTTCTTTGAAGAGTTGTTTTGTTAAGTATATTCTTAAGTAACAGATATTCCTGGTGATGATATAAATGTTATATATTCGTTAATTTTATTACCTGTTTGCTGGTTTTATAGAAAAATACAGTAGCTTTTTCAATTTTGATTTTATATCCTCCAATATTTCTAAGATCACTTATTGAGTCCAATAATTTATCTATAGATTATTTTGAATATTCATACACATTAACCAGGCATGGTGGCTCACGCCTGTAATCCCAGCACTTTGGGAGGCCGACGCGGGTGGATCACAAAGTCAGGAGATCAAGACCATCCTGGCTAACATGGTGAAACCCCGTCTCCACTAAAAATGTAAAAAATTAGACAGACATGGTGGCAGGAGCTTGTAGTCCCAGCTACTCGGGAGGCTGAGGCAGGAGAATGGCATGAACCTGGGAGGCGGAACTTGCAGTGCGCCGGGATCACACCACTGCACTCCAGCCTGGGCGACAGTGAGACTCAGTCTCAAAAAAAAAAAAAAAAAATCATATACATTAGTATAAAATTAATTATATCATCTATGAAAAATAATAATTTGCTTATCCCATTCCTATCCTTATAGCATTTGTTTTTCCTTACTGATTGGCAGGACTTCCAACACAATACTGAATAGCCTTGGTAACAGTGGTCACCTTTGCTTGCTTAATGCCTCTTCTGTAATTTAACATTCTACTTTTTTATATTTTTATGTTTTATATTTCTCTTATAATGGTTATATCCTTGACTTTGACTTTTTCCTGTCTGACAATTTCTTAATCTTTTAATTGAAGCATTTAGTCCATTTACTTTTTTTTTTTTTTTTTTTTTTTTTGAGACAGAGTCTCTCTCTGTCACCCTGGCTTGAGGGCAGTGGCGAGAGCTCGGCTCACTGCAACCTCCACTTCCCAGGTTCAAGCGATTCTCCTGCCTTAGCCTCCCGAGTAGCTGGGATTACAGGCATCCACCACAATGCCCAGCTAATTTTTGTGTGTTTTTAATAGAGATGGGTTTTCACCATGTTGGTCAGGCTAGTTTCGAACTCCTGGCCTCAAGTGATCCACCTGCCTCGGCCTCCCAAAGTGTTAGGATTACAGGCATGAGCCACCGTGTCCCACCCCATTTACATTTAATGTAATTACTCATGTATCTTGGTTTGAGTTTAAGTCACCATTTTATTATGTTCCTTCTACTTGTCTCACCTGTTTTCTTTTTCGATTAATTTTATTTTCTGTATTATTTCATTTTCCTCTCAACTATCACTTTCTGTTATTTTAATATTTCCTAGAAATTACAGTAAGGACCACAATATTCCAAAATCAAATGTTAAATTAGTACATTTCACTTCTTTCTAAAAAGTACAAGAATCTTAAGAGCACTTCAATTTCATCTGTTTACCCCCAACATATATGCCTTTGTTGCTGTGTGTATTGATTATATATTTATATGTGTGTGTGAAACGTTCACAAAGCAAAGTTCATGGCCATTTCTTCCAGATCAGTGACTGCCTTCAAAGCTAAAGAATCTTTGAGTATTACACTTATTTTCTGTATTTCTGGGGTTTTGCCTTCTATATTTGATCTGAAATTTTCTCATTCTGTTTTTAGGTCTTTAAGTCTTTTCTGAATGAATAAATAACATTCCATTAGAAGACAATCAAATAAGTCTAAGCGAAAGATTGTAAGACCTTGAACAAAGGTAGTGACAGTGTGGATGGGATGACAAGGAAATATTTAAGAAAAACTAATGAAGGACTGGTTTCAGTTCCTGAGTTCCTGTGAAAGATGCAAGACAAATGTTCCTTCTGTAATCATCTATACCTTAAACACTTCCAAAACTTTAGTGCCAGGAAAAATTTCTTTCCATTCTAATTTTTGTGTTTTTCCCCGTGAGGTTAAAAAATAAATAATTCTCACTCTCTGTAGGTAGCTAGGAGCACAATTTAACGCTCAATCATAGCACTGACTTAACTTCTGTGTCTTACTTAGCCACTTTGTATTTCAGAATGGCTTTTAATATGCTTTAATGCATGTTTAAGTAATGTTTAATGTATTTTTAACATTTAAACTTTCTTAATCCTTTTTGAAAATAAGAAAAATAATAAATTTGGGGGTAGATTTGTTAATAAAATTAAGGTAGTTTCAAAATTTCTCTTATTCAGAGATGTAATTTAATGACTTATTCAAACAAAAGAAGTATATAAATATAGTTGCATGAATTTGGGGGAATCATTATATAATTTTTAATTTAATTTTAATTTTATCCTCAGCTCCACTACTCTCCACCTCTGAGTTCTAGTCACCTGAGGAGATAATCACATTCAATCCTTTTAACATTCTTTTTTATATTTACAATGACGTTTAAAAATAAATGGTTTATGTGTTTGTCTGTTTTCATGCTGCTGATAAAGACATACCCACGACTGGGTAATTTACAAAAGAAAGAAATTTGATGGACTTACAGTTCCACGTGGCTGGGGAAGCCTCACAATCATGCCAGGAGGCAAGGAGGAGCAAGTGAGGTCTTACAGCAGGCAAAGAGAGAACTTTTACAGCGAAACTCCCATTTTTTAAAACCATTAGATCTTGTGATACTTACCATCATGAGAACAGCGTGGGAAAAACCTACTTCCATGATTCAATTACCTCCCACGGGGTTCCTCCCATGACACCCTGGGAATCGTGGGAGTTACAGTTCAAGATGAGATTTGGGTGGGGACACAACCAAACCGTATCAGTTGATATTACTATTCATAAATTAAAATTTAACTATTAATTTTTTTCCTTTATGGATATAAAAATTTAACCCTCTTACACCCTTTCCCTTATATACACATATACACAATACTTCCAATTTCTTCAACTTCCCAATATTATTATAATTATGTTAAAATTGTTCAGGCTGAGGTACAAAATGTTATATATTTACTCTTTTTGAATGACTTATTTTTTTTCTAGAATTTACAGTTGCCTTGTTGTTTTCATGCACTTTTTTTATATACCATAATTTTTTCCCCTAAGCACTTCTGTAAAGATGTAAAATAAATCACTTCCTCATGAGCAAAACACAGGGAACTGAATCTACTCTGTATTTTTCTGATCAGTATCTCTCCTAGAACCCATAACCTCCTGATGTAATCTGAATCTGAATGTAGCTTTCATCCTGAGCCTTCTCTTCATCATAACACTAGGAAATCTCTGATTCTGTTGCCTGGATTTATTGTCCTTCTCTTCATTGCTTTATTCTCTTGCTTAAATGGAATGCATCCTCCTATAGCATCACGAGAAAGAGTATGTGAAAAGTTGATTTTTGCGAATTGTGTGTTTTCAAATGTCTTTTCTTTTGATACGTGATTAATAATAGCTTTATTATGTGAATTCTAGGTTGGACTAGTTTTTCCTGATAATTTTCAAAGTATCATTGGGTTGTTTTATAGCTTTCAATTTAACTATTCAAAAACACAGCTACATATGATTACTGATTATTGGTGTTTGATCTCTTTTCTCCAACAACCTTTATGGTTTATTTCTTATTTTAAGTTCTGAAATGTTACAATTATATTTGATTTAATGTTAGTTTTTTCTTCCTTCATTTTAGCCCTCAATGGACCCTTTCAATCTGCAAATGAATGATCTTCAGTTTTTGACATTTTTCTTGTATAATTCATGTGGCAATATCACCTCTTTAATTTTTCTATTTTTCTATTTTACTATAATTTTATTAATCCATTTAGACCCCCTAATTTTCTTTTCTCTCCTATTTTTCATATTTTTGTGTTTTTATTGTACTTTCTGAGAGATTTCCTCAAATTTACCATGCATGTCATTATTTTCAAAAAAAACCTTATTGATTCAATTCCACAAACATTTGTGGAGTATTTATTATATTGAAGTTGCTATGTTTGAGGTTGGTTGTGGGTTGAAAAAACAAGCATAAAATGTCCCTCAATTCAAAACATTTATAATCTACAAATGTATAAACAAATACCTATAAAATAAAAGCTATAGTAATTTGAGTTAACAAATCTGAAAGTAAAGAAGGAAGAACTGTCGTAACTATCATTCTCATTTCTCAACCAGAAGTGCAATTAGTGAGAATATCAGCAAGTTAATTAAAAAAATATTACTAGTGGTGGGGCACAGTGGTTCATGCCTGTAATCTCAGCACTTTGGGAGCAGGAGGCAAGGAGGATCCCTTGAGCCCGGGAGTTTGACACCAGCCTTGGCAACATAGGGAGACCCCATTTTCTACAAAAAATAAAAATAAAAAATTGGACTGGTGTGGTGATACATGCCTATGGTCCTAGCTATTCAGAAGGCTGAGGTGGGAGGATCGCTTGAGCCCAGGAAGTGGAGGCTACAGTGAGCCATGATCATACCACTGCACTCCAGCCTGGGCAGCAAATCGAGACCCTGTCTTAAAAAAAAAAAACACGAAATTACCACAAATTACTAGTGATTATATTAAGAAAGTAGACGAGTTTTCTATTCAGATTGACACTACTGAAGATATTTGATTGACATTGTAGTTCAGTAATTCTAATGTATGTCTCAGAGCCTGTGCTAGACATAATTAGCATAAAGTTAAATTCTGAAGAAAATATATTCCATCCCATTACAGAATATTTTGAGATCAAATAATAGTGCTCTTAAAAAAGTGTAGGATATTCAATTACTGGCACAACCTACATGAAGAAATCACTCAACTGGTTTTTGTCCTGGTTAAAAAAAGAGTCATCTAACCAAGGTCACATATGGGATTATTCACAAGTCTTAAATCTGGTAATAGAATGGATAATGGGGACGCAAGAAGGGATATTTCACAGTTTTGACTCAAAATGTCTGAGCAGCATTTATAATAGAGCAACATAAAAGAATTGCTATTTGACACAAACAGCGGGAGACTCTGATCCACTTTTCTCAGTATTATGGAAGCAAGACAGGGTTGGTTCTAGAAAAGGAAGTTGAAAGACAAGGCTGTTTTGCTGTGAGAAAACCCACTCAAGTAAATAGTGGCTTTTCATGCCTCAGGGTCTAGAAGGAAATGCTAGCTGAAATTGTTGGGTGGATGGGGACAATGTTTTGTCTGCAGATATGAAAGATGCTCCTCCGCGGGATATGCTGGCATTTGACATTGCTAAAGAAAGCCTAACTGTTCCGTGACTACTGTTCTTAACTGGAATCCTTCCATTTCAAGGACCTCTCATCACTGGGCCCCAGTCTTGGGAGTAGCTTTGAGAAAGTGGCACAGCACATAGCTTTATTGAGTTTTTTTTGGTCACAATATATAAGATAGTGTCTGTGTCATAGCAAACCCAAGTTTTGTCAAGGAATAAACCTGCACTAGGGCTGTGGACAGCAAAATGAAGCATGTTTCTGCATGTCTAAAATAAGTGGATTAGGCAACTCATTTCATTGATTTAACTGAATCAGACCTCTGCAAAGCTGATCCAAACAGCTGTGTGGCAATTGACTGGTTACATGCCATAAAAATTGAGTGGTTCATGAGTGGTTTGTATGTTTAATGGATTTCTTCCTTCACAGCATTATTGTTGTATCTTAAAAGCTTAACACAGTGTTTGGCACAGCATAGGTGCTCCATAAACATTTGCTAAATGAGTTAGCTCTAAGAAGTCTTAGACTAAGCAATTTAGTTCCACTCTTACTACCTGCTGAGCTAAAACTCTCCTTGGCTGATTCCATATGACACTTACAAAACCTTTGTTGTTTTTTATATTGCATTTCATCTGTTCCTATTAGGTTTAAGGAAAAGAGGTGGAAATAGTTTTTCAGCAAATACTTATGGAATATCTACCGTGTTCAATGCACTGTAGAATTCTAAGACCACCTTTGCCCTACAATAGCTTACATCCTCAAAGAGGAGATAAGAGATATACATACAAGCACTGTATCAGAATTACAGATCTCTAATTAAATTTATTTATTAAAAATTTATTTATTAAATTTATTCATATGTAATTGGTATACTCCAAATATTATATATGGGATACAAATCCCCTTTTGCTTAATGCTTAATATTGTTTAATGTTGAGACTAAAATGACTCCAGGCCATCCCTGGCTATAAGCAACAGTATTTTTTTCAGAGTTCACTTTGCTAAGTATTTCTAGAAAAGTTTTGGGGATTGCTGTGGTGGTTTATCTTCATTTGTCCTTTCTTGAATATATTCTCCTCTTCTATCTGCCTGCTCTGAGCCCCAGGACGTTGACCTCTGCTGGCTGCACTCTCACACCGCTCAAGTTCCCTGATCCACTGACTTCTGGTTGGGTTGGGCCAATGGGAGGCAGTGGCAGGAGATGGAAGAGGGGAGTGTAGAGAGAAAGAATGGAGTGTTTACCCCTCTTCCTCCCTGCCTCGGAGCTGTTCTGAGAGCAGCTGCATATCTCTCAACTATAGATCCTGTCTGGAGACCCACCGCTCAGCTCACTGGAGGCTGTGGTAACATCATTCATCCCTTGCCCCTCGTGATGGTTAATGCTATGTGTCAACTCGACTGGGCCACCTAGTGCCTAGATATTTGGTCAAACATTATTCTGAATGTGTCTGTGAAGATGTTTCTGGATGAGATTAACATTTGAATTGGTAGACTAAGTAAAGCAGATTGGGTGCTCAATGTGGGTGGGCTTCATCCAGTCAATTAATGTCACAATAGACAAAAAGATTGAGTAAGAAGGAATTCCTCCCATCTGGGTGCTTGCACTGGGACACCAATCTTCTGCCTCTGGACTCAGACTTGAACTGGAATTTACATCTTGGTTATCCTGGGTCTCCAGCTTGCTAACTACAGATTTTGGGATTTCTCAACCTCCATACTCATGTTAACCAATTCCTTATGGTAAATCTCATTCTATAGATGAAGAGGTAGATAGGTAGATAGACAGACAGACAGATAGATAGATAGATAGATAGATAGATAGATAGATAGATAGATAGATAGAGCTTCCCACTGCTTTCAGCCTCTGGGTGCCTCAATATTCCTTGTTTGTTCTCTGGCTCCATTCTCATCATTGTAAACAGTCCTTCAAAAAATTTCTCAAAATTACAGTTGAATGTACCATCTGTTTTCTGCTGGAAGACTCATACATTTCTTCATGAACATCAATGAAAATTCACGATGCCAGCTAGGAGGGTACAGGAATTCAGACACTCTGAGCTCAGAAGCATATTAAGGCCCACTTCCCAAACTGCTGGCCTCCAGATACTCCCACCCACACATCTAGGTTTATTCAACAAGACCCCATCTCCCTCACTTGAGTGAAGGTTTGATGTTGCCTAGAAAATAAATAATTTGGATAGTTCATTTACTATAACAGAACTCCCTAATGTGGAGGTGCTAGAGAAAGAACCTGATATGTAAAGATTTGGTTTTACAGCCGTGCATCACTTAACGACAGGGTGCATTCTGAGAAATGTGTCGTTAGATCATTTTGTCATTGTGCAAACATCACAGAGTACACTTACACAGACCTAAATGGTAGAGCCTACTACATACATAGGCTAGCTGGTAGAGCCCATCACTCCCATGCTACAAACTTGGACAGCATATTACTGAACTGAATACTGTAGGCAATTGGAACACAATAGTAAGTATTTGTGTATGTAAACATACCTAAACAGAGAAACAGTACAGTAAAAATACAGTATAAAAGATTAAACAATGGTACACCTGTAAAAGGCACTTACCATGAATGGAGCTTGCAAGACTGGAAGTTGCTCTGGGTGTCAGTGAGTGAGTGGTGAGTGAATGGGAAGGCCTGGGACGTCACTGTACACTACGGTAGACTTTATCATTGCTGTACACTTTGGCTATACTAAATTTAGAAAACAAAATTTTTTCTTTCAGCAATAAATTAGCCTTAGCTTACTATAACATTTTTATGTTATACACTTTTTAATGTTTTTAACTTTTTGACTCTCTTGTAATAACACTTAGCTTAAAACACACATGTTATATAGCTGTACAAAAATGTTTTCTTTATATCCTTCTTCTATAAGTTTTTTTCTATTAAAAAATTTTTAAACATATGTGTGCCTGCGTCTTTGTAGTAGAATGATTTATAATCCTTTGGGTATATGTCCAGTAGTGGGATTGCTGGGTCAAATGATATTTCCAGTTCTAGATCCTTGAGGAATCACCACACTGTCTTCCACAATGGCTGAACTAATTGACACTCCTACCAACAGAGTAAAAGTGTTCCTATTTCTCCACATCCTCTCCAGCATCTGTTGTTTCCTGACTTTTTAATAATCACCTTTCTAACTGGAGTGAGATGGTATTTCTTTGTGGTTTTGATTTGCATTTATCTAATGACCAGTGACGATGAACTTTTTTTCATATGTTTGTTGGCCACATAAATATCTTCTTTTGAAAAGTGTCTGTTCATATCCTTCACCCACTTTTTGATGGGATATGTTTATTGCAGCACTATTCACAATAGCAAAGACTTGGAACCAACCCAAATGCCCATCAATGTTAGACTGGATAAAGAAAATGTGGCACATATATACCATGGAATACTATGCAGCCATTAAAAATAATGAGTTCATGTCCTTTGCAGGGACATAGATAAAGCTGGAAACCATCATTCTCAGCAAACTAACACAGGAACAGAAAACTAAACACTGCATGTTCTCACTCATAAGTGGGAGCTGAACAATGAGAACATATTGCCACAGGGAGGGAAACATCACACTGGGGCCTGTCGGGCGGTGGGGGGCAAGGGGAGGGATAGCATTAGGAGAAATACCTAATGTAGATGACAGGTTGATGGGTGCAGGAAACCACCATGGAACATGTATACCTATGTAGCAAACCTGCACGTTCTGCACATGTATTCCAGAACGTAAAGTATAATTTAAAAAAATAAAAAAGAAAGACAAAAGAAAAACAATTTTTTAACTTTATTTTTTACTTTTTAAACTTTTGTTAAAAACTAAGGCACAAACACACATATTATCCTGGGCTTACACAGGTTCAGGATCATCAATATCACTGTCTTCCACCTTCACATCTTGTTGCACTGGGAGGTCTTCAGAGGCACAAACAGGCATGGAGCTGTCATCTCCTATGATAACAATGCCTTCTTCTGGAATCCCTCCTCAAGGACCTGCCTGACGCTATTTTACCCAATGTTTTTGAAAATATAAGTAGGAGGAGTACAGTCTAAAATAATGATTAAAAATGTATAGTAAATACATAAACTAGTGATTGTTTATTATCATTATCAAGTATTATGTACTTGATAATCATGTGCTATACTTTTATACAATGGGCAGCACAGCAGGTTTTTTACACCAGCGTCACCACAAACACGCAATGCATTGCACTATGACATTACCACCACTATATCTGTCACTAGGTGACAGGAATTTTTCAGTTTCTTTATAATCTTATGGGACCATTGTTACATTAATATATGTGGTCCCTCATTGACTGAAACACTGTTAGGCAGCACACGACTACACTTAAATATAGACTGGTAATACGTTACTCATCCTCAGGATTGCCTACTCTGCCTTAATCATCTCTGAAAATAAGATAGTAGGATGAAAGACAGTAAGGTGTAACTGAAATAATCCCTTTTTCACTGTGTTTTAGCTACATTATGTGTTAAGCTGACTTTGGTCAGTTGATTTTGTATTCCAGCCATTTTCAATAACATTATTATTGCAAAAATGTGTTCTTCTTTCCAAACAACTGACTTGTACTCTTGTTGCAGAATTTCTCTTGTAGTACAATTATTTGTTTATATATCCATAGTAGTATACTTGTGCTTACAAGCAAGATCTTTTATCTTATTTATCACTTTTTCTCCAAAATATAATCTTGTGGTACATAGGCATTATCAGCATTTATTAAATCGTTGAAAGAATGAATAAACAACAATGACGCTTGAAATGTAACTCATTTATAAATTGAGGACTCTCTGAAATTACTGCTGCCCCTTGGGTGGCACAGAGAATAATGCCACCAGATTCTTCTCTCCTTACTAGAAATGCCCTATCCCTCATCTCTTTCCAGGCTGTTTCCTAACTATTACACAGTGGAACTCCTTTGAAATTGATTAGCAGCCTGTGAAATTACCCAGAAATTCTGTGCTAAGCTACTATTTCCTGTCTTATGATTTGCATACTTCCTTTCACCAATATAAATATAAGTTGCAGTGTACAAATCCTCACCTGTGAGCATAGGAGTCACAATATATCCCCAGTACTCTTCAAATTTGCATATCTGCACAGGAGAATTAACAGTCCCTGCAGCACAAAGAAATTATGACTGTCTTTTGCTTCTCTCTACTTATTATATAGCAAATTGATGACTCAGTGACAAACTTAGGCATTTTAAGCCCCCAAGCAAAATTTCCAAATGGTTCTCCTTACCCCTTGGAATGTAGGATTACTCTTACAGTACTTTTTCTTATGCAAGGAGAAAATGGAGGCAACTTCTTTCCTGAATTTTGGGTGTTTCCTACAAGCAGAAGCATCAGAGTAGTTAACCCTCTGCAGGCTGAACAATCTATATACAATGTTTACCACTCCTTTGGTTTGTAGAGTTCAGCAGAGGGGGATTTATATGCCATGTTTGGTAGCGTCGCAGAGAATTCTAGCAATTCTCTGGAGCTATTCTTTGTTGAACTGGAAGTACTTTGAAATTATTACTAGTCTTAAGTATAAGTGTAAAATATCTGTGACTTTACCCAATAGGAGTTTATTTCTACTCATTTAACAGCCCAAATGAAGCCTTTTTCCCAGGTAGATGGGCAGATTTCCTCTAGTGGTGATTCAGGAACCCAGGCTCCTTCCATATTGTGGCTCTTCCATCTAGTAGGGCCTCAGAGTCCTTAGAAACCAGCAACCAACTGGAGGAGAGCAAGAAGAGTGCCACATGGGAGGCTGTAGTTGATCTGGCCTGCTCACATTTCATTAGGGAGTGCTCAACCATATGGTTGCATCTAAATCCAAGGAGGCTGGGGAATATGAATCCTGGCTGGACGGCTAGTTCTTAGTAACAATTATACACTGGGAAAGAAGAATACAAATGCTGGCCGGGTGCAGTGGCTCAGTCCTGTAATCCCAGCACTTTGGAAGGCTGAGGCAGGCAGATCATTTGAGGTTAGGAGTTCGAGACCAGCCTGGCTAACATGGTGAAATCCCGTTTCTACTAAAAATACAAAAAAAAAAAAAAAAAATTTGCCAGGCAAGGTGGCACACACCTGTAATGCCAGCTACTTGGGAGGCTGAGGCAGGAGAATCGCTTGAACCCAGGAGGCAGAAGTTGTGGTGAGCTGAGATCACACCATTGCACTCCAACTTGGTTAACAAGAGTGAAATTCCATCTCAAAACCAAAAACAAAAAACAAAAAACAAAAGAACAGAATAAGAATACAAATGCTTTTTTGAGTAGCTAGCTGACTCAACCCCAGGAAATATGGGTACAGGGAATATAATCCCAAATAGAATTCTTCTGTGACTTAGCATGAGACAAGAGGCAGAATTAAATCTGAAACAAAGAATATAAGGTATCTTCAGACTTCATCCCTTTGGTGTGGACAAGTTTTGATGTCAGTGTTGTTCTCTCTCATTTGAGTAGGAAGCCTAGATGTTCCTCCTCCTAAGGTGTAGAAGATCTGTTTTGAAAATACTAGTTGTTTCCTTACCATCACCACGCTTCCTCCTTAGAGAACTATCCACTCCTCTCTCCTCTTTCTGATAAAGTCTGATAATGTAGACTCCACTGAGTGGTAATGGGACCCACGTCTTGCTCCTTCTACTGGTCACAGTTGAATAGGGCAAGTTTAGACACTAGCCCAAGCTAAGACAATCAGAAACCCTCTCCCTGAAATTAGGAATTAGGATTCAACAATATTTCATTTGTCTCATTTGAGTGCTTAAACTTTCGGGTGAGTTAAAGCTACAGCTGGCCATCTATATTTCAACCTATGTCGCAGATACTCAGAAAGGTCATCTGCGGAAGAAGGTAGGAGGCCGAGATGGTGGATCACCTGAGGTCAGGAGTTTGAGACCAGCCTGGCCAACATGGCGAAACCCGGTCTCTAATAAAAATACAAAAAAAATTAGTGTGGCATGATGGTGGGCACCTGTAATTCCAGCTACTCAGGAGGCTGAGGTGGGAGAATGCTTGAACCCAGGAGGCAGAGGTTGCGGTAAGCCGAGATTGGGCTGCTGCACTCCAGACTTGGAGACACAGCGAGACTCCGCCTCAAACAGACAAACAAACAAAATCCTATATACAAATGAAAAGGAACAAACTGAGGCTACACAGAGGATTATGTGTCAACCTTAAAAACAATGTTGAATGACAGAAACAAAACACAAAGGAATTAGAAACTATTATTCCATTTTAAAAGTTCTAAAATAAACAAAAGTAAATCATATTATTTAGAGATGCACAGACAGAGGATAAAATTGCAAAGAAAAGCCAGCAACTGATGTCTTAAAATTAGGATAATTGCTACTTCTGGGGTGAAAGAGGGAATATGACCAGGAAGAGGCACGTGGTGGCCTTCTGGGTTATGACAATGTTCTTTTTCTTTATTTTATTTTATTTTACTTATTTATTTATGTATTTATTTATTTTTGAGATGGAGTCTTGCTTTGTCACCCAGGCTGGAGTGCAGTGGCACAATCTTGGCTCACTGCAAGCTCCGCCTCCCGGGTTCACACCATTCTCCTGCTTCAGCCTCCGGAGTAGCTGGGACTACAGGCGCCCGCCACCACGCCTGGCTAATTTTTTTGTATTTTTAGTAGAGACGGGGTTTCACCACGTTAGCCAGGCTGGTCTCGATCTCCTGACTCGTGAGATCCGCCCGCCTCAACCTCCCAAAGTGCTGGGATTACATGCATGAGCCACCGTGCCCGGCCGACAATGTTCTTTTTCTTGACCTGGGTGATAGTTTGATTAGTGTTGCCTTTAAAATTGGTCATTACACTCTATAGTTATGAATGGCACATAAATACGCTTATTGTATTCATATTCTATTTCTCAATTTTTTAAAAAGCTCTTGCAGTTCCCAAAACAGGGTGCATTTCCCTCGCCTGGATTCTTTTCTTCATTTAAGCTATTAAATATCTATTTTAAAAAGAAAGAAAGAAAGGATATTTACATTTGCCTTTTATTGCTGGGTTTCTCCACTTGGCCTATTATGGCCCAATGCAGAAAGAAACATACGGTAACAACATATTCTATTTGAATTTTAATTTCTTTAGACTTAGGGGGTACAAGTGGTTCTGTTACACGGATATATTTTGTAGTCGTGAAAGCTAAGTTTTAGTGTACCCATCACTGAAATAGTGAGCATTGTATCCAATAGGTAATTTTTCAACACTCAGTTTTCTCCTACCTTCCAACTTTTTTGAGTTTCCAATGTCTGTTATTCCACTCTGTATGCCCAGGTGGACCTATTTTTCATTTCTCACAAGTGAGAATATACAGTATTTGATTTTCTGTTTCTGAGTTGTTTCACCTAGGATAATGGCCTCCAGGTCCATCCATGTTGCTGCAAAAGGCATGATTTTACTCTTTTTCATGGTTGAGTAGTATCCCAAGGTGTGTGTGTGTGTATATATATACGTGTGTCTATATCTTTATCTGATCATCCATCCATTGATGGAGACAGGTTGACTTAATCACTTCGCTATTATGAAGAGTGCTATGATAAACATGAGTGCAGGTGTCTTTTTGATATAATTATTTCTTTGGGTAGATACCTAGTAGTGGGACTGCTGATTCCAATGGTAGTTCTATTTTCAGTTCTTTGAGAAATCCCCATTCTATTTTCCAGAAATGTACTTTTTAGAAAGAAGTGAAATGTACTAATTAACATTCAATTTTGGTATATTGTAGGTCCTTAATGTAATTTCTAGGGAAACATTAAAATAAAAGAAAGTGATAGTTGAGAGGAAAATGAAATAATATAGAAAATAAAATTAATGAAGTAAATAAGAAAAAAGAAAATAAAACAGGTGAGAATCTTACATTTTTCTTTAAGATTCTAATGAATCCTCCTTTTTCAATGACCCTTTCCTCTTTATTTCCAGACAGCGGTAAGCGTTGCATCCTTTACTACCCGAATCATTTGGCAAATGTCTCTGCTGTAACCTTCACCATGGTGTGTGTCATGATGCATTTACACACACACACATATGCACATGCGTGTACTCACCTAGACCTGTGCTGCCTAATGTTGTATTCAGTGGCTAGAGGTACTAGCCATGTGTGCCCTTGAGCACTTGAAATGTGTACTAGTCCACATTGAGATGGGCTGTAAGTGTAAAACACATACTGGATTTTAAAGACCTAATCCCAAAATGATGTAAGATATCTCAGTAGTCTATTTTTCTACTGATTTAATGTTACTGATATTATTTTTTATATATTGGGTTAAGTAAAATATATAATTAAAATCAACTTCAGCTGTTACATTTGCTTTGTGTTAAATGTGACTGCTAGAAAACTTGAAATTACATATGTGGCTTGTTTATATTTTTATTGTTTCCTTGTTCCTTGAATGCAGGGACTGTATTTTATCTATTTTATATACATATATTTTTTTATATTTGGCATTGTATTTGGGGGTGATACAAATTATTTGTTTCATGAAGGAGTGAGCAAGACAATGATTATTAAGATTACTATTGACCAGGGCTCAAATCTCACTGCATATAATGAATAAATCTCAAAATAACAGTGGTTTGAATAATTTAGAAGTTTATTTCTCACAAGAAAGAAGTTCAGAGAGAGGCAATTGAGGGCTATAGGGTGGTTCCATACATCTGTGAAGGCCGTGGGCTCTTTCCAGCTTTCTGCACCTCCATCTCCGATTTTCAGATATGATCATCAGGCACAGAATTGCAAATGATGCCAAAATAAACTACAAGTAAATATGCATTTACGTCCATTATAATACGTGTTAGTGCAAGACCTTCTGTGGAGGATCACAGAGAGTGTCCAGATACGTTGTGTTTGAAATATTTACTTATAGAGGGAAAGATTTTAACCTAGGTCGCTAAAGGAATGTATAGTTAGCATGTCTTATAGTTTCTCCTTCAGATATCAGATGTTTGTAGTAAGCTTTTGCCAATGGCTGGATCAGAGGCAGGCCTGAAATCTCCGAGGAGTGCCTGAAGAGTCTATGTTTTGTGTTGTTGATTAAAGAGAGAGCCATATGCTTTCAATAACAGGTGTGCAGGTGGCAAAGCCTACATTCTGTTGTGCAAATTTAGTATCCTGACTTGTATACTAGCCCAGATGGGGGCTATCCTATTTGTGCACAGCAGGGTAGGATTAAGGGGGAACTAATGTCTTTCAATCCAGTTTAAAATATCCATTTCAAGAACAGAGAAAAACAGAGATAGCAGGGTATCTGTGCAAAGCCAAATTTTACTGAAAAAAAAAAGAGCTTTGAATTAATTCAAGCAGTTGAAGAAGAATTTGGTTGAAAACCCTGCCCAAAGGGTGAATGAGAGTTCTGGACTGGAAAAGGGCAGGTGAAACAATTTGACTGTTTCAACCATAAAATAATCTAAACAGAGCCTGGGTAGAAAAAGGATTCTTAGAAAGGTGGACCCAAATGAGCAAGTTCCAAAATATATTCTTTTTTTTTTTTTTTTTTTTTAGATGGAGCCTTGCTCTGTCACCCAGGCTGGACTGCAGTGGTGCAATCTCGGCTCACTGCAACCTCCACCTCCTGGGTTCAAGCAATCCTCCTGCCTCGCCTCCCAAGTAGCTGAAACTACAGACACATACCATCATGCCCCGCGAATTTCTGTATTTTTAGTAGAGACAGGTTTCACTGTATTGCCCAGGCTGGACTCAAACTCCTGACGTCAAGTGATCCGCTCGCCTCAGCCTTCCAAAGTGCTGGGATTACAGGCATGAGCCACTGTGCCCAGCCTATATTCTGAGATTCTGAATACGTCAACCTGAGGCTAAAAATTTTCTGTTTTAATTTTGAAGACCATCTATGGTGAATATAGTTTTTGTTTAGTTAACACACATTAGCGAGATAGCAAATTTCACTCACACTATAGTTGGATGTGTGGTATAAACTCTATTCTTTTTGTTTTGTTTTGTTTTCTAACTTTTCCCCATACCTCCTCCCATTAATTTTGGCCTGATTGGAAAGGGTAGAAGAAACAGGATCTTCTCCCTACTTTGAAAAACTCTGTGAACTAGGTCTTTCAAGTTTGGCCATTGATAGGCTAAAGGGCAAGAAAACATTAGGAGACTCTTCTCTCAAGATAATAGCTTGGCTGGCTTGGTTTGTACTAGGCTGCGTAATCCCTTTGAGTGTCAGAAGCTGAATATTAGTTCAATATTACTTTTTTAAGTTCTTTTATAATATATTATACTATTTCTTTATGGAGGCGAAGTGAAGGTTTATTTAGTAAGGCAAATGAAGAAATTGCATTGAACTTCTAAAAAACCATAACCATCCTTTCTGCAAATCTGTCAGAAGGCTACATTCACCTACGTGATTGCAGCAGTTCTGTTGATGTTTGCACAATCTTGTATGTCTAGGATTCTGTAAGTCTTCCGAGAGCAGCAATCATGTTTGTTGCTTCCCACTGTACACTAAGCTCCTAGGATACTACTTAAAAGACTCAGTAACCAACTGTAAATATTTTTGAATGAAAAAATAAACCATGAAAAATCTGGAATCTATACCCAGATGGAACAGATTAACCCAGCAGTGACTCATGCTCATTTAAGTCCAAGAAACTTTGTCTTTCATAATGTTAAGAAGAAAGCTGATGTAGACCATTAAAGGGAAGAATAGTAAACCAATGAGTATTTAATTTGGGGCAGATGCATAATGTTCCAGTTTAAATGTGGGATGGATTGCACTTTTGAACTACATCTGAAGAGAAAATTAGGGCAAATAATTTGGTAAAAATTGGAAGCCATCAATAAAATGATATCGAATTTAATACACACACACATACAACCAGGGAAATCACAGTAAGATGGGTAGATCACATCAGTTTTGCCATCAGTTTTGCCGGTGTTACCTACGGGGGAAACTGGGCAAAGTATACAAGGAATCTGTATATTATTTCTTACAATTGCATGGGAATCTACAATCATCTCAATAAAATTCCAATAAAAGCAAAAAACAGATAAATAAATAAATAAATATATTATATATAAAAATATAGACATAGAGATTCCTTGTATATTTTTCCCAATGTGATGTCCCCAATTTGAGGACCCTGCAGTTTTGATGAGTACCATCATAATTATTATATATATATACACACACATAGTCACAATTTTATATATATATGGAAGAAAATTTCTGCAAACTATGCAGCTGACAAAGGTCTAATATCCAGCATCTATAAGAAACAAACACATTTACAAGAAAAAAAAACATTAAAAAGCGGGCAAGGGCATGAACAGACACTTTTCAAAAGAAGACATACATGCGGCCAACAATCATATGAAAAAAAAGTTCAGTATCAACTGATCATTAGAGAAATGCAAATCAAAACCATGAGGTACCATTTCACACTGGTCAGAATGGCTATTATTAAAAAGTTAAAAAATAACACATGTTGGCAAGGTTGTAGAGAAAAAGGAAAGCTTATATACTGTTGTGGGAGTGTAAATTGGTTTAACCGTTGTGGAAGACAGTGTGGCCATTCCTCAAAGTCCTGGAGACAGAAATACCATTTGACCCAGCAATCCCATTACTGTGTACATGCCCAAAGGAACATAAATCTTTCTGTTAGAAAGACACATGCATGTGCTGGTTCATTACAGCACTATTCACAATAGCAAAGGCATGGAATCAATCTAAATGTCCATCAGTGATAGACTGGATAAAGCAAATGTGGCACATATATACCATGGAACGCTATACAGCCATAAAAAAGAACAAGATCATGTCCTTTGCAGGGACATGGATGGAACTGGAGGCCATTATCCTTAGCAAACTAATGCAGGAACAGAAAACCAAATACCACATGTTATCACTATAAGTGGGAGCTGAATGATGAGAACACATGGACACAGAGGGGAACAACACACACTGTGGCCTTTTGGAGGGAGGAGGATAGGAGGAAGGAGAGGATCAGGAAGAATAACTACTGGGTACCAGGCTGAATACCTGGGTGATGAAATAATCTGTACAACAAAACCGCATGACACAAGTTTACCTATGTAACAAACCTGCACATGTACCCCTGAACTTAAAAGTTTTTTTAAAAAAGAACATCTGATACTTCTATTACCCTTGTTGCGGAAGTCACACCAAGACATCTTCACCACTCCAGTTATTGTTGGCCCTGACAGTTAAACTTTATGCTCACTCTTGAGGTCTATACCGCACAGTTTTATAAAAGTGTGGTTTTTTTAACCTTGCCAATATTTTTCTTTTACTTTTTCTTATAAAAAGTTTTTATTAAAATAAAATATAGGATGGTCTGCTTATCCAAAAAGGACAGTTAAGATGGATTTCAGTTTATTTACAATTTTTGGTTAGGTCGATTGAGGTTGATATCTTGAAAGCATACTTTAAATCTTTTGATCATCTCTTGTTATATTATTAGCTTTCTTATCTCATAATCCTCCATATGTAGTTTTATGTGTGATCAGATTCATTCATTTTTAGAATATCATTTTGTTGCAATAAGAATGTTAATTATAACATGAAACATTTTTTGATGTGATTGCATAACAAAATCAATGTTTTCATTTGTCCATGTTATGTTTTAAGGTTGCCCTTATGTGTATTTAACTTTTATACATTGTCAGCAATATTATAGCTATAATTTTATTTTATTTCTTATTTCATTGTATATATTTGTTGCATACATTGTGGTGTTCTGATATATGTATACATTTGTGGAATGATTAACTCATAGCTATAATTTTAAATTCTACATTTTTACTTAGCATTATACCATGAATATTTTTCCATTTTTATTTCACACATTCATTCATCTTTTATTCACTCAATTAACATTTTAAAGTTATTAGTAAGTGCTTGAGGGTAGGTTTAAGGAGAGAACTAATGTCTTTCAACTCTGTTTAAAATATCCATTTTAAGGCCAGGCATGGTGACTCACACCTGTAATCCTAGCACTTTGAGAGGCCAAGGTGGGAGGCTCACTGGAGCCCAAGAGTTCAAGACCAACCTGGACAACATGGCAAAACCCTCTTTCTGCAAAAAAAAAAAAATGCAAAAGTTAGCCAGGCATGGTAGTGTGCACCTGTATTCCCAGCTACTTGGGAGGCTGAGGTGGGAGGATCACCTGAGCCCAGGAGGCAGAGGTTGCAGTGAGCTGAGATCGTGCCACTGCTCTCCTGTCTAACCTGGGTGACCTGGGTGACAGAGGGAGATCCTGTCTCCAAAAAAAAAAAGAAAGAAAGAAAGAAAAATGAAATCCATTTCAAGAATGGAGAAAAACTAAAAGTGAAGATTACTTAATAGTCAGTAATATTGCTCGTTGGTTAGAGATGTAGCAAAGTTCATAATAAACTCATAATAAACTCACTCAAAATACCATTGACAAGTTATCCCGATATTCATTTAGTCCTTATTGATTCATGCAGACACCCATGGTAAATGACAGATAGGGATAAATCTTCCTGTTCTTATTTTTTTGTGGATGAAATCTTAACAGAACCATTGCCAAACCTGTCATTCAATGTTCCTCCAAGTGTTCAGTAAGCTAACATATGCTGAAAACTGTCAAAGTGATTCCAAACATTAAGGGAATCTGTGTGCCTCTTAGTAGTAGGATTTATATGCGCCGATGGACCAGGCTGGTCCCATCAGGAAGCTGGGCAAGAATTAGGAGAAGTACATTCTTGCTATCTGAATGAAAGGTATCTTGTTCACTGATACTCCACAAGCTGACCCTCTAGCGACAGTAAAAATCAACCCAGCCAGAGTCTTTGCTTCTATTAGAATTCCTCTGCACTGAAGCTTAGAGAAGAATATAAAGAAGAATCAAAAATTAGGATAATGAAGAATGTTCTGAAATATTGAACATTCTGTAAATGGGTAATGTTAAAGTACAGAGGAACATCATGCAGTCAGAATGTTTGTATTTGCTCTCCCCCTTTGGCTCGTTTAAGGAAAAGATGAGTTGTCACCAGAAGACACATTCTTAGACATTTCCAGTGTCAGAAAGAAAGGTAATGTTTCTCTTTGAGGACATGGCCTTAAACGACTTTACCGTTGCTGACCTGAAGCTGATCAAGTCTATGTTATCAGGACCAAGCGCAGCAGTGATGGAGAGGATTTGGGGCCCTATCAGTCCATCTGAGAAGGAAGAGGCTTGCAAGGCAGGTGAATGAGATGAGGAACAGGCTACTGTTCTGTGACTGCTGAGAAAGAGATTGGCTGAGAGTTGGGGTTAAGCTTCCCGGGGAGAGATGAGCAGATGTGCAACTTGCTGCAGAGTACTGATGAAAATGCTTTCACACAAGATTCCACCTCATGAGCAGAATCTCGGTGAAAGCCTTGACCCTTTTATTCAGTCCTCTTCCCAGTGTGATAGCCTTTTCCTCCTTCTTAAGAAGACACATAGAAGACTTTAACCTCTTTCTTACCTGGCTCCTTGACTCAGTTTTCTTGGGAAGTGAGCCTAGCCTTATTTGGATGTGAATTCTACAGTCCCCTGAGGGGTGCAGAATTCTGTTCAGGTTCTGGTTGTGAAAAGAAGTTACATGTCTTTTGTAAAGAGGGGCATCCCTGGGAAGCCTTGTCTACTCTGAAAGATGCTAAGGGGCTGACCACATTCCTAGCCAATTTTTCGAGGCTTTACATGGTGAAAGAAGTGGGTAAGGAAGTTAGTATACAAGACTTTTGAAGTCTGGGTTTCGGAAGAAGGGATTCAATTGACTCGGATTTTTGTTTCAAAGGCTGGCAGTTGTTAAAGAGATTCTAATAGCTTTGTGAACTACCCTCTTTTGTTTCTCTGAGACTGAAGACCACAGATTTGTTTCTAAAATAAAATCCATGGAATGCTCATATTCATGAGTGCTTTCTGAGTGGGAATTCTCATGTATTTCTTTCTCAATCCATGACATGGGCTTGCTGGGAAACATGAATGATGCCAGAAAATTATACATATATATATATTATATATAATATATATACACACACACACACACACTCTCATATGCATTTTGAGTTTCAGTTTATACTTTCTTCAGGTAAGGGTTGAGAGGCCTAAATTATAAAAGCAATATTTTGCCAACAGCTCATCTGAGTAACCTTTGCAGCTGGGCATTTGTTCTCCTTGTGGAATTTTTTTGGTGTATAATTTTTCTTGCCAGGAGCTGGGATTTTAGCTGTAGCAGTATTAACCTTCCCTAGGGGACTATCTTTATGACCAAGGGGATCTTTTAGATCTGCTATGAATGACCTGACTATCTGGAGCTGCCACAACAACCAAACAAGTCCTGTATTCACTAACACAGTGTAAGCAAGTTCTGTTGGATTTAGAGTAAACAATCAATCAAACAAACAAATAACCTGTAAAGGACAGGTTTAAGCTGCAAATGGAAGTCTTGGGCCAAGGTGTCCAGGGGAGACCTCCAATGAACCTCATGCTTTAGCTAACAGACCTGATTAAAAGCTAGAATATAATAAACCTCAAGGTAAAGGTAAGTTACAGCCTGGAGTGAGGTAGAGGCATGGGCGGCTGATCCAGCTAATCTCTCTGTCAGGGTCAGCTACATTAAAAATTTGGATCATGCAAATAGGCATTTTTCCCCTTCTCATCGAAACCCTAATTCCCTTCCCTTCTACTCTACAGGAGCATGAAGTGCTTTATTTTGACTTTCTTTATAGACTCAAGGTTTTGAAGTGAACATTTATTGATCTTGCTTCCAACAAAGTGTCTTTCATTTTTGTTAAACAATATGCCTAAAATCTGTGATGTCCCAAGTAATAAATTTGTACTTTACATCTTTACAATATGCTAAACATGCAGTTAAGAATGAGGCCAACTTCTCAAGCTCCATTAGAGGCTTCATGAATTGCTTGAATCAAACTAGAAGCCAAATTCAGACATTAAAACAAAACAAATCCTCAGAAAATTCACATCTAGGATTCTCAAATCTTCATGAGGCTGAAATGGTTATTTATCACATTCTTTCTGATTATAGGAGCATTATGTCTTTATTGTAAATAATTTAGAAATGTAGAAAAGGATACCAAAGAAAGTAAAATTCAATCTGAATCCATTTTCAATCGCACCAAAAAGAATAAAATACTCAGGAATAAATTTAACAAAAGAAGTATAAGACATATGTACTGAAAGCTATAAAACATTGTGAAAGAAATTAATGGAGATATAACTAAATTAAAAAGATACCCCCTGTTCATGGCAAATAGTAATACCCCCCATGTTGATTTACAGATTCAATGTAATCTGTGGCAGAATACCAGCTGCCTTTTGGGGGGCAGAAACTAGAAATTCAAGAGACCTAGAATAGCCAAAGCCATTTTGAAAAACAATGAAGTTAAAGGGCTCACATTTTCTAGTTTCGAGACTTGCTACAAAGCTTCAATAGTCAAGACAGTGAAGTGCTGGTATAAGGCTGGACCTATAGATGAATGGACTAGAATTGAGAGCACAGAATTATAAACCTTTACATTTATGTTCAACTAATTTTCAACAAGGCTCCCAAGACCCATTCAATGGAGAAAGAACAGTCTTTTTAACTATGGTGCTTAGAGGACCAAAGAGCCACATGAAAAGCATGTGGTGGGACCTCTGATTGAAATAATGTGCAAAAATTAACTCAAAATGGATCACAGACATAATGAGAAGAGCTAAACCTCTAAAACTGCTTGAAGAAAACATAGGTCATAAATCTTCATGACCTTCATTAGGCAATAGATTCTTAGATATGACACTCAAACCACAAGCAACAAAAGAAAATACAACTGGAATTAATAAAAATTAAAAACGTTTGCACATCAAAGGACACTATCAAGATAGTGAAGAGACAACTCACAAAATAGAAGTACTTGCAAATCATGTATCTGATAAAAGATGTGAATCTAGAATAAAGAACTCTTACAACTCAACAATAAAAAGACAAATTACCTAATTGAAAAATAGGCAAAGGATCTGAATAGACATTTGTCAAGAAGATATACAAATGGCTAATAAACCATATAAAAAAGAGCTCATTAGTTATCAGGGAAATGAATATCAAAACCACAATGAGATGCCACTTTATATCCACTAGGATAACTAAAGTCCAAATGACAATAACAGATGTTGGAAAGGACATGGAGAAATTGGAATCCTAATATACTGCCAGTAGGATTGTAAATAGTGTAGTGACTTTGGAACACAGTTAGGCAGTTCCTTAAACTCCTTAAACTTAACATAGTTCATTAAACTTAACAGAGTTTTTGTATGATTCAGCAATTCCACTCCTGGGTATATACCCAAGAAAACTGAAAGCACATGTCCACATAAAAACTTATACATGAATGTTCATAGCAGGATTATTTATAACAGACCAAAAGTGGAACAGCAAAAATATCTATCAACTGATGATCAGACAAACAAAATGTGGTATATCAGGTAATCAGATGTTATTTCACAACAAAAAAGATGGAAATGCTGCAACATAGATGAACCTTGGAAACATTACGCTACAGGAAAGAAGCAAGTCACAAAAGGTCATATGTTGTATGATTTTATCTATGTGAAATTCCAGAATAGGCAAATTATAAAGACAGAAAGTAGATTAGTGATTGCTGGGGTCTAGGTTTAGGAAGGAATGGGGGAATTTCTGATAAGGGATACAGAGTTTGTTTTGGGTTGATGAAAAGTAGATATTGTTGATGGTGTGCAACTCTGTAAATACACTAAAAACTCTGAATTTTATCCTTTAAAAAGGTGAATTTTCTGGTACGTACATTTTTTTCCACAAGGAAAAAAGCACGTAACTTTTAATATTTACATGCATTGGGGTCAAAGAAAAGTTGGTTAGAATTGAAGAAGTCAGTTGCAGGGGCTTATGTACTCTAAAATAAGGGAAAGGGCTTGGACTTCAGGGAGTCCATTGTTGGAGATGATCAAACCAGAATGGAGTTTCTGGAGCAAGGTGCCATATAATCTATCTTTAAAATGTGCCAGTTTTCCAAGCAACAGGAGATTCACAGCAACCCATCAGAAAGGGGTGCCTAGGCCAGCATAAGGAACTCCTTTCTGTGTTATTGCTATAAGGAAATTAACTTTGCAATGATTCTTGAAAAAGGCAATTAGATGTGTATACTAAATTTTTGTAATTTTGTTCATTTTTATCAGGCTTCAATTGTTCAGGAAGTATGGAAACATACAGGTGAATGGAAAATAGGAGTCATTTTATGAAAGTCTTTATGCATACCCATCTTGGTGTTGACTCTGTATTCAAGGACAATGGTAGACCTTCTCTCCCTGATATAAGGGAGACTCCTTCCTCAAAGGGCAACCCATACCTTACTTTTAAGCAGATAAAACCTAAAACAGGGTAGATAACTTTTTCTGTATCTGTTGTAGCCCAAAATAATCCTTGTGTCAATGTGGCATAATTTGGGGGTGGGCCAACCCCAAGCAAGTTTAGATAGGTTATAGAAACAATGTACCTTAAACAAATAGCCAACAGTTTTACTAACATCACACAAGTTTGACGATTATTATAAATATACTCTGAAAATGTATTGCCAATATCAGACTTGGCTACAAGGTTGCTTTCCTCAAGCAGTGATGATATGTGAATTATATCTCAGAAAAGCTGTTATTTAAAAAGATAAATGAGTTCATTGTCACTTTGAAGTAAAGGTGCTACTTATAAAACAAACCAACAAACCGCAACTCAGTCTTATACCATATTACGTAGCACTAACTGTTCTTAACAATACATACATCCAGAACCTTTTCACATACACACACACACACACACACACACACACAGAGATATCATTTTCACAAAATTGTGATCAAACTGCATTCCGAGCCTTTTTTTCTTCAGATGAGAGCATAGCCTTTTCCCCAGGGATACCAAATACTGTTCTAAAGCACAGTTTCTCCAGAAGGTGGGAAGTGTACCACCGGGGATACTCAGGACGATTTTAACTAACACTTAAACAAGTTTAATTTTGATAGTTATCTATTTATGTTAATGTGCATTGAAAAAATATAGTTAGCACCTCAAATTCATGGTGGCATAGATATATCATCACTCAGAACAAGGATAATGTGGGATTCTATAGTTTAAAAACCAAGTCCATTTAAAGAAAAATATTAAGCCCATGATAGTAGAGCTGGACACAGGCAGGGCAAAAACCCTGAAGTGGTACTGAAATAACTGGAGTTTGAAAAAAACTGTTATAAAATGCGTTCTCAAGTCATGGCAAAGGATTTTGTTTCATGGCTACACCATCGCTCCATCTCTACTGACGGGCTACTGGGTTGTTCACGGTTCAGAATTGTCCCTCTGGTGAGTCTCTCCATAGCCCAGGTAGAGCCCTCCTGGTCATGGCTGGCCAGGGGTGGTCACTGAGGATGAGGAAGTAGCCAGCTAAAGCCTTTCTAGTGATCCTCTAAGGGATCACTTATATAAGTTCAGAATGTACATTACCTGATGGAAGTACGTGAGGATATTTAAAAGCCACCTATTCTCACAGTGATGCAAGAGACAAGAGACCAGGAGCCACAGTGGGTTAAACCACTTCCTTTCCCCTCTGTTCTCCTCACCCCTATGCTCTGCTCTCTCAAAGATTCATAACACACGGGTCCTGGAACAGAGACCAGGAGAACTTGGGCCTCTTCCCACCGGACACCTCTTGCCCTCCTGGCAACCACTTCCTTGCATCTCCTGCCCATACTCCTCCAAACACACAGGCTCAGAACAGCGAACCCACTAGGAAAAACCAGCTCTGAGAAGGACAAAATGCCTGATCTCTGTTTGAAAGGCAACATCATGTATTTAGAAATAACCTGTTTTCAGGAAATTCAGAACAATCTTCTTAAAGTTATGCTGGAGCTAGCCAATTTCTCTTTTAGGGTCACTTGTTTGTATTAATAGAAATCCATCTGCATAAAGTGACAGTCTACGTTCCTGTTCCCCCGTCTGTCACCAGATGGAGACTTGGTCAATGTGGGATGCTGTCTTTCACGCAGATGCCAGCATATATAAAAAGACAAGTTATTGGTGGAAATTATAAGAGATGGAGATTAAGACCATTCTAAAACAGACTTGGATCTCTGCTTTTGACACAGGAAATGTTGTTTACGCCATTTCAGTGGGATTGCCTAAAATACACCAGTTCCACGCGAAAGATAATTACTTACACTACTTACTAACAGATAATGCATTCTTCTGAGTACGTTTAAAAAAAATAAAAAGGAAATTCTTTCAGTTAACACTGATTTATCCTTTTCACTCACCTTTCCTTGACTATGGAGCCTTTTTAAAAGTGAGCAGGAGAGGGCAGGTCCTTCTAGGCACATGTTGCCTGGAATGCAGCTCTTCCCTTTTTTCTCTCCACTCCCAACCCGGGGCTCTCGGCACTGCTAAGTCAAACAACTACTGACACCCACGGACAGCTGCATACAAATGGGGCTTGAAGCTCGGGTTAGAGCCCTGGAAGAGAAAGCAAAGGAGATGGTGTACAGATTTCTTCAACATGACCTAGAAGAGCACTTGGAAAACAGCATTGGCCCCACAGGCTGAGGATCTAACAGTGGCTGATGTTGGGAAGAGTGTGGAATGTCCTTCCTATCGCACTTTTATATCATAGCCAGAAGTCACCCTGATGTGTGTTTCCTGCATGATCCTGCCCTACAACCAGACCAATCCTGGGCACCTGAGCACAGGCTAATGTGCAGCCCTTCTGTTTACCCAGTCATTGCCTGGCAGCTGCAGGAGTTTCCTAGGTCATTTTCCAAACTCTTCCACCCTACAGAATTATAGCTTTCTTGTCTAGAGCCCTTGTTACCCCTCTGGAATCTTGACAGCTCCTCATTTCCTCTAGCCCAAACCACGGTTGGCACACAGAGTTGGTTAGGATTACCTTTGTCCATAGAAACCTGATTACACCAGCTTAGCCAAGCAGAAGGCCATTTTTCTCATATAACAGGAGCTCCAGAGAGAGCATCTGCTTACGACTTCGGAAGATGCCTTAGGAGTTCAACAAGGACCTAGGCTTTTCTTGGTTTCTTGTTCTGCCATCTCATTGTGTGATCTTCATCTTTATGGTTACAAGATGACTTTTCCACTCCCAGGCCTCAAATCTATTTCCAGGCAGGTTAAAATACAAAGGGCAAAGGGCACAAGCTAGCTAATGCTGTCCCTTTTTATTTCATCAAGAAATAATAATTTTCAGAAAGTGTCACCCAAAAAAAAACCTTTGCTTTCACCCTGGTGGCCAATACTAAGCAACATGGCCACCTCTAAAATCAAGAGAGTCTAAAGAAGTGTTTTTACCTGGGCACTTTGTAGCCCCAAACAAAATGTGGATTCTGTTATAAGGAAGAAGGGAACATAGATATTGGGTAATGCTGCAACTAGCTGAGGAACACATCAGACTCCTTGAAATGACAATGCTCCCGTATGCCTGACTTCCTGTGTCACTTCCACTTGGCAGTTCCTAGCTGCACTTCTGTTTAGGACTTTCTTGATATTTTGGGTAACTGGAATACTTCATCCATCTTAATGCTAGTGTTGACCTATTGGCTGTAACCCTCAACAGTCAACCCCATAGCTAGTGAAGTTCTGTGACATTTACTTTTTTTTCCCCAAACAGCTCATTTCAGTCTCATAAAAGCTCATATCTTATGGCCAGGACTGTATGAGTTATGACAATGTGGGATCTCAGACAGGGTGGAAAGCAATGAGGATTGGAAGAATTCAGGAAAGAGTTTAATTCATCAAGGCAAGGTAGATACACTGGGAATTAGAAAATGAGTGACAAGCAAAAGTCCCTATCTCTCCTTAGCCCTCCACTCTAACCCCAGAGGCAATTTGTTTGTTTGTTTCTGGCATATCTTGCCAGAAACTTTCTAACCCTATACAAAATATATGGTAAAATTTTTATAAGTGTGACACAAATGAGAGTATACTAAACATCTGTTCAGTAACTTGATATTTTTCAGTACATAGAGATCTACCTGATTCTGCTTTATGCTACACTATAGAAATGTATCAAAATTTCTTGAACTATTCCCCTACTGAGGGGCATTTAACTTGTTTTCAGCTGTTTATCATTACATATAATGCTGCAGGGAACTGCTTTCTAGAATAGACTTTAATAATTATGTGAGTGTACATGTTGGACAATTTTCTACAAATGCAATAGAAATTCATATTTGTTGAAAAGAATGAAACTGGAATTATTCCAGAAAATCTTGGTTGTATAGGCAAAATAATTAAAACTATCTTATGTGGACTTTTCTGGGACTTTTAATAAAAAATTGTAAGATTTCTTAGTATTACACTTCTGCAAGCTGCAGTGTGTAACTGGTATGGACAGGTGAATAATTCAAAAGAGAAAATAATTTTGCTTTAAAATAGCAGAATTCTAGACAGTGTTGTAGATTTTCTATGTTTTACTATACTGGAGGATGCCATCCTATTAGGATATTTGGCAGAAAATATTATTTTAATATCAAAAGAAACATATATATATATAATGGTATATAACTTGAAATTTACATACATTTTTAGATAAATAGGAGCTTTTGAAGAAATTTTATTCTTGGTATCAACTAGTCAATGACCCTGATCTCTTACGCTTTTATCTCTGCAATTTGTGGTATGTCTGTGTCAAGTTTTCACTGGATGAGCACAGACTTTTTTCCTTCCACTCCACATTTGTAAGAATGTATGTCTGTGTGTGTGCACAGGCAGATTCAGAAGAACACTACAAAGGCAATTATATGGAAGCGCCAAACGGCGGGCTTGTGGAATCGGTAATGTTAACTCTCGTTAGAGTAATGTATTGCTCTGGGTTGAAGTTAATGAATGTTAAAGTCTAGGGTAATACAATTAGATGTAAGCTTCTAAAGTTGTGGTTTGCTTGCCTCTGACCAATCTTAGGTCAACATAGAGACTAGACTGTAAGATTTTGAAAAAATATATATATTTTTTAAAGAATTTAAAAGAAATGATGAACAAAACTTTCTGCCCATATCAAAAGGACTTTCATGATGTCTCCAAGCATTTGTTGAAACCAGAAATATAGCATTTCATAGGATATTTCCTAAAGCTTTAAATTTTTCTGTCATGCTCAAGGCCTGAGGAATTATAGCGATTTCTTTTACCTGTCCTGGTGTTATGTAAAAAGTAAGCCCTTTACCTTGTTTGTCTTTGTTCCATGTCTCTTTTTATAAAGATGAATGATGACCTTGTGACTTTTGAACATCAGTGATGGGTTATTTCAGGACTTTTTCCCCCAATAGAGCTGCCTTCTTTTTTTTTTTTAACCTTTTATCTATTTTGGAGTTAAGCATTGGCAGTATCACCCTGGCCCTCTTACTTTGGGAATGACTAAGAAAAAAAAAAAATCAACTTCTTAAAAGGATTATCTTTTTCATTCTTGTTTTTCTTTTATACTTAAACCTCTTCATACTTCCCCCAGCTTTTTGTTTCTATTTGCATCGAAAATCTGTTTGACTTGGTGGCCAGTTGACGTGCATTCCATTTCTGTTTCCAGAGTCACAGGCATCGTCAACATCGTTTTCACAAATGGGGACATTGAGGCACCGAAAGCAATAAGGGGTTTTGCAGTGTACTCAACGTGTTTTTGATAGAAATGAAATCAGATGCATAGCTTTTATTTCCAACTATGCTCTTCCCCTTGTTTCATAACTGGCTCCTTCTGAAGTCTCTGGTCCTTCAAGTGATGGGTAACCAGCTGGTGAGGCAGGAGTGGCTGTTGTATTCAGCCATCAACACACAGGAAGAGCTAGCTGAACGTAGAGGTGACCTTCACAACAGCTCCCTATTCTTGGAGAAGGAGAAGACCAGCCTCTTCAGTGATGCTAGCCAACCATCCAGCCTCGTTCAACCAGACTCTGTTCTTCTGTTCTTTCATTACATCTAGACCTTGTAGTACTGAATTAAAGGAAGCCTGAGCCTCAAATGGAGAGTTGGGAAGACCTGGATTTTAGTCCAGTTCAAGTAGCATAAGATTTGGGGCACCCTCTTAACCTCTCAGTTTTCTACTTTGTAAATAAGAGCTTGATCTTTTATTTTTAAGTTCTCTTCCGGCCCTGTCGAGAGAATACAATGTCTGCCTGTATTCTCTGATTCTTATGAGCATGAGGAAAGGCCAAAGAATTATGAAAAAATAATTCTAAGAAATATCAATGTTCTTTTTGTCTTCTAATTTTTGTATCATTTGCTAATTATAGTAAAGACAATTGTTTTATCACGCTATTTTTTTTTAATGTAAGCAATTCATACTACACTTAATGATAGGTAGTGTTCTAATTGGATTAGAAGGAAAAAAGCTATCCTTCATTTGGTTCTTTAAAAATACATAGCAACGCCAGGCGTGGTGGCTCAAGCCTGTAATCCCAGCACTTTGGGAGGCCGAAGCGGGCGGATCACGAGGTCAGGAGATCAAGACCATCCTGGCTAACAGGGTGAAACCCTGTCTCTACTAAAAATACAAAAAAATTAGCCGGGCATGGTGGCAGGCGCCTGTAGTCCCAGCTACTCGGGAGGCTGAGGCAGGAGAATGGCGTGAACCCAGGAGGCGAAGCTTGCAGTGAGCTGAGATCGTGCCACTGCACTCCAGCCTGGGGGACAGAGCAAGACTCTGTCTCAAAAAAAAAAAAACAAATCCCCAAAAAAACACAAAAAACAAAAAACAAAAAACTTAGCAATAAGTACGTTTAAGTTACAGTGATAAACCCCATTGGTAACACAAAGATGAGTGACACACAACCTCTATCCTCAGATAACATAGAGTATACATGGCCAACTCTAACAGGAAGTGTGAAACAAGTACAATGAGTTAATCTGAAAACTCAGAGAGAGAGAAATTGCTTTCAGTAGGAAGATCTGGGAAGGCTTTACAGAGAAGTTCAGCTCCTGCTACATAGCTGGTATCCAGTAAGTGTTTGTTGCAGATTAAATGGCGCTGCATGTGAACTAGGTCATCTAGGACTAGTAGGAATTAGTCCTCTTGAGTTGATACAGTCGGAGATGAAGGCAGAGAGAATTGTGTGTACAAAGGTGAGGCATTTTGGATACATACAGAAAAGAGTCAATGGCTAGCCAAATCTGACAGCCCCAGGAGACCTCTCTCATTCAGCTGTGGCCATTTGACCTCTACTTCCAGCTTCATGACAGTCACTTGGACCCTGTATGTAGTGTGTGTGTGTGTGTGTATGTGTGCGCGCGTGTGTGTGTGTGTGTGTGTGTCTCAGATCTGACATTCAGGTCAAGCCTTGATTGTTAACCAGGACTTTTCTTGTTTCTGAGCCTCAATGCAGTTCTACTCTCTAGATTTCTGTGCTATTTTCTGGACCTCAGCCCGCATTTAGTAACCAGCCTGCACTCTCATCTCTCTCAGATGTAAAAGGCCTGCCTCATTCTTGGTCTTTCATCACTTTAAAGACATCAATTCACTGTCTTCTAGCTGCTGAGGCTTCTGCTGACATAGTCACAGCAGAATCATTGTTCCCCTGTATGTAATGTGTCCTTTTTTTCTTGCAGCTTTCAAGATGTTTTTGTTTTTAATCTTTGGTTTTCAGCAGTTTGATTATGGTGTGTCTGGTGTGGTTTTCTTTGTGTTTATTGTTTATACTCTTTGCGGTTCATGGAGCTGCTTTAGTCTACAAATTTATGTCCTCCAATAGTGGAAGTTTTTGACGCCAATCTGTTTCATTTTCTTTCTGAAATTCCAATGACATGTATGTTAGGTCTTTTGATATTGTTCCATGGGTCGTTAAGGTTCTATTTTTACTTTATTTTTTTCCTTTTTTTTTTTTTTTTTTTGGAGACAGAGTCTCGCTCTGTAGCCTAGGCTGGAGTGCAGTGGCATGATCCTGGCTCACTGCAACCTCCACCTTCCAGTTCAAGCGGTTCTCCTGACTCAGCCTCCTAAATAGCTGGGATTACAGGCATGCACCACCACGCCCAGCTAATTTTTGTGTTTTTAGTAGAGACGGGGTTTCACCATGTTGGCCAGGCTGGTCTCGAACTCCTGACGTCAGGTGATCTGCCCAACTCAGCTTCCCAAAGTGTTGGGATTACAGGCATAAGCCACTGCGCCCAGCCTCTCTGTTCTTTAGATTGGATAGTTTTTTATTGATCTATCTTCAAGTTCATAGACTTTTTTTTCTGTCACTTCTACTCTGTTGTCGAACTTATCCAATGATTTTTAAAGTTTCAGATGTTGCATTTTTCAGTTCTGCAATTTTCAATTGGTTTATTTTATAGTTTCTATTTCTCTACAGAGGATATCTGTTTTGTTTTGTTTTGTTTTGTTTTAAGTGTTTTCACCTTAGCCTCATGGATCGCAGTTATAACAGCTGTTTTCAAACCTCTCCTTCAGAATTTCAACCCCTGGGACATCTTAGTGTGTCATATGTTGCTTCTTTTCCTTTGAGAATTGGTCACATTTTTTCAGTTCTATGTATGTTTCTGCAATTTTGGATTGTACCTTGGACATTTGTGTATATTATGTGTTGTGCTATTTTATTAAACAAATGGAAAATGTTGACTTTTTATTTGTTTGATATCAGGCAACCTGGTCAGATTCAGACTGAAAGTTCTGTTTTGCTTCCTGTGGGTGGTGGTTCTAATCTCAGGTTAGCTTTTAAAGCCTTTGGAATGCTGCTCTGAGTGTATCCCATGCACATGCCACTTAGAAATTAATCTGTGATGTGGGCTGCATTTTAATATCAGCGCCGTTCTCACAGCCTTTGCTCTGCTGGTTTGTGTCTGATCCATGCATGCACTTGTGTGGGTTCATAAACAGGATTATGGGATCCCCTTCACTAACTCTCTCCTCTCCACACTTCTGGCCCCTTTTCCTAGATCTTCCATCCAGAAAGTTGGGGCTATCATATAAGTTTTAGCAATCAGCCCAGCTGAGCCTTCCCAGCTCTGTGTTTGAGGCTGCCCTCAGGGAAAAGACGTGACAAAAGGATGAAAATGCACTTGAGAAATTCATTCTTTTGCAAGTCACCTCTCCAAGTTTCAACCTCCTTCCCCAATCTGCCTGCTTTGGCTTAATTTCAGAGTCCCTGAGGAGCTGGTATCTGTATTTTGCCCAGAGTTTTTAGTTATCATCAGTGGGAGAGGTCGACTGTGGCAGACTTGCCCTGTTACACCAGAAACAAAGTCTAAGTTCACGTGGAAAGTACATTTTCAAGGAGCTTGGAAAGGAAAAGGAAGAAGAGAGCAGGATGGGGCGTGGCTAAGGAGGCAAGGTGAGACAAAGATGTCTTAGGAAGAGCTAGTGGTCTTGCTTGAAGGCCAAGAGCAGAGACCCAGAGGAGAGGTTAAATAATAACCATCTCCCTCAGTCACAGAGGACATGATATGGGAGAGGACTCTGAAAATTAGGTCAAATCAGGCAAATTGTGGAGGGAAGTTGAAACACGTAGAAGTGACCTGCAAGGGAATGAATTTCCCAGTTGTCTTTTTTTCTTTCTTTCTTTCTTTTTCTTTCTTCATGGCTTTGCCCTGCAGGTGGCTTTAAGCACAGAGCTGGGAAAGTAAGTCCAAGATGCAGGCTGCTACAACTCAGGTAATAACCATCTTTCCGACCTGAAGAACCAGGTAAAGGGGCCCTTGGGGGCCAGAGAGTGTGGAATGGAGAAAGCTATGGAAGGAGATCCCATAATTTCATTTGTGAATTCACACAAGTGCATGCATGGATCACATTGCAGACTCAAGAAGGAAGAGATGCGATTCAGGACATAAATGGTGAGTGTGACTTAGAGAAGAGGAGGGATACTTTCTTCTCTGAGATGGAGGGAGGGAGGCGAAAATGAGGTTAACCCCAGAGCTTTGGGGGTGAACGGAAAGGAAGCTGAGTTGGCTGATATCTAACATCCTACTAAGATCACCCGCCAAGAGTAAGAGGGGGCTGGGTTGAGGTCCAGGACTTTACGAAGACATCTTTAGCTAATCAAATCCTTGTGAAGTTTAAATGGGCTTCAATCCAGTTGCAGTGCTAGTATCGTTTCATCTGTGACTGGGGCAAGTCATCCTATGTACCTTTTAAACCAGCACCGTTCCCCCAGGAGCTAAATGTCAGTGTAGAACTCATCAGAAGAGAACTAGGTCTAAACTTGGATAACATGTGCATTGCATATTCCCTCCATTTCCAGAGTTGAAAATGGCTTTGGAAAAAAAAAAAATCATACAATTATAATATGTGGACCACAGAAGAAAGAAGAAAAGTTAGCAATGTTCTGGGAATGGTGCCCAGCTCTTTTATGACTCTGAGTAGTAAAGTTACAGCTTGCCACATGCAAACTTGTTGGCAGAATGCAAACTGAAGCAATGCTCAGTCAAGGCCTCTCACTCATCTATTTCATTTGTTGCCAGCATCACCATTATTAATGAAGAGCGACTGAGCCTCTTGGCAGGTTTGAGTTAGTTCTGATGTAATTGTCCATTATCTCTCTTGTAATCACTTCCATGCAGTTCAAATTCCTCCCCTCTATTTCCTGAAATCTGACTCCCAGCACTCCAGTTCTGGGTGCACCAAAACGCCAAGTCACTTCAGATCGGATTTCTTCTGACTCTCTAAGTACTCCACGTTGTGCCTCTACCGCTTGCTGAGAAAAATCACTTAGAGAGTCAACGGTGATTCCATTTCTATTAACCAAGGTGCAATCTCAACATTTTCCTCCAGGCAAAGGTACAAATGACACATTTTTTTCCACACATGGTTTGCGTGTGTGTGTGTGTGTGTGTGTGTAAGAGCTCTAAGACTGTTTTTATTAAAACAAAGCAAGAGCTACTTCCTGTGAGAATCAATGTTTTGTTGTTCAAGGATGGGGTTTTGTGTTTCTATGTTAGAATCCCTTGGCCTGGAGTCAGGATTGGTGGTGGTGGTAACTGACTGAAGATTCACCCCAGAGTGTCAGCTGAAGTGATCTCAACTGACGATGAGGATAAGGAAAAGAGAAGAATTCACTAGAGGATGGAAAATGACTTAGAGATCAACTACCAGCCACAAACTGCTGAGTTGATTAGTTTAAAATTAATGTACTGAGCAATGATCTCCTCTTGACTTTAGTGAGGATTTAATAGACGTTCTAGTCACCCAGGTAATCTTGATTTTTTTTTAAAGTGAATTCCAATGTCGTATGATAATAGGACACTATTCTCATTCATGAGTTTTTGTTTCATAAGTAAGAATCTCATGCATGGGTTTATGAGCTCAAGAAGGAAGCTAAGCTGTAGACTGCTAGATATTTAAGGCTGAAAAAAGTAGGTTGAAATCCTCTTGTCCAACCCTTTTATTTTATAACCACAAATGGAAACACAGGAGATGTTAAGCAACTTGCTGAAAGTCACACAGCTGGTTACTGACACAGCCGTAACTCACATGTACGTGTGTTTGCTCCCTGTGTATGTGTTTTTCATCCAACGTACCTTCAACATTTACGCTTGTCTTGCTGCCTTTGCTTTTTCTCTTTCATTTGAAGAGTTGGAGGCAGTGGGGTGTGGGAAGAAGGAGAATATTCACAGAGAGAAAGTCCCCTGAAAAGTAGTCGGTTTCTCTGAAGGAAATGGCTCAAAGATGTTGATGCTAACTTATTGTAAGATTTCCATTCACTGAAGAGGAAGTCAGTGATCCTCACTCCTAAGAGGGATCCAGGGATCTAGAGACTCCTAAGACCCTCCAATATTTAGCGATGATGACAGACCAGCGATTTCCTTGAGCTCACAGCACAAACTGTTATTAATGTTTCCTGCCCGTGCACCCCCTCCCACAATGCGCCAACACACACAGTTTATCATCATCTGATGATGGACATGCTGCAGATTGAAAGTTCAGATTCTGTAGCTGTCCTTAGACTTGGTTAGCATGACAATCTCCCCTTGAAAACAATCTCCAAATGAATGAAAAATGCTGGTGACTTCAGGCAAGTTAGAAAATGAGTTCATTTAGGTTTTCAATGACCACCCTCCCTTCCACAAATACGTTCATTCTCATCCACATGGGCTAGTCTCATGAAGACAGAAGGAGGTCAAAAATAGTCTCTCAGGGGTTATTTAGGACGTAACATCACACGGTGTTGTTATAATGGTTAGAATCAGACATTTTCCAAATCAGGGTTAGGGAAGACAGAGAGTCCAGGTGATACAAGAAATTCAGTCTCAGGGCCTGGCATGATGCAAGTTACACTGGCCTGACCCAAATCACTCATAACCACCAAACAGCTGGCATGAGTTAAAAAAAAGAAAAAAATTCTGATTCAGGCTTCCAGGAATACTTTTTTGGGAAATCTCTGAGCACTAGTTCTCATTTCCCAAATTCCTTTCTTCCTTCTTCTATTGCAGGAACCAGACATAGGCCATCTGGGCAAGAGATTCCAAGAAAAAAGGTAACTCAGCCCTGCTAAACAAAGACCCAAGACTCATTCATACAGAGGCAACAGCTTAGAACATGCTTCTTGTCTTTACTGGGAATGTCCTTCTTCCCATCCATGGATATACCAATGGCTGCTCTTAAAATTCATTTCTAAACCAAATTAGACAATCAATTTGTAGAAGGAAAAGGAAGGGTTTAAAAAGGAGCCCCAAGGCCCAATTCCAGTGGGAACAAAACCACAGCTATCTGTAGAGACTGAAGAAGGTGCTTTTAATCTCTTATGTCTAAGGATTCCCTCCTTGAAAATAATCTCTATCGTCATCCCAGTTTAAAATTCTGTGTTTATTACCCTGTCAGGTCTGTACATTGCAATCATTGCAGCTCCTTTTACTGGGACCTGGACACAGCTTACATCTGGCACCTCATACTCAACATGTGGTCCATGCACCGTGATCAACAGAAGTTTATAAGAAATGTGAATCTTGGCCGGGCGCGGTGGCTCAAGCCTGTAATCCCAGCACTCTGGGAGGCCGAGACAGGCGGATCACGAGGTCAGGAGATCGAGACCATCCTGGCTAACACGGTGAAACCCTGTCCCTACTAAAAAATACAAAAAACTAGCCTGGCGAGGTGGCAGGCGCCTGTAGTCCCAGCTACTCGGGAGGCTGAGGCAGGAGAATAGCGTGAACCCGGGAGGCGGAGCTTGCAGTGAGCTGAGATCCAGCCACTGCACTCCAGCCTGGGCGACAGAGCGAGACTCCGTCTCAAAAAAAAAAAAAAAAAAAAGAAATGTGAATCTCAGGCCCTGCCTCAGATCTACTGAATTAGGATCTGCATTTTAACAAGATCCCCCAGGTGACTGGTGTAGGAATTCAAGTTTTAGAAGTGCCACTCTACTGGACTCTCAGAAAACCAGCTATGAACCTGAAAATGTTCATCAATCTTATTGTGTTTTGGGGTCTACATAAGTTAAAAAAACACTAAAAATATCTGCTTGTTGTTTCTGATATGCACACATATAACAAACAAACTGTGTGTATATGTATAAATGTGTGTGTATATATAAAATATATACATATAATTCCAGTTTTGTATGGAGATCCATCCTCTCAGTAAGGAGCTAAATATGATTAACTCTGTAATCAATTTCTCACATCTTCCAGTAACTAATCTGGACCACACCCACACAGCACCCATGCCAGTCACTGGTTAAATGGTGATAAGCAAAACATCCACATTTTCTGCCTTCCTGGAATTTACATTAAGTTCAGTAAGAAGTTTTCACAGTATCTGGAAAATAGAGACCATATCTTTTACATCTTTATGTCTTCCAAAGAGTCTAGAGCTAGAACGATGCAGTAAATGTTCAATAAACTTTTCTTAAGTTAAAATGATAACAACAGAATGCCTGGAAATTACCTGAATAATATTTTGCAATTGTTCAAGCTGTTTGGACAACACCCATCAGGAAGCTGAGAAAAACGTGGTTAGCTTTTAATTTATTCTGTTTCTTCTCACATTATTAAAGTCTGAACAATTTGTTAGGTTTTGTTTGTAACAAGTAACTTTCCAAATGCAATGTATCCATGTTTTCAATACACATAAATAATATTTGGCTATATATATTGCCTAAAGCCTTTATCTACCTGACAGGAGAAAATAAAGCAAGATGTTCAGTTGGAACTTGTTCTACTTGTTTTTTTCCATATTGGTTTCTGCTTTTGTTTCAAGATGTGTGTGTCTGAGAGATTTCCAGACCACAGCTTTTGACTGAGTGACAGTGAGTCAGGTTCCCACCTGTTTTATCTTTAATACTTTCTTTGCAAGTTAAACAGAACAATGGAAAGATAATTTGGCTCCAATACAGAGTGATTTGAAAACAATAGAAAAAAGTTAGCTGGAAAATAGAAGCATAGGAAAAAAATCACAGAGCTGGAAGAAATCTCAGATAAAGTCTTATCATGTTGGAAGAAGAGTAGGGTGAATGGGGACAGTCCCTCCCCCTCACTTTGTAGATGAGGGAAAGGAGGTTCAGAAAGGAGAAATGACTTGCCTAAGGTCAATCAAGTTTTAGGGAAACAAATAGAAGCGATTTTTGAAAGATGTCTTGAGTTTTACATAAAAAATTCTCTAATGAATGTACTAGTGGGTTTTTATTTTTATAACCCAGATATATGTAAAAACTTACAAGATAGGTCATATTTCCCTACGATATTCCAAGCTTTTTTTTCTATTTTACTCTGATGCCTTTTCTCAGACTCTCCCTTGTTGATATTCTTATTATGTTTGAAATGAGTTTCCTGCAGACATCATATAGTTGGGTCATGATGTTTTGTTTTTTTAAGCTTACAAACTCTGTCTTTTAATTGGCATGTTTAGACCATTTGCATTTAAGATAACTATTGATGTACTTGGATTTAGGTCCACATTTTATTATTTGTTTTCTGTTTTATTCCTCTGTTTTCCTCCTTCTGCTTCCCCTTCTCTGCCTTCTTTGGGATTATTTAAACGTGTTTTAGTATTCCATTGTGATTTTTTATTGTATGTTTGGCTATATCTCTTTGTATAGTTTTTTTGGTGATTGTTCGAGAGAATGCAATAAACATACATAGTTTTTTTACAGTTGACTGGAAATCAATATTTTATCACTTTAAGTGGAATAGAGAAATCTTATTACTATTTAGAATCCTTTGCCAGCCCAGCCAGGGTGGGATCATGCCTGTAATCCCAGCACTTTGGGAGGCTGAGGCGGGTGGATCACTTGAGGTCAGAAGTTCGAGACCAACCTGGCTAACATGGTGAAACCCTGTCTCTACTAAAAATACAAAAATTAGCTGAGCATGGTGGCAGACACCTGTAATCCCAGCTACTTGGGAGGCTGAGGCAGGAGAATTGCTTGCACCTGGGAGGCAGAGGTTACAGTGAGCCGAGATTGTGCCACTGCTCTCCATCCTGGGTGACAAAGTGAGACTCTGTATTGAAAAAAAAAAAAAGATCCTTTACCCTTTCCCATTAATGTTGTAACTATCTAAAGCATTGTATCTACATATTTTGAAAACCTAATCTGATATGTTATAATTTTTTATTTCAATCACCCAATTATTTTAAAGAACTAAAGAGAAAAATAGTCTACTATATCTACCTACATATCTAACGTTTCTGTACCTATTTCATCATTCTGGATATTCTAAATTTCCTTCTAGTATCACTTACCTTCTGTCTGATTAGAAGAAATGTTTAGAAGTTCTTCTTGAGGAGGTCTGCTGGTTAAGAATTCTCTTAGCTTTCCTTCTTCTGAGAATACCTTTACTTCTCCTTCATTTGTCATGCATATTTTCCTGAATATAGAGTTGTGGGTTAATATTCCTTTGCTTTCAGCATTTAAAAAATGTCATGTGACTTCTTTCTGGCTTCATAGTTTTTCATGAGAAATTTATAGTGACTTTTAAAATGTCACACCGCTTTGTTCTGCCTTCATGGTTTCTTATGACAGATTTACAGTCAGCTGAAACATTGCTCCCTATAAGTCATGTGCTATTTTTTTCTTTGCTGTTTTTAATACTTTGTCTTTAGTTTTCAGCAGTTTGATTATTATGTATCTGGTCTTGGGGTTTTTGTGGGTGGGGGAGTTGTTTGTTTGTTTGTTTCTGTTTGGAGTTTTCTTAGCTTCTGGAATATGCAGGTTTATGTCTTTCACAAAACTTAAACTTTTCAGCCATTTATTTTCTAACATTTTTTGGAAAATGCACTTCGTTTTCTCTTTCTGAGACTCCACTGATATTAATATTACAATTTTGTGATTGTCACACAGGTCCCTGAGGCTCTATTCATGGTTTGTTTTTCTTTCTTTTTTTTTTTTTTTTCCAGTGTTCTTTTCTCTCAGTTGCTCAGGTTGGATAATTTCTATTGGTCTATCTTCAGGTTACTAACTCTTGCCTTTGCCATTTCTATTATTGAGCTCATCTAATGAGTTTTTATTTTTGTTATTCTACTTTTTGGCTCTCACATTTTTATTTCATTCTTTATAATTTCAATTTTTATGAGACTTTCTATGTTTCTACTCATTTCAAAATATTTACTCTTACTTCTTGGAGCATGTTTATAATAACTGTTGTAAAGTCTTTGTCAGATAATTTCAACATCTATGTCATCTCAGCATTGGCATTTGTTAACTGCCTTTTCCAGGCAATTTGAGATTTTACTGGTTCTTCATTTGCTGAGTAATTTTTTATTTTATCATGGACACTTTGGATTATGTTTTAAGATGCTGGGTCTTATTCAAATCTATGAAGAATTTTGAAGTTTTTGTTTTACCGGATGAACAGCATGTTTTGACTGAGGCCACAAGTTTCAAACAGCCTTCTGTAGCTTCAATGTCTATTCCATTTTCAAAGCTTTGTAGTGGTATTCAGATCAGTCCCAGGTTTGCACCATCCAGTGGCCATTCTGAGACCTGGCCAATAATCTGTCCTATAGTTCAATTCTCAAAGTTTATAGGATGCTGGTTGAGGTCAACTATATATTTGTGCAGCTCATAAGACTAGGAGTTCAGAAATACTTTTATGCGTTTACTTTCCTGAGCTTTTCCCTCTCTGCAATCTCCATGATACATTACAGTTCTCTGAGATTCCTCTTTTTTAATCCTCTGGTAGAAAGCTGGACTTTATTTGCCCATTCTGCCATGTAATTCCTGCATATCCCATATCCAGAACCAAGCAGTGGGAGGACAGAGAGAGACAATAGCAGGGGCTCCCCCTCACCCTCTTGAAATTCTAGTTACATCCATCTGAGAGGAAGGTCCATTCCTGCAGAGTTTCAGATGCCTATAGGCCACTGGGACCTGGGGAGCAAAAGAATAGGATAATAAAGAAATAAAAACACTGTCTCTATATGCTGAGACCCCTTTTCTTCTTGTGTTTGAACTAGAGGATTTTTTTGAAGCTCTTTCTGTCTATACCAATGGCCACCTCTGGGTTTCAGGATGCCTGAGCCCAGGCCAAACAATAACAATTACAACAAAACAAAGGGAAAATCATTGATGGTTTAGTGGTACTTAGAATTCTGGTCTTACCCAATCCATCTACTTTTTACTTTTCAGAGCCCTCAAATAACCGCTCCATGCATTCTGTTCAAGTGTTTAACTTCATCGAGTGAGTGGAATAGGTTTTTCCATCTTACTGGAAATCAGAACTTTGAAAGCTTTAAAAATTCAAAACACTGTAATCCCAGCACTTTGGGAGGCCGAGACAGGTGGATCACGAGGTCAGGAGATCGAGACCATCCTGGCTAACATGGTGAAACCCCGTCTCTACTAAAAAATACAAAAAACTAGCCGGGCGATGTGGCGGGCGCCTGTAGTCCCAGCTACTCGGGAGGCTGAGGCAGGAGAATGGCGTGAACCCGAGAGGTGGAGCTTGCAGTGAGCTGAGATCCGGCCACTGCACTCCAGCCTGGGGGACAGAGCAAGACTCCATCTCAAAAAAAAAAAAAAAAAAATTCAAAACAAAACAGATATTTAGGTCTCAGCCCCAGAGATACTAATTCAATTTGTATGGGATGGTATTAGAACAAAAGTTTGGGCTTTTTGTTGCTGTTATTTTGTCTTTTAAGATCACCCTTGTGATTCAAATATAGACCAAAGTTTAGAATCTGTGTCGTAAACAAAGATACCTTCAGACAGATATTTCATTTTAAAATCTATTGCTACCCTTTATTGCTATCTTGACAGATACTCTGCTAAATATTTTGAGGGCATTTAACTTAATAAATAATGGTTAAGAATTTAAGCTCTGAGATGAGTTGTACCTAGTTTTGAATTCCTACTAGACCACTCATTGGTTGTGTGTTCTTCAATAAGTTGCTTAATCACCAAGCCTCAGTTTTGTATCTGGGAAATGGAGTAATAATGAAACCTACATTAAAGGGTTGTTAGAAGTATTAAGTGAGATAATGAAAGCATACAGTATAGTGCCTAGAATATAGTAAATATTCGATAAACATTATCAAGTATTACCACTGACATGGTATAGGTGAGAAATTTGAAGCTCAGATAGGTTAAGTGAATTACCCAAACCTACTTCTTAGAGCTTTTTAAGTTACATCAACCAGACCCTGAAATATATAATATTACCCTCTGTGATGGGACAGTTGGAAACATCTGAGATCTTTTAAGACTGAAATTGTTCAGATATAGTTTTGCCTTTAAGAAAAAGAAGTCTGTACAATTCATCTTAAATGTTCATGAGTAACAATTAAAAAAGGTAGTTTCTTCTAGGAAGCCTGAGTTATAATATGTGGGCAGAGGCACCAGTGGAGAGTATTTGTTCTAGAAACCTTCAGTGACTTACTTCCATATGTGCATATGCTTAAGCTTTTGCATGATAATAGAGAGTAAGAAAATCTTGTAATTTCCTGGCCACATAGAGTCCAGAAACAATGTTTGTTTTTGTTTTTGTTTTTGTTTTTAAGTTCTTGGACAGGATACATACAGGCTTAAGATTGTGTTCTGAAGCATTCATTAAATGGTTGCTAGACATATAATCGATGTGTATGTATAGTATAAATTATGATACAATATTTGTAATTCATGCATAGGGTTTTATTATCTAGTGAATTTTAAATTAACAAGGAACTCCTCCCAGGTTTTCTAAATTAAAGGCTTTACATGATATTTTAACTTATTTGCTTCCCAAAATGTACATTTAATTTTAATTTTCCTTTCTAGTTTTTTCTTTCTCATAATTCTTTAAAAAAGAAAAACATGTTTTTCTTCTAGGCAGAAGAGGTCCTGTACTCTCCTAGAAGAAGTTCTATCATTGTAATAGGATAATTTTTTTGAGAATGAGGAATGGTGTCTGACTTTTATATTTCATCTGCCAATTTATTAATAGGAATAGCTCTTTGGAGATCTTTATACCATCATGTAACATTATCCACGTCAGAAGCACAACATCTAGCATAAATTTAATGCACCTTTTAAAAGCACACTGTTGAAATATTCACAAGCTGTAAATGTGTTCTTGGTCTGTATGTGTAGGTGGATGGAGGCAAAGTGGTGGTAATAAAGTGGGAAGGCTTGGGAAGAACAGCTAACTGTATAGGGGTGAAATGACACTGTTGATACTCAGGTGGTAAATGTCAATATTTTTCCAAATTCAACTTTGACATTCAGAACAATTATAATGTCACATTTTCATGGGGCAGTAACGATTTCCTTACATTGTCATTTCTATTCTTTGACTTTCAAGCAGCATCTTCTGCCTGCTTTGTCAGACATCTCTTTTAACTCTCAATCTTGAGGACTAAGTTTTGGCAAACAAGGATCTCACATTATCAACTGTATTTTAGTGAAGTCATATATTACAAGGAATTGTTGGCAGCATGGCCTAATAAATACCTCCCTCTTGTGTAGAAACTAGCACAAGTACACATCACAGTACTTGAATAGGGGATCTTATATATGATACATGACATAGTTGTAATGAGTCAAAGGTTTTCTTGAAAAAGATCGAGTGCTTGTGAAGCAAGACAGAGAATCCTTCACTCTGAATTGCACCCAGCCATGTGTACAGTGCACATGAAGTATAAATGGCTTTTAAAGCATAGCACCTCTGCTAACAAAAGCTCTTTGAACTGAGGTTAGGATAGGATGTGTGGGTTTGTATAAGCATCAGAGTGTTTTAGAAAAAACACAAACATGACAAGTTGGGTGAGGATTTTCATTTTCTAGTAGTATAACATAATAGTCTAGAAGCAGTTGTGTCTAGAAAAGAAAAAACAGATGTCCACAGCTGATTCCAACCATACCCATCGTGGACTTCCCACTGTGTGTCATTTCTCCTGCCAGTTCTTCTCTTTTTAGAGGACAATATGGACAAGGTGGAAACAGTTGGATTTAACAAGATTCAATGTTGGGCCTGCCATTTACCAGCATTGATGGCATACATCTCTTCCCTGAGCCTCAGTTTCTTCATCTGTGAAACGGGAGAAAAACAATAACGACTCACTAAGTCATTATGATTATTAAGAGAGGTGACATTTAAAAATAACTTTGAAAAGAATAAAGCTTTAAATATATGCTGATAATAACAATGGTAATAATAACAAACAGCATAATGGTAAACATTTACTGAACACTTACAATGTATCAGAAACTGCACCAAACATTTTTCATGCATCATCTCACTTGGTCCTCACAGCAACCTAAAAAAAACAGGTACCAAACATGATGTTTATCACCAAGTAAGAACTCAATACATCTTTTTTTTAGAGGATCTCTATTTTTTAGAGGAGAAAACTGAGGTCCTCCAGGCTTGATGATTCATTCATTCTTTCTTTCCTTCATTCATTTACTGTCCAAATACTTGCATTTAATTTTCCAACTAAAGACTTCAAGCCCCTTGAAGGAAGAACACATCTCTCTCCAGTTCACCAGAACCCCTGGACTGAATGAATGAATTTAGATCAGTAGTTCTCAACAAGGGGTAATTTTGCCACCCAGGGTACATTTGGCAATATCCAAAAGCATTTTTGGTTGGCCTCTACTGGGTTGAGGCCAGGGTGCTGCTCAGCATCCTACAATGCACAGGACATCTCCTCACACACACACACACACAAAATGTCAGTATGACAAAATGTCAATAGTGTTGAGGTTGAGAAATCTTGATTGAGATAAATGAGAAAATCGGAAAATAAGTCAATGCACGTGCTGAACTATCTTCCAGAACATAATGCGTCGTGCAAGCTCTCTCCAGTCATGAGAAGGTGTAAGCTCTCACCTGCCTCTGGTTTGGACCCTCAACATCATCCCTTCATAACCCTCATTCTTCTTTTTTTGTGCTTGAGGAGACTTCTCCCAGCAGAGATTAGATGATTGTGCTTAGCTAATTGCCATGATATGACAACTCAATAGAAAACCTGATAGAAATCCAGACCAGCTTTTCTCCAAAGAAAATTGTCTCCCCCTCCTACCTCTGCAAAAGATATTCTGCTAAAAACAATCTATTTGAATAGATCTGGTCAGTCAAAATGAGAAGAGGAGCTGATTCCAGCAAATTTCATATATGATTTGTTCCTGATTCTTTCAAATTTTCTATCTTCATATTTTCTTTTACTCATTTTCTGACCTATTAATTTATTTTATCTTTATAAGTTATTCATATTTTTGTAAGGTCTTCTTAATTATTTCTAGCATAAGGCAGAGAATAAACACATACATCAAATAGCAAAGAGAGGCATACCATTTAAAATTTCTCCAACATTTTTATTTTCTTCATTAGTGTTTCTTGAGCAGGGCGAGGATATTTTTTTCCTGTTAAGAATCACTAACTTAGCATAGAAAAACTACAAGTAAATAAAAAAAGCAAGAAATAACCAAGTTGTTTTTCTCTGGGAGGGGTGGTATTGAGGGAGCAGTGGCAAGATGGGGAGGATAGGAAAAGAGATCAGGGTGGAAGATATATAAGATATTTGATTCACTTTAAAATTCTGAGTAAAAAATACACAACACTGATTAATGAATACAAAAATATAAACATGCTTCTGGTATATGCTATGCAAAGAAATGAGGTAGTGCAAAAGAAAAAGAGGTTGGGTGGGAGAAAGAGAAAGAAGAGGGAAAATACAAAAAGGGGGAGGGAGATAGGTGAAAGGGGAGGCGAGAGAGTGAAGTGGGGTAGAGAGGGAAGCAGGGAGGGAGGAGGTGAGGTGATAGGAGAGGATACAAAGAGAAGAGAGGCCTGAGGATAGATAAAGGCCAACCTCTCCTGCCCACCCAGTTACCATTCCCTGCAATGCCCTCCCGCTTGTCTTGCCTCCACAAAGCTTGACTCCTTCTCATTTCTCCATTAGACAAAAATTCTGCAGAATGTCTGTCTGTACAGATGTTATGGTAGGACTTGAGAAACACAAAATGAGAATAATCATTTTTCAACTTCTTAATGTTTTATTAAGTTTTTATTGCCTTCAGGAAGGGCAAAGGCTTTATTCTTTAATTATTTGCTAAGCAGTTCCCTGTCTTCTCACCCTCTCTCCAAAACTGCCAGCAAATCTCTTTCCTTTCATAGAGGACCTGTCCACCTATTACTTACTTTCTCTAAAATAAATAAACAAAACACATACATACCAGAATTCATCTAAGGTGAAGTGAGAAACATTTGTTCAGGTATAAACAAAAAAAAATTTAATTCCATTTTCTTTACAATATTGTAATTGATTTTCTGCAATTTTCAATTCCATGGGTAGAAAATGGTTGGCAATTTTACACCCCCCATCTTCATGCACATGTACTAAATCCCATAATTAGTATTGGCTGACCTGACCGACACTTGAAATAATAGATACATTTTTTCAGATATGAAGGATGGTGCTTGGAGGTTAGTTATCCTCTGTAAAAATTCCTGGCAAATTAATTTTCCTGCTGTTTCACTATTGAACATTAAATATTTGATCTCCCATAATTTCAACATTAAAGGCCTTTTCTAGTTTGTTGTGTTTACATTACCAAATCAAAATGTCTTTGACTAAGCAAAGACATACTCAGCTCTTTCAAGATTCTGATAAACACCTCTAAAAATAAAACATAAATTTATCCTTGTGCTGAGTATACAGTTGGCAAAACAATTTTGTTAAAGGATGTTACCGAAATCAGGTGTTTCTTCCAGGGAAAAGAATGGTACATGTATCTTATAATCATGGTATGGGAAATCTTGAAGTACTTTGAAAGAATTACTCATTTTCTTGTAAAGGAAATTATTCTTCTTTCCCTAGTTCCTACTCCTTCCTGGTAACTTAAGATGAATAAACAATTCCACCTAAAATTATGGAGAAATTTTACAAACCATAATTATTATATGATTTGCAACTGCAGTTACTACTCAGAAAGCCATTCCTATATGTGACTCTGTCTCTAAAAGTGTGTCACTGTGTCATAGACTTATAGATGGTCCAAGACTGTTGGAAAAAGGTTACCCAGCTCCTCAATACTGGATCCAGACTCTTTTAGCTGCTGCTTTATTTTCCCATTAGATTTTAATTACAAATCAATGTTTCAGAGAGGACTCTTCTTTCCCAAAGAATTGTCCACTTCTGATTGTTGGGATATTGAAATGTTATCACTAGTAATGTATTCACACATTCCACCAGTGTTTATTGAATACTTTTTGGACACATAAAAAAAGAAATCACAATCCTTTCCCTAAAATGTTAGAAGATTTGGTGTTGGAAGAAAGACAATTAAAGACAATTATGGATTTTAAAAGTCCACTAGTGGGCTGTATGATTTCAACTATATGACAAAGCTATCATGACAGCATAAAAGATCGGTAGTTGCTAGGGGTCAGGAGAGAGGGAAGGATGAATGGGCAGAGCACAGAGATTTTCAGGGCAGGGAAAATGCTCTGTATGACATTATCATGGTAGATACATGTCATTATAAACTTATGCATCCAAACCCGTAGAATGTATGATAGCAAGAGTGAACCCTAATGTAAACTGCCAACGCTGCGTGAAAATGATGTGCCAATGTAGGTTCATGGATGGTAATATAGGTACCATTCTAGTAGGGATGTTAATTACAGGGCAGGCTGTGGATGGACCATTTTCCCTTCCTTACTCCTGCCATCTTCCTTATTGTCTCAGCATGTACCGTCCTTCACCTTCTTCAGAAGGCAATTCCAGTCTCATGTCATTCACTAAAAATTATCTAACTACTCTAGCTCCAACCCAATTGACTTTCTTTAAAAAAAATTACTCCAGAGACATATTATTTAAGTAACTAACCTGAGTCCTTAGCCATTTTTAGGTACAGTGAATTGACTTAGTTAATCTTTATTTCACCCTTTCTATAGCAGGATTTCTCAACCTCAGCACCATTGACATTTTGGGCCAGATAATCTTTTGTTGTGGGGGCTGTCTTGTGTGTTGTAGGATGTTTAGCAGCATTCCTGGCCTCCACTTGCCAGACGCCAGTAGCACAGACCCCGAGGTGTGTTAGCAAAATCACCCCCAGTTCAAAACCACTTCTAGGCTACTTCACTGAAACTTGGAGGCTAGAAAGCTGAGAACTATATGTCTCAGGTCCTGTTGCAGCCCTGATTCTGGCCAGGAACTAGGTTCTGAGAATTAGCTGAAGTTGTGCTGGATTTTTAAGGTTAAACTGAAGTGGAGATTATTTTCCTTTACCCTTGGCTGTTCTCAAGTGACAAAAATGGTGTTGTAGAGATACAAAATATTTCTGCAGCAATATTCCATGTCCCTTCTCCTGAGCGCCGAGGGCGAGTTGTGTGTGTATGAATGGGGAGTGAGGGGCTGGAACGGTGGTGAGGCATGAGTGGTCTCAGTGTTCCAGGGCCTATTCTATAATCTGATGAGTGCCCCCAAGGCAATTTCCATGGCCACACAGTGTTGGCAGCTCCCTGATGTCTGAATTGCAGCTGTCAGAATGAGCTCTTGAGCTTGACTAATCTGGTGGTGGCTTCAAACGTACCAGTTTCCCTGGCAGTCAGTTCTGTCATGTTCTAGGAGGTGGTCTCCAAGGGTCAGTGGAGAGCAGACTCTTCAGCCCTTCCACAATTTTTTCTGCACCTAGTTTACTAAAGCAATCTTTCCCCAAACTAAACAGTATGGTTTCTCTTTCCTGAACTAAACTCATATAATGCTTTACTTGGATTGTTTCACTCTTAGTAATTTCCTTTCTTTCTGTGTGGTTGAATTCCAGACAGGAAGGAATCATATTTATTTATCTAATCTGCCCCCCATAATGTCTATCCAGTGCTATACTCACAGTGTGGACCAGGAAACCAGTTTGATTAGTGTGTATTTGGCACTGAGTAAAAACTTTCATGATGAATAAAAAACTTCAAAGTTAAGGGATAAAAAACAAAATAGAGACAATCCCCTTCTCTGATTCTCCCTCATCTTCAGTGTGTTGCCATTCCTGGGTCTGCACATCTGAGCTAGGAGTGGGAAATTGACTCTAGTGGAAACCTTGTGAGACTTCCTTATCAGTGAACTCAATCATACTCCCCATCCCAGGTAAATGGCTACATAATGTATCCAGAACACCTTCTTGCTGGAATAATCTCAGTCGGGCATTTGGCTCTAGATCCCTATTTGCTGATGACCCTCAGGTTTGCATATTCATACCCAACCCTCTCTCCTGAAATTCAAATTTGTATAGACAACTGCCTATGTGATATTTCCATTTGGATGTCTAATAATCATATTAAATGTATCATGTGCAAAACCAAACCCTTCTTTCCCTGGCCCAGTCTACTTCTTTCATTTTCTTTGCTTCTTAGTAAATGCCACCACCACCCACTCATGTATAAAATCTGCAAAATAATCATTAATTTCTTCCTTTCCTTCAACCTCCACTGTTAGACTATCAGCAATTCTGTGTTTTAACTTGAAAGTTGATGTAAAATCCATCCGCTTCACTCTATCTTCACCATGTCCAGCTTGGTTCAAGCCATTATCATCTCTCATTTCCTAGATGGTTTCACTGTTTCCAGTCTTTCTCCCACATTTTAAAACATAAATTGGATCATGTGTCTACTCTGCATAGATCATGACCAATAGCTTCTCATCAGAATAAGATCTACACACCTTACCCCAGTGAACAATGCCCTACGTGATGTGGCCACTGCCTCGTTCTCCAAACTCATGCTATACTGTTCTCCTTTTGCTATGATTGGAATATTTTGTCCCTTCCAAATTCATGTGTTGGAAGCTTAATTCCCAGTACAATGGGGTTAGGAGGTGGGACCTAATGGGAGATGTTGAGGTCATGAGGATTCGGCCCTCACAAATGGATTAATGCCATTATGAAAAAGAGCTTATGGGGTTTGCTCTCTTCTGCTCTTCAGACACATGAAGAACAGTGTTCCTCCTCCCTGAAGGATTCAGTGTTCAAGGAACCATCTTAGAAGCAGAGACATGCTCTCACCAGACACCAAACCTGCTGGTGCCTTCATCTTGGACTTTCCAGCCTCCAGAACTGTAAGAAATAAATTTTAGTTCTTTATAAATTATCCAGTCTGTTGTATTCTGTTACAGCAGAATACTACAGGACAAAGACACCCCTTTTTCATTACACTGTGTCCCTAGGCCTTCTTTCTGTCCTTGAATTGTCCAAGTTTGTTCTCACCCCAGGGTCCCTTCCACTTTCTATACCTATGCACTGGCTGGCTGTCTGCATGTCTAGTTCTTGTCATCTTCCAGATCTTAGCTCACATGTCATTTTTCAGACAGGTTTTGCTTGATCATCCCATCTTAAGTAAGATTAACAGGGTGGCCCTCCAAGTCACCCTGTTCATTTCCTTTATTGCATCCAACACTATCTGAACTACCTCATCTGCTTCCCTGCTCCTTTTTTGCCTGTGTCCATGTACCAGAATGTAACCTTCGTTAGGGCAGGACTGAAGATTTGCCTCCCTGCTACATCCCAGCACCTGAAACAATGCTTGGCACACAACAGGCTCTCAGGAGATATTTGTTGAATTCATGTATCGTTGAATATGTTCTCACCCTTTTCTTTTAGACTTGTTTTAAAGAGTGGGAGGATAAAGTGAAATAAGTAGCTCTAAGACCATTATTAACTTTGCTTTATAGGAAAGGAGAGAGCCTTGTTGAACTGAAAGTGACATTGTCATTGCTTAGGTATGAAATTGACACTATTTCTGAAAAAGTTCTTTCGTGTTCTTTATTTAAGACACAGTCAGGCCTGGAAAATAGGGGCTTCATTGTGTGTTTTGTGTAGAATGGATAACAAAATTAATAACAATAATATTAGTGATAACAGCTTGTATTTACATAAGTGTTTGCTGTGCATCGGGTACCATTCCAAGCACTTTAATCCTGATAGAAACCCTGTGCTCAGGTAGGGTTATTAGTCTCATTTTAACAGATGAGTAAACTGAGGCTCACAGAGTTTAATCCATGGCTAGTAAACGTCAGAACTCTGATTCTCACTTCGGAAGTCTGGCTCCACAGATGCTGTGCTGCCTCTACTAATAAACACACCTTTTCCATCGTGGTGCAAGTGATGGGTGAAATTGATGGCAAATTCGACTTTCCTTTAAGGTTTGCCAGTAGGTCTGAATGCTCCCTAGAGACGGTGTTGAAACATGTTAGCCAGCCCAGAAAGCCTGTGCTTAGGGCTTTGGAGTCCAGGGCTTCCAAGCAGAGCTCTATGCTACCTTCCTTCCCAGTCTCTGGACACCTATTTGAATCTCTCTGACTGACACATTTCCTCACTAAACCTTTACAATCACTCAGATCCAACTAATGTCGGCATTCCGGTCTGCCATGCCAACGTGACACCATGCTGGGTACTTGGACATGCGTGTTTGGTATTACCTTAGGTACCTACATTTTTTGCTCTCCTACCTTCCTGTGGCATCTGTCCCATTTTTGGAATTAGTGTGCTCCCTTCATTTTGCTACTTTGGATTCATCAAATCTCTGACATAACGCCTGGCCACTACCTCTACTTTAAGGCTGGCTCATTTGAGAAGGCCTGTTTTAAAAGGTCAGTGTTGTTATTAGTGGAGAACAGTAATAGCAAAAGCAGAACAGAGTCGGAGCATCAGTGCTCTGGTGAGAAACTCCCTGGGGATGGGAGCAGACGAAAGTGCATGGAATCCTTTCTTGGCACATTGCTGGACCACGGACCTGATGCAATAATCTGTAAAAGCACACCCGTAATACACGCAGTAGTCATAGATTTCTTCTCCCTCCGGCTGGAATATTGAGTTGGGAAAATCTTCCGAGCCTGAGCTGGGATGTTGCTAGCGAGGCAGAGATTTCAGGTGAGAAGTAAATGTGCAGAGCGGATGCAGTGACCTTTCTTATTTGCAGTGTTTTCATTCTGCAGCTTGCACGGCAGGGACCCTGACATCAGAGGCTCTGATGGCCCGAGGCTGTGTTGGAGAGGAAATAAATTAGCCTGCCCTACTTCCAGAGGCTCGAGTAATCTACGTGCAGCACGGAACCTGGGCATGGCAAGATGAGTGTGGATGAGCGACCTCTCGTGGCTAGCAGTGGGAGCTGCATCGCCTGTTCCTGCCGCCTGGAGGAAAGTACAGGGGACCCTAAGTCACACCATGGTCTGTGTACCCCGGTCCTGGGTGTTAGGGAGGATTCAAAGGAATTATACACAGGCAAATCTAAGGAGATTATCCTCTGACCTGGGGAAATCAAAGGAACATAGGGTTTCTCTATTGACTTGAGGTCATAAGAGTTTCCTAGAAGGGAGAGACCCGCATGGATCAGAGTAATCCAGGAAGCTGAGCCTAGAAGGATGATTGGACTTCAGATAAAAAGAGGGAGGGCATTCCGGGATAGGAGAAGAGCACAGACAAATCAGGCAGGAAGAAAAACCTTGATGACATAGAACAAAGATTTTGAATGAAAAAAAAATGTTGAATAGTTTGGGGTTTATAGATACAACTGAAAACCAAGCGATGTAGTGGGGAAACCAGGAATAGAAGGTCCTGCCCTCATAAGCCTTCGTAAAAGACCTCCTCAGGTCTCCGCTGCAGAAAAATAGCCTCACCACGCAGCCTGGGCTGCTCTTTCTGCCCCAGCGTTTGGTGCGTTGTGGACCTATCATGACAAAATCAGGGGTTGCAAACTCAAATGCCACCAGGGCCTAACAGTTAACGTGAATGCATGAAACAGACTGGGTGGAGGATTCTGGCATTTCTGAGATGTCGACTTCAATTTTAAAATTTTCGGTGACATTTAGACAGCCTAGAGTCATGACTAGGCTTGGAAGTAGTGGAGGCTGTAACAAAAATAGGAGGGTTTGGGCCTCTTTACAATAGGCAGCAATGACTCAGCTCTGGCCGGTGCTACCATCAGGGATATTGCCAAGTATTCCAGGTATTCAGTAGAAGCATATACATTATGTAAAATTTTATGGAAAATCTCCCCATGTTTAAATGTTGGATTGACTTTTTTTTTTCTGAGACGGAGTTTCACTCCTGTTGCCCAGGCTGGAGTGCAACAGCGCGATCTCGGCTCACTGCAACCTCTGCCTCCCGGTTCAAGCAATTCTCCTGCCTCAGCCTCCCAACTAGCTTGGATTACAGGTGCCCACCACCACATCCAGCTAATTTTTGTATATTTAGTAGAGATGGGGTTTCACCAAGTTGGCCAGGCTGGTCTTGAACTCCTGACCTCAGGTAATCCACCCACCTCAGCCTCCCAAAGTGCTGGAATTACAGGCACGAGTCACCGTGCCCGGCCTGGATCAACTTTTGAAAACATCGTACGGATCAGAAAAACCATTTGGCCTGCAAATTGGCACTTTATATATGGAAATTTGGATTAATCAGGTTTATTCTGGAAAAGAAAATTTTAAAACACTGAATTAAGTAGATTCTAGTGTTTTGGGGAGAGCTATGGACACTGGTGGCTGCTCTCATTTCTTTTTGGTGAGAGCCGAAAGTGTTTTTTCTCTGATGGTTTCCTTGAAAAGGGCTCGGGCTGAGGTCAGGAGCCTTTTGTTTCTGTGGTCTCTCTGCCTCTTGTTAGCAAGTTGGGGTAACTTTTCTGAGTTTCTGTTTACTCATCAGTGAAATTGGCAATCTAATTCCAGGTCCTTTTAGCTCAAACATTCTATGACTCCTAAGGCACCATCTAGATCTAAAATGCCACCATTCTTATTCCAAGCTGGAAGCACATGTGCTTTCCAGCTGACCTCACCTTACCTTATGCTCAGAGAGAGTTGTATTTTGTGTGCTAGCCTCCCGTGATCCCTCAAGAAAGGCAGTGTAATGTAGCAAAGTCACTGTCAACCTTGGCCACACATTGGAATAAACTGGAGAGTTTTGCAACAAACCCAGTGTCAGACCCCATTCTGAACCACCCAGACAAAGGGAAGTGGCCTCTGGGGATGGGACCCGGCCATGGAGCTGTTTTCATGACTCCCTTAGTGAGTGTCATGTGTAGCCAGGATTGTGAATCAATGGTGTGGGCAGAGGTAGGCGTTTGGCCCAGTCTCTGGAATCTGAAAAAGCTGAGCAGCAGCAATTCACATTGGATTCTGAGGCAGAAAGAAAAATGTGGCCTCCTATATACACTTACCAAAACATCCACCCCTATTTTGAACAAAATGGAAAAAGTTAATAAAATCCCTACAACCAGAAATCAATGACTATTATATAAAACCTGTGTTGCCCAATCTATTCATGCACTATTGTCAACACTCATCAACCTGGCTGGGGACTCCATAGCCATGTGATGCCATGAAGCCGTGGACTCATCGGACAGGCTGATTCCCATTGCACAATAATATGGCGTCATAAGTCAAGCCAAGAACAGTAGCCTGTCATCTTTACTTAAAATGATTAAAGTTTGTTCATTACGGATATTCTTGCATTCATCTTACTTTTTTCAAACACTGAATTCAGATATTATTTATCTTGATTACTAAATGTTTTGCTGCCCCCTTCAATTTTATACCCACATTGAGTACCTCACTCATCCCACCCTAATCCTGGGTTCAAATGTTGTCTCTGCAAGCCTCCACTTACTCTTGCATAAGAGGCAATCTTAACCTCTTTTACAGAGTTGTGAAGATTAAATGAGGTAATGTAGTAAAGTGCTTAGTACCAACTGGGAGCTCTCAAATACACTAATATGTGTTGGCTAATGTTACATACAAAGATTATGTAATACTATGGTTATCATGGGTCTGATTTGTCTGTTTATTCCAAGACAGCTGGCTCACGTGGGGTTTCCCAGTTCTCTGTGGTTATAGAATTGGGGGTGTCTCAACATCATAAACTGTCTCCAGCCAGTGGCATCTAGATTAGTGT